>NC_136679.1:2300238-2862226 GCF_903797595.1 Erithacus rubecula | reverse complement strand
GATCCCAAAGCTATGTGGCAGATCCTGAGTGTGGATGTCCTGCTCCTGGCCAGAATGGGGTAAATTTTTGCTGTAGCCAGGACAGGGCATGGCTGGGACCTGGAGGTTATTGTCAACCACCTCCCACCATTTTGCAGGGACAGGGGAAGAAGTCCCCTCAGGGTGACATGCATGGCAGTCTGGGCTCCATGGGGTGCATGGTTGGGTGTGAATTGTCCCACTCCCTTGTACACTCCTGTGGGAGCCCAGGGCTACCCCTGGCCTCCTTGGGGGTCTCAAAACACCCCTGGCAAGGGTCACAAAGACCTCTGAGTGAGACTCTGGTGTCACAGGTGCTGAATTCTAACTCCTGGGGGAAGTTGTCAGCACAAAGAGAATGGAAACAGGTCACCAAAATTAGTAAAGTATAAATTAGACTTTTAGAACGTCGATCAATAGGTTTTTTGGAATGTTTATGATAAGGGACACATGGCTAAGATGAAGAATTTGGGGGGTGGACACCTTTTTCTCCTTCTTCTCCATGTCATCCATATTGGGTGACACGTTGGCACTTTTAGATTGGATGGGGTCAGGGCTGGACCATTTAATAAAATTGTATTGTATTGGGAAAATTTTGTAAACATGTAAATGTAGTAGAAACTATATAAGATAAGCCCTGCCTTCGCCTGGCAGATTCCACCATGGATGCCAGGCTGAGCAGACCCTGCTGGCCAGGCAAAAAGTCCCAGAGATAAGAAATAATAAACAATCCTTGGAACAAGAGAAAACCGTCTCCAGCAATCTCTCTTCGGCTGCTTCAGAGAAAACCAGGGTTTGAAGCACCTTCGTGTCCCTCTGGGGTGATCTCGGGGCAAAGGAGAAAGCCCAGACTGGGACACACTCCATTATTTATACTGTTGCTTATTTCATTGCTGGTTCCAGCATATTGTTCTTGTCTCAACCTGTGATCTTTTCCTTTTGTGCCTCCAGTTCTCCTCTCAAGCCTGCCAGAGAAAGGAGGCAAAAGGGAGTAAGAAGCATTCCCAAACCACAACAGTGGGTGCATGAACAGTCTCCATCTCAGCCCCTCATGTTCTGCACCAGCCACCAAAGGAAGAGGCAGCACTGAGGCATTTGCAGTACTCACCTTGCTGCAGACATGGAAAATGTATGAACAGGCTCAGAAGGGCTCCTCATGGCATTGAAACTCCTGTCAGCTTCTCACACCCTGCTGTGGGCAGCACTTCCTCTGCAACACTCAGGAGTTTCCCAGACTTGTTGCATCCATACCTTCAAGCTGTTGGCACGTGGCATTGTTCCTGTCCTCTGCCTAGCTTTGATGTGCCAGTTTTCTCCATCCTGTGGTGGCTCTGAGCACCTCTCTGACCGAGCACTGCCTTTGGAGTGACTTTCCCTCTGTGCCACATTTGTCTGCCCGTGGTGTCATTTTGCAGGTGCCAGGCACAGGACCCCTTTTGCCTTTCATGACCTTCAAGGCCCCTTCCAACCCAAACCATTCTGTGCTTCTCTGAGGCTGTGGCCTTTCTCTGTCCTCTGAGAACCTGGAACCACCCCCTCTGTGACATCAGCCCCAGGGCTGCAGGTGCCACAGGCAATGCAGCTGCTGCAGGCATTTGGGTCAGTGACTGCACTGGAAGAGACAAGCTTTGTTTCCTTCCAGATGCCACTGGCAGTGATGAATCTGCTCTACCTCTTCATGCTGTTGGCTGTGTACAGGCCTGCACATGGCAGCTGGGACACCTGCAGGTATGGCCCCAGACTCTGGGAGGGAGCTTGTCCCCCACTGCCACAGCCCAAACCCATGTGGGAGCCTCCTTGCCAGCAGCCAGGTGTTGGGCAGGGGGATCAGGGTGAGCAGCTGCTGGGCAGGGCAGGGCAGGGCAGGGCAGGGCAGGGCAGGGCAGGGCAGTAATGACCTCCTGCTTGCAGAGGGACCTGCGGGCACCGGCCCATGGCTTCTGACTACGACTCCAGAGCTTCTGACTTCAGCATTGTGGCTGGCACAGGTGCCCAGCCAGGAGCCTGGCCCTGGATTGTCAGCATCCAGGAGCCCAGGAAAATAGGCACTGGCCATACGTGTGGAGGGTCCCTCATCAGCCCTCAGTGGGTCCTCACAGCAGCCCACTGCTTCCTCCAGGTCAGGTAAGGAGGAGCAAGGAATGAGGGGATCCCCAGCACACAAACAACTGCCCAGCCTGCAGCACCACATGCTGCTCCCCTCCTGTTTCCACAGTGTGCCCAGTGCCTTGGCACTGCAGAAGCCAGCCCAGAGACTGCTCAGAAGGCTGGGCTCATGCCACTGCTGCCCAGCAGCTCCAGCATGGCATTCCTGGAGCCTAAGGCATGCTAGGGAACACTCCTCATTGCTCTGCTCTCCTCTCTGCCTTGGGAAGCAGAAGGCAGGGAAGTGCTGAGCTGCTACAGTGATGGCTTTTCAGGATTACCTAAAAACAGAGGCAGACAAAATCAAGGGAATAAAATCCCAGTTTTTATTGGAGGGCTTTCAGGTACATTTCAGGCAGACAAAGCTCCCCAGGGGCTACACCCAAAAATGGACAGGTTTTCATACTTTCATAAGTTTGGTCCTTTTGCATGTTGGGGGTTAATCTTCCAATTATAGCTTCAGGTAATGAAGTCATTTACCCTCAGTTTGCTTCCCCCCCAGCTGACTTTTCTTTACATCTCTTGGGGACTGAGACAGTGAGGGGTCCTTGATTGCCAGGCCTAGAGAGGAATTGTTGTGTCTGACCACAATGGGAAATCAGTAACGAACAGTCTAGATGGAATTTAAAGTTATACATTCAAGAATCACAGGATTAGAAATCCATGAAAAAATACACAAGCTAGAACCCTAAGTCACCAGCAGCACACCTCTGCTCCCTGTCACCCTGCCTGTGCCTCGCAGGAACGTCACCATGTGGCGTGTGCTGATCGGGGCCACCCACCTGACCCAGCTGGGCCCCGAGGTGCAGGTGCGCCACATCAAGCAGCTGCTGGTGCACCAGGAGTACACGGCGGCCTCGCAGCAGAACGACATCGCCCTGCTGCAGCTGGACCAGCCCGTGCGCTGCAGCGACTACGTGCAGCCCGCCTGCGTGCCCAACGCCTCGCTCACCGTGTCGGAGCTCAAATCCTGCTACGTCGCTGGCTGGGGTTCTGCCAGAGCAAAAGGTGGGTTTGCAAAAAGGGCCCTGAGAGGAAAAGCTGGCTTGGGTTTTCTGATGGTGGAGAGTCAAGTCATAAATTCACAGAATTCACAGAATCAGTGGGTTGGAAGAGATCTTTAAGGTCATCAAGTTCAACCCAGCCCTAACACCTCAACTAGACCATGGCACTGAGTGCCACATCCAGTCTGTTTTTAAACACATCCAGGGATGGTGACTCTACCAGCTCCCTGGGCAGATCATTCCAGTGCTTTATCACTCTTTCTATGAAAAACTTTTTCCCAATATCCAACCTGTATCTCCCCTGGTGCAGCTTCAGACTGTGTCCTCTCATTCTGTCAGTGCTGCCTGGAGAAAGAGACCAACCCCACCTGAGCACAGCCACCTTTCAGGGAGCTGTAAGAGTGATAAGGTCACCCCTGAGTCTCCTTTTCTCCGGCCTAAACAACCCCACAGTTCCTCACAGGGTTTGTGTTCCAGACCCCTCACCAGTCTCGTTGCCTCCTCTGGATGTGCTCAAGCATCTCAATGTCCTTCCTAAACTGAGGGGCCCAGAACTGGACACAGCACTCAAGGTGTGGCCTCACCAGTGCTGAGTAGAGGGGAAGAATGACCTCCCTGCTCCTGCTGGCCACACCATTCCTGATCCAGGCCAGGATGCCAATGTCCTTCTCGGCCACCTGGGCACACTGCTGGCTCAAGTCAGGCTGTAGGATGTATGGCTCTGGGGAGATGGGTCTGGCTGCTCCCCAAAGACAGACAGGGAGGACACAGCCCTTCAGCAGCTGCTCCAAGCCCTAGGGAAGGACTTCACCCCCAGACAAGGAGCTGGTGGGTGCTCATTGCTTCCTGTGCTCCCAGCTCTGGGGGTGAGTGATGTCCTGCAGGAAGCCAAGGTGCGACTCCTGGACATCCAGCACGTGAACAGCAGCCGCCGGTACGCTGGGACCATCCACACCCACAACCTGTGTGCAGGCTACCCCCGGGGGGGCATGGACACCTGCCAGGTAGGAGTGCTGGGGGCCAGCCCCAGCAGTAGGGTACCCCATCATTGTGTGCTGTGCCTGGCAAATCACTGTTCCACCCCCGGGTCCCCTCCGCTGGTGGAGTTTCCTTGCCAAGTGCCCATGTTCCCCAGGCCTGCCCCTCTGCCCATAAAGCCCATCCAGTGCTCTCAGCAGCACAGAGGTCCAGATTCTGGATCATCCATGCTCTGCCCATCCAGGATCACTGTGCAGATACAAGAGGGGGCCTCCACAGACACCCATCCTGTTCCCAACTAAGGTTCTAGAGACTCCAGCACCTGAGCAGAGCCTTTTTGTGCCACGAACACAGCTGCAAAAGAGAAGCAAGCCTCTAGTGCTGACAGCAGCCACCCAACAGCACCCTGATCCTCTTTCCTCTGCTGCAGGGTGACAGTGGAGGGCCTCTGGTGTGCAAAGATAACAGTGCCAGCTATTTCTGGCTTGTTGGAGTGACCAGCTGGGGAAAAGGCTGTGCCAGAGCAAAACGGACTGGAGTCTACACCTCCACTCAGCACTTCTACAACTGGATCCTGGTCCAGATGGGTCTGTGCTCAGCTCTAACAACCACTCCAGAACCAGAGTCAACCTGCCTCTCAACCCCTCTTGAGCAGCCAGAGCCAGCACCAACAGAGTCAGGCTGCTCTACTCCCACTCCAAATGCAGAGACAACTGTAACAGCCACTACAACACCAGAGCCAACCTTCATCTCAACCCCCTCTGAGGAGATAACAGAGCCAGTAGAGCCAATAGAGCCAATAGAGATAACAGAGCCAGTAGAGCCAGTAGAGCCAATAGAGATAACAGAGCCAGTAGAGATAACAGAGCCAGTAGAACCAGTAGAGATAACAGAGCCAGTAGAGCCAGTAGAGCCTGTAAAGCCAATAGAAATAACAAAGCCAGTAGAGCCAGTAGTGCCAATAGACATAACAGAGCCAGTAGAGATAACAGAGCAAATAGAGCCAACAGAGCAAATAGAGCTAACAGGGCCAATAAAGCCAACAGAGCTAATAAAGCCAGTGGAGCCAACAAAGCCAGTAGAGCCAACACCAACAGAGCCAACACCAACAGAGTCAGGCTGCTCTACACCCACTCCTGAACAACCAACTGTGACAGACACACCAGCACCAGAGACCTCAGCCTCCTCTGAGGAGCCAGTGCCAACAAAAACAAACATCCTGTTAGCTCCACATCCCTACCAGGTACTGGTGCAATTCTTAACTCGAGTGCACAAGATGCTGCTGAAACTCATGGGGAAAAAGGCATCAGGAGGAGAATGAACAGGATCCCATGCAGGCTGCAGTGGATCAGGACCATTTTGTACTGCAGTGCCTGCTGATGCAAAGGCAGCCTCAGGGTCAAAGGTGTCCTCTGTCCTGCCCATCTTCCTCCTCTGCATGCACACAAATGCTGAAATTGATTTAGTTGTGGAAATAAAGTTGCTTATTGCTACTGTTAGCATGTGTTTGCAGTCCAGTGCAGTCTCCTGTGCAAGGCAAGGAGTCCCAAGGCAGGCAGCAGCAAAACAAAGCTGTGATGGGAGAAGGGAACACAGGTCACAGGGGGATACAGCTCTCGGGGACAGCAGTTGGGAACACTGCTTTATGCTGCCCATCAGTGGATCCCTTGGTGTAGGCTTGAAATTGGACTCTCATGACCCAGGAGACACCGTTCTAGAAAGACTCAAGGCTGAAGATTGGCCAGACACAGGCTGAGGAGGAGCTGCACATCCAGGGGTTCCACTGCCAGGGGTTCCACAGCCAGTTTGAGCAGTGGGGAGGCAGAGGAGCCTGGTGCCACCCCCACACTGTGACACATGAACTGTCCACAGCTCCCCTGCAGACACTGCTGGCACTCAGACTGACTCCACACACACAAGGAATATTTTGGCAACTGCCTCATGTTCCCCTGAGCATCTTTACTCTTTCTCTGAGGAAGCCTCATCTCTGTGCTAAGCTGAACACCTGGGTTATCTTCCAGGTAAAGTGAAAATATATCAGAATCTCCTCAGTGTCCTTTAGTGTTTTCAGAGTCTTCTCATTCTGCTTCTGAGGCTGTACATGCAAGGCTGAGATCTCTGCCACCCTGAGAAGAGCCATTCCAAAGGCACTGCACACCATCATCTGTTCAAGAGCCAAGCAGCTCCCCAAAGCAGAGCAGAGAAACTCGGGCAAAAAAAAGGGGCAGGCAAGTCACAGTGGGGGATGGATATGCAAGGCAAGGCAAGAGAAGGGAGGGGTGGGCAAGGCAAGGGAGGTGAAGGCAAAGATGGGCAAGGTATGGGTAGGGAAGGCAAGACAAAGAAATTTTTATCTGGAAACAAGAAAACAGTTGCTGGGTTTCACATTCACGTGGAAGGATATCAACAACATCATGCAAAAGAGCTGTGAGCTTTCCTTACAATGTGCTGTCAAATTATTTCCATTATGGTCAGCCTCTGAACCAAAATTAACTGTATCAAGTGTAAATACTGGTCACAAAATGTACCCTCTCAATAAGCTGTTTCTGCCTCCACCTTAACTCACATCCTGTAAAAAAGGACACCCATGGAGTTGTGCACTCTGCTGCTCAGATGCATGAACCATCACATCCTTTCACTCTTGCAGAGCCCAGATTCAAAAGTTAATACCTCGAGCAATTGCTCCCATAACAAAGGTCCTGCAATAAGCACTGGACTTTGTTTTCCCCTTGCAGCTGACAAAGTGCATTACACACCAGCCTCAGAGAGTTCATTACAAAATGGGGAACATTCAGCATGTGGTCCCACAGAAGAAAGGGGCTGTGCTGGGATCCACTTTTACTTTTGCAGCCTATGAACTGCACAGCCAACAAACAGCTCACCTTTGTTCCCAGCTCTATCCAGCCTCCAAGAGCCAAGATCCAAAACTGAACCCCTTCATTAACTACTCCCACAGGAACAGTGCCAGGAAAGAAAAGCTCTTGGCTTTGCCTTGGGCACTGTCAGCACCCATCAAAACAACCACACGATGGGGATGTGGACCTGCAAAAGGAGGAAATTAACCCAGCCCAGCTCAAAACCACCCTGAGGGCAGAGCCAAGTGGAAAACATCCCTGCTCTCAAAGCAGCTGTGTCAGGACACAAGGATTTAGCTCATCTCCTTCCAAGTGCAAACTCTGATTTGCACCACACTGAAGCAGCAACACAAACCCCTCTGCACTAATAAACTTTTTCACTCTCACAGAATCTGGCCACAAACTTGAAAACATCCACCTAAAACACAGCCCACGAAAGTGGCAGCTGGGAAAGCTGCTGCTGGCTACAGCTTCAAGTGCACCCATCAAACTGGCCCACAGTTTCAGTGAAAAAGAGAAAAAAAAAATGAGAAAAAAAGAGACATAACAGAGATGAACACAGGAACAAGAAAGATTAATGTAACAAGGAACAGAAGTAGACACTACAAAAGAGAAAAGTGCTAAGATGCCTAGAAAGAAAAACTACACAGATGTCTGGAAAACTGTAGTGTCAGTAAACTCAGATATGACATACCTGAAAAATGAGATACCATCATGAGGGAGCCAGGAAAGTGCAAGCACAGAGGCCATGAGAATCACATTCAGCAGACAAGCAAGATGGTAAGAAATAGAAATTACAACAGAAAACCAGAAAGCTGACACCAGGAAAGATGGGAATGTAGAATGCAAAGCCAGCACTAAGAAGATGAAGAGTAAGTAAAATAGAAAATATACATTAGAAAGATGAGTATCAAGATATATTCACACACAGGTACCTTCCAGTTTATTGTCTTGGAGGTGTCAGCTGGTTTGGAGGACTAGCTGGTTTTTTTATTTTTTACAATGCAGTTTGCTTTTTTACCCCCTTTTATGCTGCTTTAGGTTGCAACCTCCATTTTTGGAGGGGCCCTGTATGACTTACCTGCTCCCCCACCACATCATCACTGTCCCAGTGACATTGGGGTGCTCCCATCACCCTCCCAGGCTTCCCCACCCCCCATTTTTACCCCCAAAAGGAGGCACAAAGTGAGTGAAACTGCCCTGGGCAGCACCTTGCTGATCTAATAATCCAATCTAATAATCCAATCTAATAATGCCATTTCCATCTGTATATGCCCCAGCCCCACAGAGGGATGGGAGCCCCCAAGGAAGTGAAACCCTCCAGTTGCTGCCCCACAGCAGAGGGGAGTGTCCCAAGGATGGGGCCTCATCTCCTGGAGCTGCTCTGCTGTCACCACACACATTCAAATAAAGAATGCTTGAGACACAAGGTGGATGTAATTTTATTTTACTCATTTTGGCAGTTCTGGAGAGTAGGGAGAGTCATCATCATTTAAGACTTCATGCTATCATCTAAATATTCCAGACAAATAGAGTTGATAAATGAAAATACAGATTTCAGCACATGTATATTGTTGAAATTCATGTCGAGAACAGATAAACAACAACAAGCAGCACATCTTATCCCTGCAGAAAATTGCATTTTCCAGTTTCACACCACAGACAGATCAAAAGCAAGAAAAAATGAGTTCTGCAAGCCAAGCTTGCTATTCCTAGCTTAGACACACCACTTTACCATCAAGGAATTCATTGCCAGCATGGCCACTGCCAACCCCTCCAAATCTGACTGAATTCTGTCCACACAACAAGAGCAGAATTTGATCCTTCTGTTGGAGAGTGCTGTGCTGGTGCTCTGCTGATGAACACCTGTATGCTGAGCTACTGAACACTGTTTGTTTATAATTACACAGTGTGTTTATAATTACTACCAACCAGGAAAGAAAAAGCCTCTGTCACAGACAGAGGTGGATTGAGCTGAACAGCAATAAATACCAAATCTACCAAATTACAGAATCATATATAAATGGAGAAGGCAAATGTAACAAAATGAAAATTAGCAACATCAAAGACTACTATTCATTAATTAAACTCTGAGATGTGTAATGATGGAACATTATTTAGCACTTTGCTTTTATTTGTTTACTTACAAGGTCTCCACACTGAAATTTCAATGAGTTGCAGTATAAAACATGCCATGAAGCTGAGCTCAAGTTTCCTTCACAGTGAGTGGTGATGTGGTCATTAAAATTCAGCATGTGATCCACCAAATCAAATGCTGAGGTCTAAGTTTGGATAGGATAAATGCTCCTCATGTTTACAAGAGCTCATGTGGGTCAAATGACCCAAATGGTTATTGCACACTTCTTCCCCCACCTGAATGATCCTGGCTGAGACTCTGGGAAAGAGGGATGCAGCAGGAAGGCTCTTTCCAAAGGGTCACTGAGAGAGAGCTGGGCTAGAAAAGATTCTTCTTGTGTTCTGCTGTTCTGAGCTGCACAAAACCAGGTTTCAGTGCTGTTAAACCCTTCTTGGTTCCATCTCAGTGACTCTGAATCTGATCCTTGCTTTGTGAAAAAGCATCTGCTACATGGAAGACAGGGTAGATTTGCAATGAGCATGCTGATAAATATCATCAGAGCAGGAATCTCTTTGGCATGAGGGTAACCTTACTGCCCCTCAAAATCCTGTTATTCTACCTAAATTGGATCTGTACAGAACAATTACACAGAAAGGATCATTCTTCCTGGAAGTAGCAAAGCCAAGCTGTGACTTTTCTCTGGAACAACTCTTTCAGGGCAGCAGTCTCAAATGCAGTTTACCAGCAACAACTCCTGTTTCTTCAGCTCTTAAAAGAAGTGATCAGAGTTCATTTTTCAAAGTTTGGCAGGAAAATTATCTTCCAATTTCACCTCTAGAGTGCCCATACCTGGAAAATCCTTCTGCAACTCGAGCTCACTGGTAGACTGAGTCAGAGCCTTGGCATTTAATTTTAAGGCTTTCAGCTGCATCCTGTTATCACTGTCTTCACCATCAGAGGTGGGACTTATTTCTTGAATTTTCAAGAGATCTCCAGTGCTGAGAGTCTTCCCTGTTTTACTGGACCTCATTCCCAGGGCTCTTGCTGGGAGACCTTCCTTCCTGGAGCTGATCTTCTGAAGTTTAGCAGGCAGCTTGTTCTTCTCTCCTGTAGTATCACCACAGTCAGGTGGGCAAAGCTGTTCCCTTCTGCTTTTCTTATCAAAAGGGCTGTTCAAGAGAGATGAGTGGGACAGGTTTTCTTCTTGCTCTTTAACACTGTAAGGAGGAGTGGGAACTTCAAACGTGGCGTGAAACTGAGAATAATCGACCCGGAAAAAACCATCTTCCAGAGACATCACTGGGAGGAACCTGTGGCCCCAGAGAACTTCATCTTCTGTGTAGGAGGTCCTGGCTTGGCATGTCATTCCTGTGAAAATGGACAAGAGCATGAGAGCAAGCATGTGGCACATGGAACAAAAACTACATGACAAGGCTGACATAAAAATCAATAGCAGCCAGCAAGGCAACAATTTTATAGGTTATAAAATGGGGCAATTGTTGCTAGACAATCTTCTGAGAGTCAGTGGAGTGCCTCTCATTGATTGATTAGGTTTTTATGCAAATGTTGCAGACTTGAAACCAAGCCAGAGCAAAATGTAAAATGAAAACAGTAATATTAGCTTGTGTGATGGATTCAGCTGGGACAGAATTAATTTTCTTCACCATGTCAAGTACTGGAAGCCTAAAATTAGGTCATCCCAAAGCTTCCCCTTTCCAGGCTGAACAATCCCAATTCAGCCTTGAGAGAATAATAAATGCTGTTTCTTGGGAGAAAGAACTATTGCTTGGCAGAGGCTTGCAGAATCCTTTGGCAAGGATCAGGTGTTGAGGGAGACAACAAATAAAAAATGTGATCTTGCATTTCTTCTGTAGGCTGTGCTACTTTTTCTCCAAACAGTATGTCAAGACAAAAGCTGTGCAGAGACTCATGCTCAGACACAGGTGGCATTGTAAACTCATTGAAGGTTTTGTTGCACTTAGTGCAAAATACATCATTGGTGGTATTTACATGTGTGAACTCACAGCTAAAATGTGTTCTAAGCAAGGTGGCAAATCTGTTACCATCTCACCACAACAATAATTTATACAAATATCCCAGGTGAGCAGAACTGCAAGGCTTGCTGTTGTGGTAGCCTCCAGAGGCAGAATTAGCAGTCAGTAAACCCAAATTCTGATTTGCTCTCTGGTTTGCCATATGGGTTCTCAAGTGTGAAATGTCTCCCTTTAAATATCCAGACAGGTAATTGCATTAAGGGAGGTTATGAATGCATGTTTATCTAAAATAAATGGTTCTGCTGCAGGGTAAGATGAGGCCTCTGCAGGGATCTAAAGATGCCATCCTCCAAGTGGAAGAACATTCTGCCCCAGTTCTTTGGGTTCTGGTTTAGGGCCAGTGAGTGGAGAGAATCAGACAGAGATGACTGCACACAGCTGCACCAAAGGGACCCCACTCTTCCAAGGCAGGAATGAGGCAGCTGCTGGTCTTGTGGAAAAGACAAGAAAGCTCTTGATTAATCAAAGTTTAGCAAATCCTCACAAGAAGGAAGAAGATCAGAATGCTGATGACCATATGAATGATTTGGACTTTACCAGTACTTATGGATCATTGATAAAGAGCTCCTTATATAACTGGAACCCATTTTCAGAGATTCATAAAAGAACTGAGTCCTCAAAACAAAAAGCCACAAAATCAGCTGTCATCTGGACAACACCTACCCAAATTTAAAAAAACAAAACCCTTCTCATAATTGTCAATAGCCACATGTGTCTACAATCTCTTTGTGCCTGAGGTCTGTATTGGTGCTGTAAAACTGGATCTCTTATTCTGAATTCAATTCAATGCAAGCAAGGCTGAAAGGAATTTTGCAGCACTGGCAAAATTTAAATTTTACAGTTCAGCTTTCTTTGGGAGTGGTGGTCCTTAAAACAGAAGCCTCCTAAGAGTGAGGAGCTGTTGCACAGAGGGCCAGGCTGTGTCTCTTGCTGGCCACTTTGGGAACTGGCAGTTCAGAGCCCTGTGGGGAAGGGAGGTCTCTGTTGGCTGGGGGAGCCTCTGAAGCTCTGCAGCATATGGCAGAATATGCTGGAGCATCCAGGACTAACAGCTGCCCTGCTAAAAATATCAGCACTGAAAACAAGGACTGAAAATCAGAGTGTGCAGATCATTCTAAGTCTTACCAGTCGTCTCAACGATTCCTTCCAGGATGACAACAATTTCAAACTGCTCACTCCTCAGTGATCTTTGTGAGAGACAGAAAAAGGGGCTCTCTGAGTTAATTTCATGGCAGATGGTTAAAGGGGAAACCAAAAACAGCTGGTCAGCTCCAGTTCCAAATCCAACATCCAGTTCACACTGGTCTAGTGGCAGAAATTCTCCCTCTGGTGTCTGTCTGGACTGAAAATAAAAAGATGATTTAGTAATCACTGTGTGAGGCAAAACATAAAATCAATGCAATGAAGTTTAAACCCCTCTTCCATGACATCATCAGCTACATATATTAATAATGGAGATGTGAGTAATGCTAAATACTGTGAGGATGCTATGCAAGACCAATTTTGACTTTTCTTATTATGCCAGTAGATCTTATCACCACCTACAAACCTTACTGTGACATATAAATACAATATTTTTACACACTTTGACAAAAATTTCATGTACCACACACTACATGCCTTGTAATGAATGTTCAAGATGAATATCCTGTGGCAAATGTTCCTGTAAATGAGACCAAAATCTGCAAGCTGAGCATATTTTACTCTGTTGTTTGAATTCAGTTCCACTATTTTTGGATGTTACTGATTTTGTTTGGCAGACACTGTGCTGGACTAACTCAATTACCACAGTAATTGTACAGCACATCTGATAAGTGGCATTTTCACACAACCACCTGAATTGATACTGATGGTGCCACCATCCCTTGCATATCAACCTTAACAATGAACTGATTATTAAGCCAAGTGCCTCATTTTTATCCCCATCATTTCATGGATCCAATAAAAATACTGATATGGTAGCTCCCCTCCATTCCATAGGGTTCCCTTTAAATTTTCCTGGTATTCAAAGTCTAATTAAAAATTGTATCAGTTGTCCAGGCAGCTCCTCACCTAATTGCTTTGAAGGTCTCTGGTAGAAATTGCCCACCAAAATTAGAAGCTTTGCACATCTGATATAAATCCTATTTCAAATCTTTTCTGCTTATCATTTGATTAAAAAGCACTTAACTTTTCAAGAAGATGACCACTGCTTATAAATAAATAAATATTACTATAAGTTATACTATCATAAATTAATAAATAAATAGTTTTAATTGTGTTGCATTTGTATTGACAAATGTACTGGTTCCACTGTTTGGAAACTTTGTTCATTGAGAGCATTTAAAAAAAAAATCCCCAAGCAAACAGTCATTCTTCATATTGTCTCCCCTCTTCACATGTACTTTAAAAATGCTGGATTTATAACTGCCTGGTATTTTCTGGAGATTGCATCCCCAGCCAGGCAGCAGCTGGAGCAGAGCTCATGATTAAATAAAATCTGTGATTCCATCTAAGTGCTACATGTTTGTTCTGTCCCTGAGGAAGAAACATTCTTCCTGTCCAAGTAACAGAGTTCTGCCCTGCACAGGAGGACAAGAGCCAATTTCTCCTTTACTGATGAAGACAGAGAAAATATCAGATTGCATGTGAAAGCATTTCCACAAATTATTTATGATTTGAAAGAAAAGAGAGATAAAAGCAATCAACACTACTGCTGCAAACCAGTCATGACACTGTGCTAGATGCCAAGGTGGAACCAGCCTGCTGCAAAAACCTCTTTTCTTTTTTCCTGAGGCAAGCTGCAGAGCTGAGCTGCAGATTGTGGCACTGCTTTGGTTCCCTGCCTGCTCTTCTTGCACAAAATTATTGCCCAGGAATGATTTTTGCTCCAAGTTAACAAACCTATATGAACCATTTAAATCTCAATTTGTCCTGAAGCTTTATCAGATGCATTTACCTGACAAAAAATGTGCATTTTTGCCTGCCTGACTTCAGAACTGTTTGATCTACAGATCATTTTTCTTTGTGCAAGAGTCTTCAATCAAATCCATTCAATAGTAAACAAATCCAGTGAGGATGATTAGAGGTAACAGATCTGGGAGGAAGCAGAAGGTTGTGTTTGAGGTATTCAGTATCTTACATACAGGATTGATTTATGCAGGGCATGGAGGATTTTTAAAAGAAATTTGTTTGTTGAATAAAAACAAGTTAACCTGATTGAAGAGAGCTTAATAGCCAGAATAGGTTCAGCCTTTTAGCCAGTGACCTTTGTTTTACATAAACAGCTTTATTCAAAGGTTCACAAAACAAGAAACAGGACTATAAAATGTCAGGAATAAGTCTAGAAGGAACACTTGTGATTCTTTATTTTGACCATCCACATAACACAAAGACAAATAAATTTTGAAGATTAATACATGTTAAACAAGGGTACAATTACTTAGAAATGCTCTGGCTTGCAATTTAAATGTGGTCAGAGATGGATAATCTAAAGGTCTCAAAGAATTTCTCCAAAGGTTAATTGCTTCACAGCTAAGGAAAAAAAAAAAAAAAAAAAAGAAAAAAGAAAAAAGAAAAAAAAGACTCCTGTCTCTTTAACTTTCTGCCACTGGATCTTTGTTCTGGCTTTTATTACAAAGCAGACTTCCACTGCATCACCACTTAATCTGTTTTAGTGTCTGAACAAATACATCATGCTCTTCAAATCTTCAGTCCTACCCTTTATTTATTCTCTTTGCTTTTCTAGACCCTGTTTATGCATAAACCTGCATATCTCCCTTTAACTGCACATGATGCAGTTTTATTATTATTAATCCTCTGTCACTTCACAGAACTCACATGATTATGTTTTGTTATCCAGGTGGACTAATTAAGAACTGGAGCAGAAAAAATGGGATTCAAAAATGTAGCACCATCAAGCTTAATACTGTAGCACGTTGTAGAGACACAAAAATCTAGAAAATGCTAAACTGGTACATGCTCATTTCTCCTCCCACACACTGAGAGTATCAGCTTGCAAGAAGTGTTATTATATTTTATATTACTGGAATAATATGATCCTGTTACTTTGGTATCATTGCTGAAGATCTGTGTGGAGTTTTTCTGTTGTGATACAAAACCTGGAGCTCTACCATAGATAATTCCTGAGATGACTGCTATTTTTTATTTTATTTACTTTTTATTTTTATTTTATTGTACTAGTTGTCCCATGCTGTAAATATGAAAATTTGGATTGGATTGATAAACATATCAATCATGAGGACAGTTAAGCAGTGGAAAAGCTTGCCCAGCAAGGCTGTGCAATTTTGGTTTTTTTTTTTCTCAGAGGTTTCCAAACTATATTGGAAGGAGCCCAGAGTAACCAGGTCTGATCTCCTAGCTCACCACACTTCCAGCAGAAGGTTGGGCCAAACTTCCTGAAGTTCCTTCCAATCTCAACAACTCTGTAATATTAAAAAACAGAATTTTTTTACACTTTCTGCCTACTTACCAGCTTATTGAAATCACAATGTAATGGGTCTTCTTACTTATTTCCAAAGCTTGTCACCTGCCATCTGCAAACTTTCTGTTACAATTTTGTTTGCTTTCTGCTTATCCAAAGCCTAAAGAAAAGGTGCCTGCTGGTTCTAACCCAAACCTTATTGCCCCTGTGGCTCTCATGCTTCACAACTGTATTTTTAAAATTACTGTTAGCACATGTTGAACACAGTCTATGATGATTTTGCATTCCTCAGCTTTCTGAACCAAAATTTCTTGTCCTAGCTAAAACAATACATGACCTTGCATACCAACACTATCATGTTTATCAATGGCATATGTAGTCACATCAAGAAAAGGTATAAAATTGTATTGTGATTAAGTTTTATAAAATTCAATTAAATTCAAAAATGATTGCCATACTGGTGGCTGCTGCCTTAGGCACACTAGAAAGGTCCAGGTATCAACAGAGAGAAAAATACAGTTCACTGTGACATTAAAAATCCAAAACCTGAAACTACACAATTCCAGCAGCTAGTTCCAAAGAGCTTTTTTTCTATTCCTTACCCCAGGATTTTGCTTTTTTACAGCTTATGTAGCACTCAATGTAAACTAGAAAGACTTGGATTTCTGGATAAGTTTTTGCTGAAACACACACCATTAGTCTTGTAACTGTTTTCCAAACTCTCCACAACTCAGGTCAAAAAGAGCCTCAGACTTTTGCAGGACATTATTAAGACTTGTTCACTGGTTCATTGTCTGGTCTACTAAACAGATTATCCTAAAACACAATGGTCATGCAGGTCCATCAAATGTCCTTCAGTTTTCTGTCCCAGTCACCTGCATACCAGCATTGTGCAGAAACAGAATTGTCAGCAGAAAGGACATCAGGTTGTATATTTGGTGTCTTATTTCAAAAGAAAATTAGTTGCCATCTCTGCAAAAACACAATGTCACCCTACTTTTATTCCACTTTGATCTGCATTCCATTTTGAATGACAGAATTAAATACTTTAGAGAAAATTTCTGCTAGAAAACCACAAAAATCATGGTTCAGCCAGCTTTCCTACAAAATTCCTACAAAAATTGCTCCAGTGTAACTCCTCACAGCTTGTTCTTATACATATATATGTATATATGTATATATATATATATGCACACACAACTTCTTTTTCATTCTTAGCAGGTTCTCCATTTTAAGTGGCATTCTGTAGCATGAAAAATTAACAGCTCAGTCTAGCATTCAGCACAGAACAGAAGGAAAACAACCTTTCATATTTACCACTGCCACGTCACCTACTGCTTCATGCTTGTTTATGCAGATTATCAAAAAGGCCAGAGAGAATTACCAGACAGAGCACAGAACATTTATACAGTCAAATATGATATCCTGAAATTAATGTCATCTCTGGGATCCAGCTTCTGACAGCTGAGGAGCTTTGGACAGAGCTCCTCACCCTGACAAGTCATAGCTGCTGTGAGATGCTACATTGCTCAGTCTTTTCCAGATTTTCTTCCATTCTACTCCAGCCCAAATTATCTTCTAGACTTTTGTGACTGCCAAACTCTTCTGTCCTGATTTTTCTGTTTGTTTGTTTATTATGATCTCCTTTGAATTTCAGTTTCTTTGCATTCTGAATTACACTGGCCATTGTCAGTGATTAATAAACAGACACTGGTCACAATTAAAGGGTGTTTCCACTAAAGCATCCATACAATCCCTCTGAAATGCTGTGAGGTCACTAGCTGGAACACTGGGATAAGGGACTGCAAGTTAAAGCTCACCAGGTTTCCCCAAGAGGAAAAGGAGGTCAAGGTTGATCTTTATCCTAATTTGATAGTACCACAAATGAATTATTTATTCCCAGCCACCATCTGCTAAGCAGCAAGCCTTAGCAGCCCTCCTTGCAGCTGTCCTGAACCTGCCACATCCATCCATCCTGACCCAACTGGGTTTCTCAATCCACAGCTGCCAGCCTGCCAACCCACTGAGCACCCTGGCATTTCTCTGAGGTGGTTTTCCCCCAGGCTTGCCTGGCTCTTTCATGGCTCCTGCTGCAGACAGCAGCACCAAAACCTTCACAGTCCTGCAGAGGGCACAGCCACATCCTCTCACCGTGTGCCAAGGGACAGCCCAGCACGGGGCAGGGCAGGGCTGCCAGGGCTACATAGGGGGAGCTCCAGGCTGTGCCAGCCCTGCATCCCACCCGACTCTGACAGCATCACTCTGTGCCACGGCATCCTGAGCCACCAGCATCATGTGCCACCAGCACCCTGTGCCACCAGCACCCTGTGCCACCAGCATCCTGTGCCACCAGCATCACCCTGTGCCACGGCATCCTGTGCCACCAGCATCACCCTGTGCCATGGCATCCTGTGCCACCAGCATCATGTGCCACCAGCATCACCCTGTGCCACCAGCATCCTGTGCCACCAGCACCCTGTGCCACCAGCATCACCCTGTGCCACCAGCATCCTGTGCCACCAGCATCCTGAGCCACCCAGTGCCCTGTGCCACCAGCATCCTGTGCCACCAGCATCACCCTGTGCCACGGCATCCTGTGCCACCCAGTGCCCTGTGCCACCCACTGCCCTGTGCCACCAGCATCCTGTGCCACCAGCATCCTGTGCCATGGCATCCTGTGCCACCAAGTGTCCTGTGCCACCAGCATCCTGAGCCACCAGCATCATGTGCCACCAGCACCCTGTGCCACCAGCATCCTGTGCCACCAGCACCCTGTGCCATGGCATCCTGTGCCACCAGCACCCTGTGCCACCAGCATCCTGTGCCACCCAGTGCCCTGTGCCACCAAGTGTACTGTGCCACCCAGTGCCCTGTGCCACCAGCATCCTGTGCCACCAGCACCCTGTGCCACCAGCATCCTGTGCCACCAGCACCCTGTGCCATGGCATCCTGTGCCACCAGCATCCTGTGCCACCAAGTGTCCTGTGCCACCCACTGCCCTGTGCCACCAGCATCCTGTGCCACCAGCACCCTGTGCCATGGCATCCTGTGCCACCAGCATCCTGTGCCACCAAGTGTCCTGTGCCACCCACTGCCCTGTGCCACCAGCATCCTGTGCCACCAGCATCACCCTGTGCCACCCACTGCCCTGTGCCACCAAGTGTCCTGTGCCACCCACTGCCCTGTGCCACCCACTGCCCCGTGCCACCCACTGCCCCGTGCCACCCACTGCCCTGAGCCACCAGCATCCTGTGCCACCAGCATCACCCTGTGCCACCCACTGCCCCGTGCCACCCACTGCCCTGTGCCACCCCCAGTGCCGCGGCCGGCCCCACCTTGATCAGCTTGCAGCGGATCTGGGCAGACACCATGTGGCTGTTGCGGAGGTTGCCCACACGGAACATGAGGCAGAGCTTGGCATCCCGCTGCGAGATGACGGCGGCACGGCTGAACATGAGAGTCTCCGCTCGCTTCTTGGGCTGAGACATCTTGATGAACATGCAGCCGATGAGGAACGCATCGACAACGGAGCCCAGCAGCGACTGGAAGAGGAAGAGCACGATGCCCTCGGGGCAGCGCTCCGTGATGTAGCGGTGCCCGTAGCCGATGGTGGCCTCGGTCTCGACGAAGAAGAGGAAGGCGGAGGGGAAGTTGTACACGTTGGCCACACACGGGCTGTACGCGTCCCCGTGCGCCTGCTGCAGGTCCCCGCGCAGGTACGCGATGCCCCACCACAGCGAGGCCATCACCAGCCAGGCCACCGTGTAGGTCAGCAGGAAGATGAGCAGGTTCCAGCGCCACTTGAGGTCCACCAGCGTGGTGAAGAAGTCGGAGAGGTAGCGGCTGCTCTCGCCGCCCAGGTTGCCGTGCTGCACGTTGCAGCGCCCGTTCTTGTCTACGAAGCGCTGCCGCTCTCTGCGGGCGCTGCAGCGAGCGAGGCCCACGGCCTGGTACTCATCCCCAAACTTCCTGCGCACGGCCGACATCGCCGCCGGTGCCGGGCGGCTGCCGGGCGCGCCGGGGATGCGGCGGGGCCGGGGGGTGAGCGCACCTCGCTGCCCGCCCGCAGCAGCCGCCGGCCCCCGCCTCGGGGAGCACCGGGATGCCCGCGGAGCCGGAGCCGCAGCGGCGATGCCAGCGCTGCCCGATCGCCGGCAGGGCTGGGGAAGGGTCGCGGCAGCCGCGGCCTGAGCGGGCAGACGGCGGCAAGATCGCACAGCCGGCGGGGAGAGCCGGGCTGGGCTGGGCTGGGCTGGGCTGGGCTGGGCTGGGATGGGGCGGGGAGAGCCGGGCTGGGCTGGGCTGGGGCGGAGAAAGATGAGCTGGGCTGTGGCTGGGAGAGTGAGGCAGGGCTGGGTTGGGACGGGGACGGCTGGGTCGGGGTGAGCCGGGCTGGGTTGGGATCAGCCGGGCTGGGTCGGGGTGAGCCGGGCTGGGTCGGGGTGAGCCGGGCTGGGTTGGGATCAGCCGGGCTGGGTTGGGATCAGCCGAGCCAGAGCGGGTCCAGCCGGGCTCGGGTCCGGTCCGGCCGTGGGTCCCGGCCGAGCCCCGTGCGGCGGGGAGCGGAGGGGACACAGAGCGGAGGGGACACAGTCTGGGGGATGGATCCCGCCGGGCTTTTGCTGCCAGCCCTGTGCCATCAACGCCGGGCTCAGGTTGGTTCCCCCAAGGCCCGGTGCCCAGCTGGGCTGCCGTGGGTGACAGTGACAGAGACAGTGACAGTGACAGTGGGAGCGGCACCGAGCCCTCCGCGGAGAGAGGAATTTGAAAGGGGAAATCTTGAAGTAGGTCATCTCTTACACCAAGAAATTCAAAGATGCTAATTCTCTGTCTGCATTTCGAGTAAAATAAGTGTTCCAAGTAAGCCACAGCCTTTACCATAGTAAAACCTGGTCCATCGGATTTGGGCTGTGATTATATCCAGGTATTCCTGCTTTGTTCCAAAGACCCTTCCCTAAAAGCTCAACAGACTACAGTACGACTATCCTGTTTTTGGTGGACATACTAAATGGGCAGTGTTAAATTTTACAAGCTCAAAAATGGGGTTAATGCTGCTGACTTTACTTTCCACAGCATTTATTATTTTTAATGTCTCTCAAAAGTAAGTAGTATTTTAATTCTCAGCTGTAGATTAACAGTATTATTATCCAGGTCTGTGATTTCAACTCCTGATTTTCAGCTGTGCATTGTCATTACAAAACTGTAGCCTGCAGTTACTGAGATTTTAGAAGATGAGTCTGCAATAGATGGCAATCGTGTTTTGCTTCAGTCCTAGACTGGGAACTGAACAAAATATTCATCTGCCTTAAGTTTAATTTCAGTGCTTTCACCAAATGCTAAAGCATAAACAAGCCTCCTTTTTAAATACATATGGAGAGGGTAATATTTTGGGATTTATTTGCTGTCAGTGGCATAAATCTCAGTTTAACTAAACTCCTTTCAGACAAGCTGAACAAAGGTGATGGAGTTTACCGAGAGATTAAGGGTTATATTCACAAAAGGCCATGGGTACCAAAGCTAAAACTTGAATCTTTAAACTCCTGCATAGCTCCCTGTCCTCACTGGAGCTTCTCCTGTTTTTGAGGAATGCTCCTGCAATTTTCCTTGCTCTCTGTACTGCAATCTGTATTTTCTGTGTCACTCAAACCTGCTGGCACAGTGTCAGTTTTACACAGAAGGGAAGATGGAACAGGGGTGCTGTGTTTCTTCCATGAGCTCAGCCAGGGCAGAAATGTACTGCTTGAATTCCTGTCAAATCTTCAGCTTGCTAGAGAAGTATGTGGGTCAGCAAAATGTCTATTTGCCCTGTACAGATCTAGCCCACCTTAGCAAATCCAAGCTTTAATATGCTCAGTATGAATTTCTGCCCTCACAGGTACTAATATTACTGAGGTCTGCAGTGGTGAAGCTGTATTTCAAAACAGCAGATCTGCTGCAAACAAGTTGTTGATTTGTGTCTTAAGCATTAGTAAGGATAATTTGTACCTAAGAGTTCCAGTTGGTAGTTTTCATTTGTCAAAAAAACCTAGAGAATTTTCTTATGTTAAACCTACTTCACAAGCAGGGAGAAACTTCAGGTATTTCCAGGCTAGAGTAGGCATTAAAAAAAAGTTCTACAAATGACTGTTCACAAACAAGATAACCCTAACTGCATTTTCCAAATAATTTTTTTTTTTTTTAACATATTTTGATGGCACCCTTAGTCTTGTGATTTAGCTGGAAATTAAGCACCACACAGCTGCTGGCTCCACCCTGGTGGAATGGGGAAGAGAGTCAAAAATAAAACTTGTAGGTTAAGAATAGTTCAATAATTGAAACCAAGTAAAATATTGTAATAATAGTTGATGGTGATGATGATGATGATGATAGTAGTAGTAAAACCTAAGGTAAAATAACCCAAGTGATGCATAATACAATCACACCATGCCAACTGATGGCAGACCCTGTCCCTGAACTCCTATCAGGCCCCTTTCAGGTAATCCCACAATTTATGTACAGAGTGTGATGTTCTGTGGTGTGGAACATCCTTTGGCCAGTTCAGGTCACCTGTTCTGGCTGTTCTCCCACTCAGCTTTTGTGTGCACCTCCTCACTGGCAGAGAATGAGACACAAAAAAGTCCTTGATTTAGGATAAACACTGCTTAGCAACAACCAAATCCATCAGTGTGTTATCAACATTGTTCTCATAGTGATTCCAAAACACAGCCCTGTGCCAGCTGCTAAATTAACTCTATCCCAACCAAAACCAGGACACTTGGGAAAATACTTTACCCATAACTAAAGTGGGTATGTTGGAGGCAAATTCGGCAGAGTCCAAACCAGTATTTCAGTCTGACTCAGCTGCTGCTGAAAATAGCAAAATAGCCACTAGAACTCCTCTCCCTCTCCCTCTCCTCTTCCTTTTCAGCCTGGTGCTAGAGTGGGAAAACATAATCATAAGGTTCAGAGATTTTTATCTCCTAGATTTTAGGCAGAGTTTCTTTCAGAAACTGGATTTTTTCACTTCATTGTTTTATTAAGAGGAAACACAAGACATGCTTTTACGTGGGAAATATCTGTACTTTCTGCTTGCAAGCGTAGTTGTCATGAGAAATAGCAGTCTCTGAAAGGGCAACACATTCACCTACAGTATTTTTTGTTCTCCATTTTATAAGAAAACAGTTGCAACGACTGAAAAATCACAAAAACAGTAGCCCAATTTCAAGGTGGCCTTCAAAATAACCCTCCAACTGCAATGCAATGAATGCAATGCCTTTGAAATGGGTCCTTAATGTCTGCACTGGCTTTGGGAGCAGGTTTGTTACCGGCCCGGAGAGATTGGGTTCTGAGATGGACAAGGGTCTGCACAAGGCTGAACTTCTGAATTTTAGGGTGAAATGCCAGGATCAGGGGGGATATGTGGCAGGCAGTTCGGGAAGGCTGCACCTTCCTGGTACCCCATGAATGGGGAAAGGGAATGTGAGGATGGAGTTTGGATAAAAGGAAAGCTGAGCCCTCTGAAACCCCGAGAGAGAAAACCCCGCGGGCCTGTGCCCCGCTGGCCTCTCTCCCTTTATTCCAATAAAGCTGAAGGACTCTTCTGTCTCCCTTTTAGCCATAAACCTCTGTCATTTATGCATTTCCCTGACCATCCCCGGGGGTGACTACAACAAGGGGTCTGTGGAGGCCGGGCCGAGGCAGCGCCCCCGGGGAAGCCGCGTCGGGAGCCGCCAGCTCTGGGGCGAAACGCGGCGCGAACCCTCACGGGGCGCCGATTCCCTTATCCCGCTGCAAAGCCGCGATAAGCGCGGCTGCCCCGCCGGCCCCGGTGCTGAGGGGAGGGAGGCGGGCAGAGAGGCGGGCGGGGAGCGGCTCTGAGGCGCATGAGCGAGCTGCGCGGGAGGCTGCGGGAGCTCGGAGCCCGGCCGGGGCCGCCTCCAGCGCCGCAGGAGCTCAGCCCGGGCCGCTCCCGCAGGTAACGGCGGCGCGGGCAGCGCTCGGCCCGGCTCGGGCCGCGGCGGTTGCACAAGCGGCCGGGCCGGCGCCATTTTGCGGCGCATCGGTGCTGCCGGTGAGGGGTGAGGGAGCCGCGGGTGCCGCGGGGCTGGCTCCGAGCTGAGGGCTCCGCCGGTCCCTGGTGGGTGTGGGCGCGGAGTGCGCTCCGCCTCGGGAGCAGCTCGGGCAGGGCGCTGTCGCTGCTGAGCAGCCGGGGCTGTGCGGAGGTCTGGGCCCGCGGGTATCACTCCGGCTCGGTCAGCGGGCTCACATGACGCTCTCTCCGGGGCAGCACAGCCGAGCCGGTGCTCGGCCCCACATCCGAGGCCGCTCTGCCGGGAGCTGCCCCTGACCCGGGGCTCGGAGGGAGAGTCCGGCCCTGCGGTCAGCACGGAACGCTGTGTGCGGTTTTCTCTACGCTTCGCTCAGCCACAAGAGTGGTTTTTTTCGTGTTGGAGTAGGTTCGGTACTCTGCTAAAGAGCTTCGCTCAGGTTTAGACAGGAGGAGAAATCCTGCCTGGCCATCAGCTATCACCTATGGCCCGATGAGCATAGTGATGGATCTTCCCACCTAATCGTTAGGGTTTGTTTTTTTTTAACTTTCTGAAAGCAGCTGCAGCTTTGAATGATACAATCTGGATTACAGAAGCTTTATGTCGTCTTAGGCTGTGAACCACAATGGATTTATTCTGCAAGTTAATGGGGATATGTCAGGTCGTGTTATGCTTCTGTTTTATCTCCTGCTTTGACCCCATGGCGAGCATCAGTTCAGGTTATGTAGCCCTTTCCAAATATTAACAACCCTTTTTCTAGGTAAGAAAGGTGCTTCAAGCATTGTACCTGGGCAAGGATATGTGTGAAAAACGAATTAAGGTTTAGGTAGATATTTTTAGAGAGGAAAAGTGTATTTGAACCTATTGATACTACAATGATGAGAGGACAGATTCATAGTTTTGAGACCCATCTTGCAAAATATCACATGCTGGGGCTGATTTTAATATCTCTGAGAGCCAGCCCTGGGTATGGAATGATTTTCATTCTTTAGAGTGTTTGTTCCAGGCAGTTCTGTGTAATGGGATTTTTACAGAGCATGGAAGATGCCTCTAGGGGAAACCTCCATTTTGATTGCTGTGCCTAACTCGACAAATTCTGATGCTCCTGAGTTTGCTGTCAGGTTTTTAAGATGCTGAAATGTGTGTTTTCCATATTCCTGTGTGGGCTGGTTTTTCACTAACAATCTGGAAAATAACTTGGCTTTTCGTGGGGTTTGGTGCTAAGCAGGTTTGACTGTAGGAAGCACACAATGTTGCAAAGATGAACCATGCAATTAAAGTTCCCTTTCTTAATAGTTTGAGAAGATTGAAATATGTGTCAAGTGAAATGCCATAGTCAGGGAACCAAAGCAGTAGAAAGAATTGCCCATAAATTTCTTTTGGCATGAAGTGTGTGTTTGAGAGTGAAATGGTTATTTCTTCTAAGAATAGATAATAAGAGTGTTTAAATAAAGGTATAGTATATATAATGCACTGGAGTACAATCCATGGATTAGGGTGAAATTTCAACACTCAATTCATTTAATTAGAGAACTTCAGTTATGTTTTGATGCCCAGGTGGATTAGTTAATTCTAGTGGTAGAAAATACAGAGTGTAAAACAGGTTACTGTTGATCTTAGCATTTCACTATGTTATAGAGAAACTCAAGAATATAGAAAACTCTAAATTTAAAGTAGATGCTAATTTGCCATGTTGTACTATGGTATTTTCAGGCAGCTAGTCAAGAAAATTTGAATTGGAGGATCATCAAACTTGTTTCATACAATCAAAATATCAGAGACTTATCTACAAATAGAACCACCAGGAGCATAATTTTTTGTATTTAGCAAAGAGTTGTAGTATGTGTGCTGTTATTTTTATGCAAATACTAGTCCAATGAATTTTATAAGCATGAACAAGATTTTAAGTGCCCTGAACACAATGTTTCATCTAGGACTGGCAATTATATGCTTAGATTCAGTCTTGCCTTTTTTTTTTTTTTTCTAATGAAAAAAAGAAAATTGCTCTGTACCTGTGACAAAGTTGGTGGAGTGACAGTCCTGGCAGCTTTAAGGAGCTGCATGTCCCTGTAGCATGGTCTTCATCAGAACCCCAGGGCTGTGCACATTTTTTTGAGATGTGCTTTTAGAGCATCTTGTGATGTGGCATCTTCCTGCATGGGATATTTTCCAGTGCTTTTAAACATCCCTTCTCTGCTGTTTTTTCAGACAGTTATTTAGACCTGTTCAAATTGAGAGATATTCTCTTTAACCTCAGCTTTATCCAAAATACAATATGGTTATTACATAATATAGTATTATTCATTTTGTTACTTGCCTGGCAGAATAACTGCAGAACTCTGCTTGATTCAGGTTAAACTGAAAACTTGAAAAAATGCTATTTTTATATGCCTGACATTTTGCTTTCATGCTTGAGCTTAGCTATTATATTTGCTCATTTCAGGACTGCCTCTGAGTTACAATCCAGAAAGAAGAAACAATCCTGTTGGTTTAAGTTGAACATTTGTCTCTCAGAATAAGAACAGAGATGCCAGTGCTTTCAGAAGACTCAGGTAACTCAGCTGCACACTTTCAACAGAGCAGAGACTGAAATCTTATCACAGGTGTTTCACACATAATATTAATTCAAAATAATAGAATTAAGATAATTCAACTGATTTTTAGCAATTACCTACAAGAGGGAAGGCAGAGTGTAAGAGATGAATATTAATAAAGCTTGTCAGGAAACAGTTTCCTAAGAGCCCCTGAATAGATTGTGATAGAGCTGAATATGTAAAGTTAGTGTAACAGTGCCTTCTACACATATTTATTTAAAATCAGCCCATATATATCTGCTCCTTATTGTGTAATTTCTTAATATTTTGTGAACAGAGGTTGGTAAACTTTGTTAGTTTTCCTCCTTTTAACTTAAGTGATTGTTCAAAGCTGCTTTAGTAGCTTCTCCAGTATCCTGCCTGAGGGAAGTCATAGATATTAAATGATGACTAGTGTTAAAGCAGAAGTGAGTTTGAGTCTTCTGGATCAAAATCTGCTCTAAGGTTCATGGAGAGAATAGTCACAGGAATAGATTTGAACTCCCTCTCCCTTTTTTTTTCTTTTTTTTTTTTTTTATTTTCATGTTTTGTTTTGGTTTTGTCTTCCGAGATGTGGTTCACCAGGAAAAATCTGGCACTTGTCTAGCCCTTTGTAAAATTGGGATATTGGTGATTTCGACACTTTTTAGAAAACTAACCATAAGCTTTGATTCCACCACAGTGGAAATCCACACCTGTCCTTTGTTCCTGTGGTCAGGCCTGGCTTCTTACAGGTCCTCAGAGGTGGAAGGGGCAGGATAACACTTGTAGGCAAAGTTGCTGGGGGAGCAGAGCTGCTCTGTGTGCAACAAAGGAGGTCATGCAAGGTGGTTCAGTCACTTTGAGAGTCTGCTGTGGCACTAAACATTCCAAGTTTGTAAGAGGGAAACAAAGGGTTCTGGAAACCAAGTGTAATAAAGATGAAGTGGGAAATGTGAAAAATAATTTTTAAAAATGTGTTTATTGCTTTGTTTGCTTTTGCCTTAATATGGTGCTGGGTTTGCCACTTATGAAGGGAGTGTTGCAAGATGAGTGGAGGATAAACATGATGGATAAACACAAGATAAACATGAGTCTCTCTGCAAACTTGATGATCATCAATGTGGTTTCCAAGTAAATGCAGTGACTGTAACTAGAGGGTCCCATGAGAAATGCTGTGTACAATGATTTTGTTCTGTCCTGAATTTAAATTTAGGATTGCATGAAACTTTGGCCCTTTTGACATCTCAGCTAAGACCTGATTCAAATCATAAAGAGGAAATGGGATTCCTTAGGGATGTCTTCAGTGAAAGGAGTCTCAGCTACCTGATGAAGGTAAAAGTTTATATTTATTTGTGTACATTCTCCTTACTATTTACTTTTTCTATGTTCCCTTGATTTGTCAGCCATTTACTTTGCCAAACCATTTTTAAGAGTTCTGTACCAACCAAAGCATTTGTGTGTTTAAGAACACACATTAATGATATTTGACAATAAACATATTTTGTTCAGAAATAAATTTTTCTGCTCTTCTTGCTAAAATGAAGATACAGTGCCCCATAACTTAAAAGTAATGTGAAATGGCTTCATTTTTTCCCTTATGCTCTTAAAGTCTTTACAGATTTTCTGCTTTTCTGAAACTACCATGAACAAAAAGAAAACTAAAAGATTCCTAGACAAAACAAAATCTGAGAGATTATTTTTCTGACATATCTCAGATAAATTATGTTCCTTAAATAGAAAAAATATTCCAGTGTAGGTATATTTAGAAAGATTTGTATCTCTGTAGAAATATCCTTGAATAATCTTTTTTCAGATTCATGAAAAACTCCGTCATTATGAAAGACAGAGTCCAACTCCTGTTTTACATAGTGCAGCAGGATTAGTTGAAGATGTGAGTAAAAATTCTTGTCTCATAATTTTTATTTGTGCCTGCTTTTCTAACAAATCAAAGCTTTGCAATTGTGCTATATGTGAACATATTTCTCATCTTTCCCAACTGTCTTTGTAGTTTGTTGATGAATGAATGAAATGAGAGCTCAAAAATACCAAGTCATTAAATGTCTACTGCAGATGGACACATTCAGGTAGAAGGAAAGAATATTATTAATGGCCTTCCTAAGGGAGAGGCTGCAAAAAGCATTCAGTCCTGTCTTGACATAGCCTATCCCAGCTGAGCATTCAGTCTTTTGTTCAGGCTTAAAACCATTAAGCCCAGGCAGCATTGCTGTTGGCACAGTGTGGTTTGGGTTGGAGGGAGCTGGAAAGGTGATCTCATCTAACCACCAAAGGCTCAGCTTTCCCCAGATCAGATTGCTCACAGCCCTGTTCATCCTGATTTTGAGCATTTCCATTGGTGGGGGCATCCCAGACTTCTCTTGCCAGCCTTGTTTCCAGCATCTCACATTCAGCTGTCCTAGCATCTCACCACCTTAATAATAAAAAAAAATTCTTCCTTATATCCCATCTAAATTCTGCTCTCTTTCAATTTAGAGCTGCTGCCCCATGTTCTGTCACTACAGGCCTTGGTAAAGAGCTTTTCTCTCTTGTAAGCCTCCTTTATGTGCTGAATGACAGCACATAAAGCCTCCCCCAAGCCCTCTCTCCAAGCTGAACAATCCCAACTGTCTCATCCTTTCCTCACAGGAGAGGTGTCCCAGCCCTCTGAGCATTTTCCTGATGCTCCTGTGGGTGCACTAGAACAGGTTTGTGCACTGGGGGCTCTGGAGCTGGACACTGCTCTGAGTCAGGGGTCTCATGAGAACAGGAGGAGGGAGAGGATCAGCCCCCTGACCTGGGCTGGGCTTCTCTTCATGCACAAAGCACACATTGCCATTGTGGATCTGATGTTTGATCTGCCAGGATCCTCAGGTTGTTCTCCTGAGGGCTGCTCTCAGTCAGTTCATCCCCCAGTCTGTTGACAGAGCAGGGCTGTGGTTCAGATGTGTGTGTGACAGATGCCACGTGCCTGTGAAGTGAAATTCACTCTGCATTTGTGGCTCTTTGCATGCACCTCTTTTGTACCATAGTGTGGGAAGGGGCAGTGGAAGGTTTGGGAGCTGGAATATTTCCCTTTTCCAAGTCAGGAGACCCCAGTGCCCCACCTTAACATGCAGCACACCCCTTCTGCCTGTTCCCACACAGTGTTCCACCTCCACAAAAGCTTTGGCATTGCTACCTGTCAAGTCATGCACAATTTCCATCTTCAGAACAGCAGAGAAGTTTCTTTGTAGAGCTGTATGATTTCCCTGTTTAGAACTCTTAGCAGCATAAGGGAATCCCTTTTCCCTCAACCCATTTTCCCTTCCTCCTCCCTCCCCTGCTTTCTCTCTCCTCCCACCCAATCAGCCCAGTGCAGAAGTGCCTCCATTATTTCTCTGATCTTTTGTTTAAGAGGCCTGAGACTCCAGGACATATTTTGGTGTCCAGGTTTTGCAGGGGAACAAGGGAAGTTATGTTGCACGTTCCACACAGGTAATACTAGATGATTGTAGAAAAGTTTAAAGTCTTTTATGAAATAATACAAGCACAAGAGTGTTGTTCCAGGTATCATTTACATATTCCATGTAGAATTTAAAGTTTAAGAACTCTCTCCTGAAATTATATTGAAATATAATATTATATTGGAATATAATAATATTCCAATTATATTGGAATAACTCTTAAAATGTATATTTAAGGATTATGATTCTGATTCCTAATGGTGTCTTCTGTACTATCTAATAAAAAAGCTGAAGAAACTTTGGTTTTGTTCAGGTTTCATGCACTATGGACTTGGATCAGTTTTGATGGATGATAGATGTTAGCAAATACTCAACAGAAATTAAATACATGATCTTGTTTGGTGAACTCCTTTAATTTTGAGGTTGTGCATTTTTATTTTAAAGGTAATAGAAGAGTTGCAGACAGCACCAGTGAATAATGAAGAAAAAGAGCTGCTTCAGCTGTTGTCAACACCACATCTCAGGGTAAAAACCCCATTGGGGACCTTAATGAAATGCCTTTGCAGAATTGTAATAGAACATTTTGTAGCAGAACAGTTATATAGAAGCCTCCCTAGGAGAAAGGAAAAATATCCTCCAAACTTCTGTTCCACTGGGATTTCCTGCACAGACTTTGGTATGTGAAGGAAATTGAAAATAGACAGCTTTTCTGTATAATGCACCATGCTGTCTTCCATCCTTCCCTTCCTTACTGTTTTCTGAGGGAGCAAAACAGGAAAGGAGAAGAAAAAGATATCTGCTTGCTTTTCATAGTCCACTTGATTTTTATTTTTTTTTTTAGGCTGAGCTCTGTTGTTGCCTGGATTAGTTTTAAATAAATTGACATATACCAGTATACAGTTTACATGATGTAATTGCTAAATCTTTTTTGGAAGATTTGAGGTGAGGGTAGAAAGGGGGAGGTTTAATTTTGCTGTGATATTGCAAACATGAGAATAGGAATTGTAGCATTACTCCATTACATCACTGTTTTTTATTTCCTTTATGCAGGCAATGCTTGTAGTACATGACACTGTAGCACAGAAGAACTTTGACCCAGCTCTTCCACCTCTACCTGATAATTTTGATGATGATTTTGATGAGGAATCAGTGAAAATTGTTCGACTAGTGAAAAATAAAGAACCCTTGGTACATATTAGATCACCCATCTCTAGTCACAAAACTTTATAGTGCAAGAGTGTTATTGTGAGTATGGAGGAGACAATGCAAGATGTCATCAAATAGCCTTCAGAAACTTGGAGTGTTCTGAAGCTTGTAAATAAAAAATAATTTGGTAAATGATAAATGCACCTTCACAATTTTGCATTTAGATGCTTTATGGACATAGTTTATAGTGCCAGTTAGCTCAGGAAAGACAGTGAAGAAACTATATGTTAAAGCAATTATTCTGATTAATATGTATTAATTCTTTTCATTCAGTGGCTTAATGTATTTATTCACTTGCTTGAAAGTCAGTGATGTGTGTTAAGAATATGTTTGATACCTGTATTAAAGAATTATATTGTCAAGGTCCTAATTTTATACAAGTGGAAATGGAAGAATTGATTTCCAAAGGAAAAACAGTAATATTGGGAAAGAAATCTGCTTTTTGTGTATCACAATAGAAGGGAGCAGTGACTGAATTCCTGATTAAAGCTTTGTATTGCCAGTAGAGGTAGGAGGAGGAAAAAAAAATCGAATTACTTGGCTTTTGTTAGTTTTGCAAATAGAAGTGCTGATTGTGTTGCATAAAGATTCAGAAGAGGGAAAGAGAGAATTTGTTACAATTACCTGTTTTGCACACTTGAGTGACTTTGATGACCACAATAATGCAGGAAGTGTAAGCACTTAGCAAAGTCAGTAGAAAGAAAGGTGGGTGCATCTTCCCATAATCACTTGGCATGGGCAAAACTCAAATAATGGTAGAAATCACCTAGAAGAAAGAGGAAATCCATAGTACAAATTAATTCCAATTTAAAAGACATAATAGCATAGACATTATTTCACTGGTTGCTGAATTGAGGGCAACTTTCTTACATTGTTTTGGGGTGGTGGGTGTGTTTTATTTCAGGGAGCTACCATCAGAAGAGATGAGCACACAGGAGCTGTGATTGTAGCAAGGATCATGAGAGGTGGTGCAGCTGATCGCAGTGGTATGATTGCAGTAGGACATTGCTGGAGTTTCCTGAGCATGCTCTTAGCATTTGGGTTTCATCTGTTAATCTAATTGCATCTGCTTTTTATTAACATGGCCATTAGAAAAAAATGCAAACAGAGATGGAAGAAGTGCATTTAAATTTTTGAAGAAAGCAAATAATGTTTTTATATTTTTAATCTAGCAGCTTGCTTTATTCAGTGTATTGTGTTGTTTTCTGTTTGCTTTACTGAGAAATTCTCTTATGTTAAGTAACAGTAGCTATATATATGACAAGTACAACATATCTTATTGAACTGGATAAACAAACCTAAATCTTGTAGAGCCTCTTCATGGCTTGTTATTAAAAAATTTAGTCTAGCCTTCTTTCTGTGAGTGTGAGGTATTAATCTTTCAGTTGACAAACAATGTCACTCCTGCCTTTATAGTCAGCAGTGTGTCTCCTCACTTCATAGGAGATGGTCACACACATGAAATTATTCCAGTTTTGCACACTTAATGCTGATCCAAGTAGTGATTTTGCAGAGTACCTTGCCACAAGTTGCCTGTCTGCATGCTGCTCTCCTTTGAGACTGCTGCAGGAAAAACAAGTGCCATAAGAATAAAGGCAGGAGACTTAGAGGCACATTTCCAACAAAGGCACTTTGCTTTGGTACTAAATCCAGCAGTCTGGATGAGGGAGGAGAGGAAGTACATGCTGATGAATTAGGCTGGACATCAGAGGAGTAGTGCTTTTAGTCTCTAGACCTATTTTAATTCACTTACCATCTTTTCAGGTCTTGTCCATGTTGGAGATGAACTAAGAGAAGTCAATGGTATTACTGTGCTTCACAAACGACCAGAAGAAATAAGTCAGATTTTGGTCTGCACTGATTTTCATTTCAAGATCTTTTCTGTTTGGTGATCTAGTAATTACAGTAGATGATGAAATTTAACCATGAGTTTAAAATATAGAGCTAAAAGATGCAATCCCTGCTTGTCTTTGCATTAAGAGTTTTTCTTCTCCCAGTGGATTAGTCTTCTCCTTTTGACTTCAGAAACTTCTGCGATCTGGATTGGTACCAAGTAAGATACAAATACAAAGTTAACGTGTTGCTCTGTCAAGAACTTCCCTTTAATGCTTTGTTTATGACAAGCAAACTGCAAATTATAAATACATTCCTAGAAGATGATTCATAATGTGATGTGTTAGGAAGCTGAAGAGAGCCTTGTCCATGTGTCCAGTAGAGCTGTCAGTCTGTCCTTTACCAGCAGATTCCTGGTGACAGGAGCAATTTCTTGTTTCAAGCTTCTCTGACATGAATACACACAAATCTTGGTAGAAAGTGTTGTAGCTCTTATGCTTCTTTATCTCTGGTTCCCCCTTGTCTTGGTGTGAAGTTAGGGACACAGTGAGGAGACTGGCATTATTTCCATCACCTAATTTCAATTTGAAATAACCCCAAGTAATGGTAATGACTGCTTTTAAATTGGAGGGTGGGGGACAGTTGTCAGAACCACTTTGAAGTAGTTTGTAAAGTTTTATTTATGGGGATCTTTGTCCTGTGTAATTTCTAATTACATATGTCCTATGTGAGCTAATGCCTGAAGTGTAACACTTTTCTTTTTATGGTTTATTTTTTGAAGAAAAGCTACCAATGTTTGTCTGTTTTTGCATTTTAATCTGTGCAGTATTGCAGGCTATACTACAACACAGTTTCATCTCATGCAAAATAAGGCATCTAAAACAGATAAGATAAACCCATTCTAGATTTCTGAAGGACCTAGAAGTGCTTCTTAGTTTACAATACCTAACAATTGTCATTTCCTAGCAAAGATTTCTGGAGTGAAAGTAGGTGTTGTGTAGATGCTTGCACTTCACTCTAACAAGTTAGCTCCCATACAGAGTAAACACATCAGCACTTAAAATTATTAGTCTGCAAAAATTTAAGTCAGTGTTGTACTAAAAGCCACAGAAGTATTTAATGTCCTGTGAACTGTAACCCAGAAATTAATGCAATTGCTACAAGCAAATGAAGGAATTTTAATGCAGGTCTTAATATGTTTTAGCCAAGGATGTCTCCATGGACAAGACACTGTTGTGGAGTCATGGAACATCCTGATAGTCTCTGTAATGCAGTTACTTAGTGGATTAGCTTGGCCTCTTAGAGTTCTGAGGAGACAGCTGCTACCTCCTTAACTGGAGCTTGAGTAATCTGCATTCTGTCCTTGTCTTGCTCTCAAAGTAAAACCAGCATTTCTGTTTTTCTCAGGCTCAGTCTCGAGGGTCAATAACATTAAAGATAATTCCAGCCATCAAAGAAGAAGATCGTCTGAAAGACAGCAAGGTATGCAGCACATCTTTCATCTCTAAATGCAGTATGCCTGCTCCCCAGTGTGTGCCACAGGCACACAGCTGAGCTCCAGAGATGGCACAGTGCTTTCTTGTCCAGTAGACTCTTCTCCTCTCCATCTTTGCACACCTTCTTTTATAGCATTTCTGAATTCTGCCTCTCCTCTTTGGTTTGTGTAATTAGATTTAGTGTTCTGCTGTCTCCTCTCACCGTGGCAGCTGCAGTCTGTCCATTTTCTCTGGGCATTTTGCCACTCACTGGAGTGAAAATGGAGCTCTCTACAGATAGCTGCAGTCACCATGTGACCCCATCTGCCCACTCCATCTGCCCTAGCTGACCAGCAATAACTTCATGCTCAGCTGGTCCCTCATGAGATTCCTCTGGCAGTCTGTTTCCCTGCTTTTTGTTGTTGAACTTACCCTTGAAGCCCACGAATCACTTTCTGAAGTGGTTGTGCTGTTATGTGTTACATAGTGTTAAAATACAAATCCAAAGCTGAATAGTGAATTTTGATGTATTAAAGGAACATTTTAAGGACAGTCTTTACAATTGGGCAAAACTTGAATAGAAGAACTTGAAAAGACTTTGCCATAAGTCCTTCCTTATTTTTTAACCATTCCTCGATTGCATTTTGTACTTAATGTACAATTGTGATCTAAGTTTCTTGAAACTTTGGTCTTTTGAGTCTCATGTTCCACAATTCTGATATATAATAACTGGGTATGTGCTGGAAAGTTAATTTCTTTTTCTGCATGAGCTGCTAGGTGTCTGTGTTTTGGGAGTACTTGAAGGAGGGATAATGTGTATATGTAGTTAGCAGTGAGAAAAGCCTTTTAAAGGCAGATATTTAAAATTCCAGATAGGACAAGAAGAAATAACATACCAACTTTCTTTCCAAGGTGTTTATGAGGGCCCTTTTCTGCTATAACCCCAAAGAAGACAGAGCCATTCCCTGCCAGGAGGCTGGGCTGCCCTTTAAGAGGAGACACGTGCTGGAAGTTGTGAGCCAGGATGATCCCACCTGGTGGCAAGCCAAACGTGTTGGGGATACCAACCTCAGAGCAGGCTTGATCCCCTCAAAACAGTTCCAGGAAAGGTTTGTCAGCAAAGAATACAGATTTTTCTTTTTCTTTTACATGTAGGTAGTGTTACTGTATTGATATATTGATTTTATGCTAGGGTTGTTTCACTGAGAATGAAGGGCATGCCAGGGTAAATAGAGCTGCTCGGGGGAAAGTGCTAAAAAGCTCCATCTTCTCCAATTAAAGAATAAACTTCCTGGCTTGATTTGGGTGTTTTGCTGTTGTCTTAAGGCAATTTAAGGACAGAGGCACTTGATAGACAAACATGTGTGAAATTAAGCCATCTTGGCTTATGAAGACACTGTATTTCACAACCTTGTACTTCCACAGATTTATTGTAATTATTTTGAATTTATGCACATAATATGTGGTCTTTCTTTTGGCTCCCAAGACAGTGTTTAGATTGGACTGAGCTACCTTCTAGAACCTGAGGTTTCTCTGTTTTCACAGCATGTGTACCTTCTAAAGCAAAAATATCCCTCAGTTCTTGTTTTCAAGTACAGAAGTCCTGTATTTGAGAAGGAATCTGTTTTAAGCCTCTGGGCTCACTTTGTTATATTGCAAAAAAGGCTGCTGCACTGCAGTCTTTTTAATTTTTTGGACATGGTAAACATGTAAAAAGATGCATGTAGGAATACAGAAATTGCTGCAGTGTCTGTTTCCCCTGAGTGAGTGTATAAATGCCTGAGCAGCATCTCTCGTCTGTTACAAATAGTGCAAAAAAACACTTGGGAAGAAATTGTGGTTTCAATTGCCAACAGTGAGGGATTTTTTGAGGGTTGGATTCCTGGGGGGGGTTTTGATGTTGGGTTTTTGGTAGGAGGAATTGAGTAGATAGGAATTGTGATCTGGTTTGTGATTTTAATATTTTTTAAAAATTTACATGATACTCTGTTCCTACATTTTTATACAAACTGGGTAACTGTAACAGAAAACTTCAAACTGATCTGGAAGAAGGTGGATAATTTCTATGTATGCATAGCTGCAATGACTGCTTTGGACAAAGATTATCTACTTTTCTTAATGTTGCAGAAAAGATCATATGGGCAAAGGGGAAATAGAAAAAAACCTGGATTGATAAACTATTGATTTCTATTCTCTGATATATGAAAGCATAAAATGTTTTAGAATCGTCTTTTTATTCGCTTAGCAATAACTGAGGCTGTCATAGTTTTAAATAAAAACTTTTAAATAGTTGAATCAGAGACATTTTAATTTTTTTAAGAAAAGGCACTATTTAATTCTTTATTTTCCATGCTATAAATTCTGAGTTAACATATCTAAAATACAATTATTTTCTGTTCAGACGACTGATTTACAGGAGAACAACAGGCACTCTGCAGAATACCAGAACTCTGAAGAAACCATTATGTAAGTCTATTCTGTTCTTTCAGTCATGTTTTAATTGATACTAAGTTCTGTTGTTTCAATACTGATGTGTTGGAGTGTATTTCAGCACTGATTGGTATTTTGAATACAATCTGCCATTGGTTGATGTGCATGGACACAAGCTGCCACAGGAGAGGATTTGGGTTGGAGCTTTATCCAAAAAACAAACCCCTCTCTTCCTGATCTCAAGAACATGATGCCTTACTTATTTAGATGCCTTAAAACTTGCTAGTTTTCACACTTTTTCTACTGCTTGAAAATTGAAAGCTGCAAAAATCATCTCATGCATATATGAGTGCATGTAACTACTCTGAACACACATGAAAATAAAGTGTAGCTTTAAGGAGGATAAAAATTACTGGAGCTGGAAATACAATCTGTATTTCAGGTTTAATGTTACAGAGCTGGTGTTAAGCAGACTTCAGAGTGATTGTTGTTTACAGCTCTGCAGTCTGTGTCACTGAATTATTCACAAAACCTCTACTTGTGAGGAAATTGCTGGGAAGAGCTGGAAAGCAGATGTTAGGATTATCCCAAAATGTTTCTGTTGCTCTTGGGTACTTGAGCACAGGCTGTTGATGTGGAGGGAAACCTGTGGCTGTGTCCAGCCAGGATTGTGCAAGGATTCTGGAAATGGTCCCTTTTGAGTAATAAAGTGAATTTCTGCCTTTGATGCATGATGAGATGCAGGTACTCTTGTGCTATAAGGAGGGAAGATGTCATAAAGTTATCAAGTTATAAAATATATAAAATAGCATTGCTGCTTAGAATGAAGCTTTTCCAAATTAGTTTCCATTATACTCAAATGAGGAGGCATTTTATGAGGAGTGCTGATTAAGCTTTATCTCAGATGTTTTTGAGACAGTTAAACTGATAACTGGTTATAATAACTACATTTCAGCCCAGAATTCTTTAATCAGTTGATAAAGGGTACTGTATAAATATAAATATATATATAAATAAATATAAAGTTGATAAGTAAGTACTGTAGTACTTATTTTTTAAGATAGAAAAGCCAGTTAAGAAATTAAACCAGAAGAACCTTCCTTTCCATTTTCTGTAATTTTGCTCAATGATTTGTCCATTTTTTAATATCATCCCAACTTTGCCTTTCATGCTAACTGTAGATGATCAGTCTTCTGACAAAGGTAGGTGCTCTCCTAACTCACTTTCTGACTGAATATAAACAACCAATGTATTTTCTAAGATAATTGCTATGATTCCAAAAAGAACAGTAGACATATTGTTCCTAGGATAATTTCTTATTATTTAAACTAATGTAATTCAGATTGATGACTTAAGTAATGGTAACTTCCAAGTTTGCTTCAGATTCAAGAAAAAAATTTGTTTTCTGAGTTGCATTTACATGTTCTGTAGGTTTCTGAGTAAAGTTCAAAGACTTGCAAGTTAAATGCAGTCTTTGTATCTGATATGTTTAAAAAATAAAGAAATATTGGGGTTTAACATTTTAGGGTACCCATGTCAATCCTAAGTGATTTGTCTTCACTGTTCATTTGGGCTGTTTTCTGTGTTATTTTCATTATGAGCAACTCTGTTTGGCTTGTGCAGTTTGTATATCATCTACCAGCTGCCTTTCTAAATATCAGATATTTCCTGTTGAATTCCATATGCTGTGATTTTTTTTTTCTTCCCCCCACATTACAGTTGATTGTTGATATTCATATTCCATAGACTTTGATGGAAGTACTAATCATATTTTGTAATCAGAGTATAGCAGCCAGCTGTCAGAGTCTAAAAGAGTCTAAAAGAGCCTGCCTTGAGCAGCAGAAAATTAAAAAAAAATAAATAAACCATCTCTGCTCTTAGCTATGGATTGATGTTATTGCTGTTTGTATTTTTTCTTAATGTAGGCAGAATGTTTTGGGGGTGCACATTGGCTTTGTTTGATTACACACCTGCATGAAATTATAAAAAACAAATCCCTCTCAACTGGCACCTTTGGTTAAAGGTTTAAGTGCTATGAATTTTTTCTTATGGTTGGGTTTTTCCCATGTACCACCACCTCAAAATGGGCAGAGTTCTGTAAATATTGCAAGGGCACAGGTGGGTAAATGTTAACAAAGCAGGCATCCCTCTTGCAGGAAGTATGAGAACTCAGTATTTGTCTTAGGATTGCAGTGTATTTTTTTGCAGCTAAATATCATGGTTTTATTATGCACATTTTAGGGGCCTTGGGGGTGGTTTTATTTTGAGGAGGGACATGTTTTTTTAACATGTTATTTGACTTGTATGAATATGACCAAAACATAAAATCTTTCTTTTTTTTTAATACAGAATTGATAAGCAATAACAATTTAACTTGGTCAAAATGAAGGGGATTAGAATTCATTTTTGTCTTTCCTGACCCCTTTTTTCAAGCCCAAATGATAATGAAATATCAAAAGAGGCAATTTTCTTACATAATCATACTCACTTATGAAGTTATTCATTTTTTAAAAAAGGCTCTGTGTTTGTGGAGTTTTCTTCTTTACTTAAGCCTGAGTATCAATCATACTTTTATCAGCAGCACTAATCAAATGTCATGAATGCTGCAAAGCATCTACTCTGGGAACTGTAAATACCAAGATACAAAATTCTCTAGTTCAATATCAAAGTCAAGGATTTTCTCATAAATAAACCTCTAGCCAAGGCAAATATGTTTTTGTTATCAGCAATGATTAAGTTTAAAAAGTATGTGCAAACAGTGCAGGATATAAAATTTCTCTCCTTGCCAGTGAGCCAGGCTTGTATCACACACATTGCCTAAAATATTTCCTTCCCCCCTCTCACTCTCCTTTCCCCTGTGCCCTACCCCCACCACTTTTTGCTTTTTAATTTACAGAAGACTGTGACTGTGAAGGATATTTCAATGGACATTACATAGGTGAGTAACCAAAACCCTTTACCTCTTCCCCAGCACACCCACCCCAAAAAAACCCAGAACTAAAATGAAAACAAAACACCCCCACCAAATAAAACCTGCAAAAAAACTTATCTCCTCATTAAAATTAAAAAATTAGAACTGGACCATTTAAATTAATCCAGTTTGACATAACCAATACTTGGCAGCTCAAGTTAAGTGAGGGGGGATTTTATTACAAATTGGACATCAGGTTTTTTATCCCATATACAAACATTTCTCCTATAATCTGAACATACATGTAAAACTAAACTAAATGTATGGGAATAACTCACATTTGAAGACAATATAACTTGCAGCTGCCCAAGCTTGCAGACCTGGCTGAGTGGGGAGGTGTATCAGCATTTAAATATATTTAAATATATCAGCATTTAAATATATTTAAATAGAGCATTGAAATATGGCTGTTGTGTTCTCTGCTCAGCTGGTTTGCGCAGGAGCTTCAGGCTGAGTCGGAAAGAGAAGGAAAATGTCACCCAGGACAAGCAGGCAGAGCAAGATCCAGCAGAGCTCCTGACTTATGAAGAAGTCACCAAATACCAGCAGCAGCCTGGTGAACAGCAGAGACTGGTGGTTTTGATTGGTAAGAGACACAGTTGGTTCCAAAAGTTCCACATTTCTCCTTTTTCGCTTATCTTGCACTAACAGATATTTGGTTTGGGGGTTTTGTGGTTCTGGTGCAATTCTGAAAAAATGTTTTTTTTTGTTTTTGTCAGAACTCACTATTCTATTTTAAATTACATTAAAAAAAAAAAAGGAAAAAAACAATGAATCAAACTCACCAAAATATGAAAACTATTTTTCAGGACTGTTTCTCATTTTTCTGATTTACTTTCCCTTGGTTTTTACTCCAGTGTTTACTTAGGCTGTCAGAACTATTGATGAAGAGGCAGATGATAGAATTATCTTAACAAGATTTTTCATGCAGTTTTAATTCAGCTTATCAGCCTTTTGCTGAACCAGTTTCTCAGGATGCCCTAAAATTCAAGGCTAGCTCACAGAACTGACTGCAAAGATCACAGAATTTCTGATTTAGTGTCTGCCAGGTGATTGTCCAGCAGCTGTTCACAGAATTAAATTTGTTCCTGATTATGTTCTTGAAAGCAGAGTATGTCATGAGTACTGTTATGAAGGTTTCATCAAGCACACTCTTGAATCATCTTATTTGTGTGCTATATTTATTTTCTGCAGTATTTAATTTCACACAGAAATCTATCACTCAGTTTTATTTTATTTTATTAGGTTGTTTGGGAGCCAAGTTAAGTGAGCTCAAGCAGAAAGTTGTGTCAGAGAACCCCCAGGAGTATGGTGTTGCAGTTCCACGTGAGTAAAATTTCCTGACTTGGGTTTGTTGTATTTTTATTCCATGAATGAAATTTATAAAATTCCATAAATTCCATATCTAATGAATGTCATGCCATCTGCACTAATGATAATTGGTGTTCTGACTATTGATATTGCATATTTCTGAAGTACTTCAATTTTTTTTTCTCATTATAATATGTTATGTTTGCCCTTAATAGGTGAATAAATCATTATGTAACTTGGCACATCTGCATTTTGGAATTTTGTCAGCTCAGTGGGGTTTTTTTTAATCATGTTTTCCTTAGTGAGCAGATGTCATTTTCTCAGTGTCTGTTAAAAGAAAAACTTAATACAGGAAGAAAAAATAGAATGTGACTAGCAAAGAGAGCTGGTGTGATAAACTAGGATCTTAAAAATCAGCCAAAACTTTGTGTGTTTGAAAGAGGGTGATTTTTCTTGAGATCAGCATTACAGCTGCAGTTAAAAAAAAACAAAACAAAAAAAAACCAGAAAGCAATAAACCAAGTCAAAATTTGAAGTTGTTGATTTGTGTATCTAGGCTGTTCAAACAAGCAAATGAGAGTAAGAGAAATTAGTGATTCTTGCATGGCTTTGTGGCTAGAGTTACACTGAATTTCTTTTACTGGATTATTTTCTGTTAAAAAAAAGGAGTTATCAGACACTCACACAAAAAAATTCATTCTTATTTTTATTCTCCAACAAGAGAATACTTTTCTCTCTACTTTTTTAATAAAAAAAAAACTAACCTTGAAGGCAGTGTTTATATATTTTTTAAGACCTTTGAAAAATTTTTTTTTTTCAGGCAGACTTCAGTAAGTTAGCAAAAGATCTCAAATGAATAATTCCTACTTGAATTTAAACACATACACAAAAATAGCAGACATTACTTTCAAGGTCTGGCATAGACTTGTAGAATGATTCTCAAAGCTTCTCCTCCAGTAATAACAATTACAAAAAGAAATGACACCAAAAGAAAGGGATTCACATAATTATGCACACAGAACCTTGGAAAACAGCCATCAGTATTCTTCCTGGAAATTCAAAGGCAGCATAATAGGACATTTTATATATTTCCTGGTTTTATTTTTGAGCTTTCCAAGAAAATGAGAGTCAGAATTCCAAACAGTTAATTACAATATTTTCTGTAGGATATACTTTGCTACATCCACCAGGTGTAAGAAAGATGCTTCCTATTTTTATTCTTTTTTGTCAGTTACAGCACTCCTGGGAGCAACTTCATTTTTGGTCATGCAATATTTGAGTTTGAGTTGAAAACAAAATTACATGGTCTGATTTATATTTTGTTGATTTGAATTTTCCACTCTAATTTTCTTGTTTAAAGTTGTGAAAATGTGACTGGAACTAAGTAGAGGAAACATTTGCCAAGGGTGATGTGTCTCCCATGTCTTGCTTCCCTTCTCTTCTAGATACAACAAGGACAAGAAAAAGTCATGAGAGAGAGGGAGTAGAATACAATTTTGTTTCTAAGCAATCATTTGAGACAGATGTGCAGCAAAACAAGTAAGTTAATTTTTAAATACTCCTATAATAGACTGTGTAAAAATATTGCTTTTACAATCACATGAATACCAAAATCAGGTTGGACAAGCTGTATGAGAAGGGTTCATCTTTCTAAATAAAAAGCTCTTTATTGAGTCTGGAGTGTAAGAGCAAACTCAAACTTTAGCTGGAATCAATTTAGGAATAATATTAGTAGGAGCATCCTGAGCTAGAATTTAAACCTGCATAAAGCTTATGGTTGGTCAGAACTGAATCTAGTGAAAGTAACAGAGCCTCCTCACTCTGTTTAAAGTGATGGGTAAAAAGTTTTATTCACAAGTCAACTTGAAAGTCTGTGGTGTGGTTATACCACACTTTGAGAGTGTGGGTGTGTTTCCTCAAAGTTCAGATCTTTACTCCCAGAAATCTCCTAGGAGATGGGAGAATTGCAGTCCATTTCCTTGCCAGCTTTGTTCTATTTTCTGTGAAAAATATCTTTTCCTCTCCACCTTTTTGTCAGTAGTGCTGATTAGCTATTATTGATACATGAAGAATTGCTACTAAGCAAGGCAGGAAAAAAAAAAAGCAGAAAAAAGGAAATCCCTCCCCACCCACCCTCATTTTTCTGCCTCTCTCCTCCCTCTTTGACTGCTGTGAGTTCAGGAAACAGCTATCAAATGTTCTAAGTTAAATATTCTTATTATTTTTCGTAGATGATATTTAAAAACGTATTGATTTTTTTTTTTTTTAGATTTGTGGAACATGGAGAATACAAAGAAAATTTGTATGGCACAAGTTTGGAGGCAATCCGTTCTGTGATGGCCAAAAAGAAGGTTTGTTTGGTGGATGTGGTACCTGAAGTAAGTTCTGCAGCTTGTTCTAAAGAATGCAAATATGATTTATTGCTGCCTGAGCAGAATGGGGCTCTTGGGAAAGCAGTGCAGTGCTTACAGTTCCTACAAGTCCACACCCACCCAAGGCTCTCATTTGTAGGGTCTCAATTTAGGAGTTTTTGGGTGCAGGTAATACAGTAACATCCTGAATCACCCCAAAACATGAGCATTGTAAGTAGTGCCAATAGACCTGCTCTTAATACCTCCATGCTGTGAGTTAATATTTGAAATTTTGATCCAGATTTTGTAACTGGGCTAGGAAAAAACTTGTGGTATTATCTCAGATGAATTCCAAGTTTAAAATTTTCAGTGTTTGGCTGCTTAGGTGAAGCAAACCATAATTTGCCCATGAAGTCAGGATTTTTTAATGCTTCCTTCAGTACTTTTTGCCATGTCCTTACCCCTTGGAATCCCAGTGCTATTCAGGCCATGCTCCATGCACCAGTAAAACTACTGAAAGCAGTTTGAGTCTATCATTGATGTGTAGCAAAAAGATGTCTGATAATAAAAATCATCTGTTCACAGGCAGTAAAGCACTTGAGGACTCCTGAGTTTAAGCCTTATGTTATCTTTGTGAAGCCTCTCATTTCAGAAAAGAAAAAAAATGTTTTAAAATCTCACATGTCAGAAGAAATCTCAACCCCTCTTGTAAGTATTCCAACTTGTAATCTCTTCTTTTTAGACATGACCTGTTTGGGCTGGCACTTGTATTACATGAAAGAGCTCCTCTTCCATAACAAAAGCTAAAATGGGGCACTACAAAGGTTGTGTAGCTTTTCAGATGGAGCTTCAGAATGGAATTTTTGATTCCTTATATACTCAAATTTTAAAGTAACATGAAGCCAAGTGCCAGTCCTCCATATGGACCTGGGTATATCATCAAGGCTGCAACAGGGGAAGTTGCTGCTGAACTCAGATAAACCAACAATCATTTTACATTTCTGATGATTTACATTCTGCAATTCATCAATTGGTAATGGTAGCTAGCTATTTCTTATATTTGTTATACAATGACACCACAGCAGTGTCAGCCAGTGTTTTAATGGTGTACACTCAAAACACACCATGTGGATGTCTTAGGATCAAACTGCAGATTGGTGATGTGCAAATCTGAACAGAGTGCATAATGCCATTACTTTGGGTAACCTGAACTTAAATTTATGTTACAGAACTTTGTTTACTTGATAAGTTTTTCTGTAAGCCCTGAAAATACTGAACTTGGGACAGCATATGCAGCATTCCTTTTCAGTTTTTGAGGAGTGTGGTTCCCATATCCTGGGTTAGGCAACAATTCTAACTACATCAGATTTTCCCCCTTCTCTGAGGCTCTTGCATTTTTTGGAACAGCTGCCAGTAGCATTCTGCTCCTTGAACTGTTTTAATATCTTCAGTACCTTTTCCTAATGGTAACAGCTTTTGTGGCATGTTCTCAGAGTAATGACTCATTGTGCTAATATACTTCAAAATGCTAATAACCAGAAGGACATGGTGTAAATTTCAAACCAACATCTTGTGTTGATCAGCAGGATGAAGAACAGCAGGAAATTATTAATTCAGCAGCATTCATTGAAGAGCAGTATGGCCATTTAATTGACACTGTACTGGTGAAAGAAGATCTTCAGAGTGCATGTAATGAGCTGAAAACTGTGTTAGATAAACTAAACAAGGATTCATTTTGGGTACCAGTCAGCTGGGTTAGGTCATAGCTTGTTACCATGTTTAAGGGAAAGACTGTATAAAAATGTTCTGTAAATACATGAATTAGAAAAGGGAAATATGTTGAATTTGCTCCAAAACTGCTGGTCTTACCTAGAAGGCAATAAATAAATAAAGACTATATGAGGAAAGACCAAAGTCACAAGCTGACACTGCCTTTGAGTGAAAATTTTGAATAGCAGCTGTCATTTAGAAGTCAATACTCAGACTAAAAAAGCCAGTCCAGTCTTGTATTGATCCTTAGACTGGAAATAGTGCATTTTGTGCTGAGACACTGACAAGATGGAAGGTTTGTTTAGCCACAATTCTAGCCACAAATTCTGTGGCTAGATCTAAAACCTCAGAATAAAGCTCCCAAGAACTGTTCTTTGGAGATTAGTTACACCATGCCAGTTACTCAGAAATTCAACCTGCAAAACCTGCTTCCCTTCACACAGAAGCATTAATTACAAATCCTCTTAGTTAGGCACTAAAAACTAGGCCAGCTACAGAAGGGGGTTTTAATGTCCATCACATTTCCCAGTACTCCAAGTTGTCTTGCACAGGTCACAGGTATTAGTGTGCTCATGCACAGCTTATGCCACTTCCCCAGTCAGAAATGCTGAAAAAACTGTGAGTGCACCTGTATGGCTGGCAGCTCATAAAACACAGATTTTTATAGTGTACATGAAAACAACTGCATATGGCTGTAAAATAGGACAGTTAAAAAACTTTGTTTCTGCAAAACATCTTTGCCTGTGCTACCTAGTGGGACACAGCCTTGACACCAATGGAACAGCTCCAAAAAGGGCACTAAAGGAGGAGCTACAGGTCAAAATCATCATCCTTCCAGCATTTATGACTTCTGCTCCAAATCTGGTAAAGGTTTCCAGAGCATCTAATTGGCCTGAAGAAGAAAATTGTTAGAGGACCTTGTATATATTTGAGGAGACTTGAATATACAGGATTTTTGAGTGGGGATTAGGGAGAGGCAGAGATGATTCTGGAAGTAGCTGTGCTTTATACTTGGGGGATTTAAGGGGAGAGAATTGTACAGGTGCATGTTGCTGTAACTATTTCCTGTTTTCACTTGCCTGCTGAGGTCTATTATTTCCTGTGTATTGTGCCCTTTAAACAAGACCTTTGGTGTACCAATCTTGTTCCTTCTATCTTATTCTTGTTCCATGACATTTAGCAGAACTAAAAGTTAGATATTAAAAGCACATTTCTTACATACCAGTGTAATTGAATCTACATTACAGCCCAAAATTGTGTAGAAGAGTCACCCTCCCATCCATCCTCTCCAAATGGCAACTTCCATGTGTGGTGCTGCCCATGGGCATTGAGGTTCTGTGCCCACTGCTACAAAAACAAGAACTTTTCCCAGTCAGGTCCCTGCACTTGTCAGTGCTGCAGCCTGGTGGCCCCAGCAAATGCACAAGGACTCCTCCACAAGCCAGCACAGCCACCAAAAGAGATTTGGCTTCTCAGAGAGGTAATTTGTGACAGATGCACCTTGATCCTATGAAGAACAGAGTGAAATATTTTAAAAACTCTTTCAGTAACAGCATTTCAAACTAAGTCATTTTATGAAAATAAGAAAGGGCCAGATTGATCTCACCCTAGGTCTGTATTTCAGGTTGCAAACAGGTTGCAAGACATAAATCTGAATCTTCTAAATATGTTTAAGTTAAAAAGTTAAGGATCAGAATTTATTTCAAGCAAGGCTGTTATCATAACATCTTAAAATACTTCGAATAACCAACAGTAAATGTTTGCTTTATAATCTAACAGTCTAATAGTAGAAACCTCATTAACAGAAGCAAGGCACAAGTTACATGCAAGGTACACCTTAAATTTTCAGGTTTTTTTAATGTAAGTTAAGAAAATACAGTATTTCCATTGAAAGTGTAAAAGACAAAAAGGCAACTTCAGTGTGGGATTGGTGACAGACTCACCCTAGTGGAAAGTGCCATAGGCAGCACATTTTATGTGAAATTGAAAATGAAATTTATCACTGTGGTTGCTGGAAGAGAAGAGGATTTGCAGAGAACCACAGTGACTGTAAAACCACAGCCAGGGTGTGAGGCAGCCCAAAGTGAGGAGTGAAATGAGGAGTGCATTCCATCCCTGATTAAAAGGGAGGGCTTTTCCTGACAAGTGTTAAAGATACATCCTCTTCATGGCAGCCCTGAAATTAACTGGTAACTCAGTTTACTGTCTGGCCACATGGAGCAATTTTGACTTTTTCAAAGCATCCAAAATCAGGAAACTGTGCACTGCTCAAGGTTAAGTTATTCACTCCTGGTGAGGAACTGCATTAAGGTCACTTGGGTGACTAAAAGCCTCTCATGCCTTCCCAGGGAAGAGAAGCTTCTCAATAATATTCCAGAACTGAACAGCACCTTAGTTATGGCAAGGCAGGAATTCCAGCAGAAGTGCATGTTGAATGGACAGCACTATGATTTAATAGTGAAAAATCTGAGAGCTACCAGAAAAATACAGCAGCTGTGCAAAAGGGAAGGAGAAACTGGTTTTTATTAATGAATAAAAATGTGTTTTGCTAATGAGTTCATGTTTTGGATCTGCACAACTGATGCACATCAAACATGGCACAGGTTGGTGCTTGGAATTCCAGCCCCACCCCTTTTTCTTTTCAAGACCCCCCCAGTCAGGCAGAACAGCCACCTGCACATTTAAGTAAGTGCACAGGAGGCACCACATAACCCTTTTTTCTGCTGTGCTGAAGATTCCCTGAGCTGCACTCCCTTCTCCCCTGTGCTCTCATCCCAGAGATCTGGAGTCTGCAGGATCTTTAGGACCAGTTCCTCAAAGGCAAACTGAACTCCATCCTCTGTCTTGGCACTGGTCTCTGGAGGAAGGGGGAAAAATATTTTCTCTTATTTGCAGGGAATATATTTCACTTAGTAAAAATTTATTTTGGGACCAGAGAGAAGATGGGAGTTTTGAAATGAGTGAATCTCCTCTCCATTGTCTCTTAAAGGTACACTTATTGAATAGGACAAACAGAAATACATCCCACTCTGAATATCACATTTTTCCACCTAGAAAGAAATTCACAATTCCTCATTTTCTCCATAACAGAGAAATTGTTCTCAGGTTGTGATAGTAAATCTGGAAGATAATTATTCCATAACAAAGCTGAGAAACAAATAATACAGAAGAAATTGCATGTTGTCTCCTATGTGTTTCAGTTTCTCCTAGAAATCTTTTCAAGATGATTTCTCTTTAGAAACTCAGGTTGTTCCCCACCTCTGTATCTTCACATTGAACATTTTATTGTTGCTCTAAGAATCTTTTATGAAGCTGCAACAGAAATTTGGAAATGAAAGGTCCTTGCAGACATCAGTAAGAAGGAAAATTTCAGTCTTCTGAAAAATTAAAAAGTTTCAAGAAAATAAAAAATTCATGCCTGTGCAGTACATGCAGTAAATCTGTTTCAGAGAAAAGTGTTTCTAGTTGCAGTCAATGCAGAAGCTGAAACCTTCATCCCTGCATATGAATTACAGCAAAAGGAACCCATATTAATTAGGTACTAAAAAAAGGCAGCAACCCATCAACCTGAAATACAATTGTGCATTCATGTTTGGCAATACCAAAATGAACATTTGATGCAGAAGTTTTTGTCCCAGAGGTGCATACCTATAAAAAGCAGTGAGTGTTCCCTAGCAAGCTGGAGCCCTTCCTTCCTCTCTATTTCACTGTCAGGCTGCAGAGACAAATGGAACATGACTGAAATCAGCTACACTTGCCACTTTATAAAGCACCACTGCAGAAATGAAGTCTTGTTGAAAGGAAGAAATGTCTGTAATATGTATTAATCAACTGGATTTTCCCACTCTGTAGCTCACTGCCAGGCTGGCTGTTAGGGGGTGAAGCTGAACAGCACCAGCATCAAACCATAGAAACACAGAATGTCTGAGCTGGAAAGGACCCACCAGGACCATCAAAGCCCAACCCCATGTGCCAAATCAGCAGGAAATAAATGCTGCTGTGTTCTGAATCAACCAGAAGCAAGATCCATGCCAGAAAGGCTCAGCAGTCAAGCCTAAAAAGCCCATCAAAGGTTCTGGGCACACTGGGAGGGGCAGAGGGGAGCCCAGCTCAGGAGAGCCACACTGGGAGCTCTTGCTGCAAGGCAAGAGCAAAGCACCTCACTGTGCACAGGCACCAGAAACAAAGAGCAGGCAGTGCCCCCCAGATGCAGCCTCTGCAGCCATCCCAGAGCTGAGCTCCCCTTCCCCACCACCTGAGAGGCTGCTCAGAAAGGAAGCAGCAGTTCTGTTCTTTACCTGTGCTGCAGGTAAGTGCAGTGTTAGCAGTTTTTGGGCAGAACCTTGCACTATCTTAATGGAATATCATCAATTGCATGTCTCCAGGAAAGCTTTCATTAAAATCTTTAACAATATCTGCTTCTAAAATGATAGAAGTGGAGCCTTCCCAACTCAGCTGTAGAGTAAATTATCTCTTAACACAACAGTTGTGTTACTGACAGCACTTAACCTGACATTTACACACTGTGGTGAATAAATAATCCAGGAAGAATGTAAAAGGATCCCCAAACTGACCTTATCAATTTTATTGCCAACCAACATCTTCACAATGTTGCTGTTGGTGGTGTACATTTCCAGCTCCCTCAGCCATCCTCCTAGTCCTGTGAAAGTGTCTTTTCATGTAACATCATACACTGAGAACAGAGGAAAAGGAGCTTAACACCTGGAGAGTCCTGGACAATGTTTCCTTCATTGTGACAGAACTTACTCCACACTTCCTGACCCCCTGGAAAAAATAAAAGGTTCCAGGGAACTACAGAGAGAGGCATCAACCACACACTGCTCACACTGTGCTCACCCAGAGTCACCTGAGGATTACAGAACACAGGAACCTCTGAGTGAAAATCAGATTTACCAACAGAAATATTCTACCTGTTGGTAGTGCTGAATTGGGCCACACAGAGTATTTTAAAATGGGTGTTTTGTCACCTAATTTTATGTATAAGTACATGCACACACTGCTGCTAAAAACATGGACTGAGTTAAAAGCAACTTTTGGGCACTGGTAACTTAGTAACTGCATTTACATAAATCACTAAATTTAAAAATCAGAGAAAGTATATTTTGTACACCAAAGTTAAGGTTAGCCTTCACAAACCCTGGAATTAAAAATCCCTTTGTTTTCTAATTGCTGTTGTCACACAGGAAGGGCTTAGCCATCCATTGTGTACAAACCTCAAGTCTTACCATAATCACCATAACCAAATCCATAATTTCTGAGAAAAAAAAGAAGAAAACATGGGGGAAAGAACACAACACAACCCCTGATTAGCCTTATTACCAGAAAACCACCCAAGTGATAACTACAAAGGCAGTAATTTATTATAATAAGATGTCAGCTTGCAGCATAACATCTCTGTCTTTCTGATTTAAAATATTTTGAAGCAGCAGTATTTCCTGCCAGTGGTTTAGCTAATGAGCAGTAATGTTGTAAAAACCATAATTATTCCTCTGATTATCTTGGATAACCTCCTTTTGCAAGGACATGCAAACTGAGGAGAACTAAAGACCACAATTTCTATAATCTGCTTTTCTCCCATTTATTTCATACCTAAAACAACTCCTTGAGCTGCTCTGTAGTAACTGGGAGTCAGTGCTCTGAAACGCTGTGTCCTACAGAGGGAGGGGGAAAAAACCCAACACACAACATCAAATACATTTAGAACAAAAAAAAAAAAGGTATTTTAAACTAAACAAGATGAGCAAATTTAAAATTTTCCTGAGCAGTAAGGATACATGAAATACTCAGATGTGAGAATGAGGAAAGCAGTCAGAAAACAGCAGCAGCAAATAGTTAAGGAGTGGTAGAAAAGCATGGAGAGGACTTGACTGAATGTAAAAAGGATAAACAGACACCTGGAACATGAGAGAGACAACAGGAAAATAAAAGGGACTCTAGAGAAATAAAAGACAAGCAGCCACACAGATGGGTTTAAAACCAGCTGAACTGAGATGTGGAATAATTGATTTTCTGTAGGAAGGGAGACAGAGGTTCCAAACATCTCCCTCTGCTCCTTTAGCACAAGACAAACCTGGTTTGAAAGAACTACAAGACTGCTATGAACCTAAGTAGGTAAGAAATTAAAAATCAGTAGTTTCATTCATTATTACTGCAGTATGTCTCACTTAAATTCATGAATAAGTAAGAATAAATGAAGTACTAAGTACAATATGAAATTCAAAGAACCTCAAAACAAACAGTAAGGAGGCAACAAATCACACAAATATGATTTTTTTAAAAAAATTTATTTCCTTTTATGTACAGCTTACAATTGGCAGACTAACAGCTATATTGTAATTTATTTATTCTTTGTTTAAAAAGAAGAAACTAAAATTGGCAATATACTTACATAATTCAATTCATTGTTACTAGGGAGATTGTATTTAGTCCCAATTACTTAATTAGTAATAGTGATTTCTTCCTCAAATACCTATGACCACACACATAAAATCTCTCCTTCATTCCACTTAGAAGTATATACTACAAATATTTATATTTATATTACAAATAATCCTGATAACACAGCTGCAATCTGATTTCAGTCTGCATATGCTGAAAATACAGCATCACTGAGTTCAGGACAAATATCTGAATTTCCCACTAAGTCTGAATCAACCTTTAAATAGTTCAAGAACAAGTCTGTGGGTTTTTCTGGCATGATTTTAACCAGAATAAAGCATCACTGAGTTGCTACCCCGAGCATCACCTTTGTTCACTCACCTGAGAAACTGCAAAGAGCAGGCAAAGCTCTACTAGAACTGCAGGAATTACCACACCCTGACTGGGGATGCCTTCAGAATTGTTTTTGTTTGCCTGCAAGTACTGCACTGTGAAAAACGAGCTTTGCTTTTTTGGTAGATTTTAGAAGGTTTATTAAAAGTAAGAGATAATAAAGTAAAAGGTTACAAGAGCTGAGTGCTTGGTGTTTTGGAGACACCCCTTCAATTCATCAGCCCATTGTATATTCATAGACACATCATACATTTCCAAACTTTTCTATAAACTTATTTTTCATATTCCAGTTTCACATGGCCACTCCTTGAGTTTGCCTTTTTAGAGCACGGGTGTTTCTAATTAGTTTTTCTCATCAATCTTAATTTGGGCTGTGGTTTTTAATTTTTACAGATGGTTGGTGCAGGTAATTGGTGTATCACTTCTTCACTGGGTGTTACCAACCAAGGCAGTTCACTCACTACAAAGAGACTTTATCAGCCTATGTTATTCCTAAAGAAAATTATACTAAAAAAAATCCATTTCAACACCACACATATGGTATCCATGCTGGTATTTGTGAAAAATCAATAGCAGAATTTGTATTTATAACAGTATGATCAAGACATTCTACACGTGCTGCAGCCTCAGTACACAACCTCAACATGCAGAGAGTTCAGCAAAGAGAGAGAAGGAAGAAGAAAGCACAGAAAGGAGCTCTGGAAGCTGGTACATCTCTCAAATGTACCATCACATCCCCCTGTGTGGAACAAAACCTACCCAAATGGCCAGCAGCACTGCACGGCCCTCCACCACCATTCTCTTCACTTTGAAATCAACACCTGAAATGTAACAACAAGGGGAAGATCGTCAGAAGGAACTGTCCGAATGAACTGCCCTGGCACCCCTGCATCACCCCCAGAAAGAACACCCTCAGAAAGAACATCTCCAGAAAGAACAACCGCAAAAAGAACACCCCCAGAAAGAACACCCCCAGAAAGAACACCCCCAGAAAGAACACCCCCAGAAAGAACACCCCCCAGAAAGAACACCCCAGAAAGAACACCCCCAAAAAGAACACCTCCAGAAAGAACAACCGCAAAAAGAACACCCACAGAAAGAACACCCCCAGAAAGAACACCCCCAAAAAGAACACCCCCAAAAAGAACACCCCAGAAAGAACACCCCAGAAAGAACACCCCAGAAAGAACAACTGCAAAAAGAACACCCACAGAAAGAACACCCCAGAAAGAACACCCCCAGAAAGAACACCCCCAGAAAGAACACCCCCAGAAAGAACAACCGCAAAAAGAACACTCCCAGAAAGAACACCCACAGAAAGAACACCCCCAAAAAGAACACCCCCAGAAAAAACACCTTCAAAAAGAACACCCCCAGAAAGAACACCCCAAAAAATAACACCCCCAGAAAGAACACCCTCAAAAACAACACCCCCAAAAAGAACACCCCCAGTAAGAACACCCCCAGTAAGAACACCCCCAGAAAAAACACCCCAGAAAGAACAACCGCAAAAAGAACACCCACAGAAAAAACACTCCCAGAAAAAACATCCCCAGAAGGAACACTCAGAAAGAACACCCCAGGAAAAACACCCACAGAAAGAACACCCCAGAAAGAACACCCCCAGTAAGAACACCCACAGAAAGAACACCCCCAGAAAGAACACCCCCAGAAAGAACACCCCAGGAAAAACACCCACAGAAAGAACACCCCCAAAAGAACACCCCCAGAAAGAACCCCCCCAAAAGAACACCCCCAAAAGAACAGCCCCAGTAAGAACACCCCCGCCCCGCTCACCGAGGGTGGGTTTCAGGCGCGGCTCGAAGGCGCGGTCCGTCACCCTGCGCAGGAGGCTGCGGGGAGAGAACCGCGGGCTCAGCCGGGGCCGCGCCCGGAGCTCCGCGCGGCCGCAGCAGCACCTGGACTCGCCCACGGCGCTGTCCCCGAGCAGCAGCAGCTCCAGCGTGAGCTCCGTCCCGCCGGGCCGCGCTCCCCGGGCAGCGCCCGCTCCTCCGGCCGCTCCGGCGGCCGCCGCGGCCCCGCCTCTGAGGGCGGGACGGCAGCGGGCCGGGCCGGAGCCGCTGCTCCGAGCGCTGCGGGCGGGCGGCGGAGGCTCGGCCATGGGCGAGTACGAGATCTCGGTGGAGGAGCTGAACGAGCTCCTGTCTGACGAGAGCGGCTGCTACAGCCTGCCCAGCGCGCACAGCAACGAGGTGGTGCCGCGCATCCACGTGGGGAACGCGTGAGTCAGGGCGCGCAGCGGGGCCGGGCCGGGTGCGCTGCCCGCCGGGCACGGGGGCCGGGCCGGCTGCGGTGCCTGTGGGCACAAGGGTCCGGGCAGGGCCGGGTGTGGTGTGCTGTGGGCGGAGAGAGCGGGGCCGGGCCGGGAGCGGTGTCCTGTGGGCAGAAAAGGCCGGAGGAGGACGGGCCGGGCTGGGTTCGGTGTCCTGTGGGCAGAAGGGCCGGGCCGGGCCGGGCCGTCACCGAGCAGCTCCCGGTGCTTCCATCCGGACACAGGACGGGATCTGCTGGATCTCTGCGCGATTTATTTTTGCACCACATCATTATTTCCATTACCTCTTCCAGTCCTGGCCTATCCTGTTGATTCCGCAGTGAAATTGAGGGTTTATTTATTTATTTAATAAACATGCACAATGCACTAGATCCCTGTTTCTATTTTAGGCTCGCACCTCCTAAAGAAATGCAAGTCGAGATCGTAGGGTGTCATTAACTTTATCCAAAGCCAAACCAAATTATATTTGTTGCTGCCAGTTGGTGCAGGACATGCACTCAGTCTAGAAATGGGACTGAAATAATTCAGTATCCTCTGGTGTCTGACAGCCACCATCTCCTAAATATTTGTAGCAGTTACCTGGAAAAAATTAAGTCATAGCTTGCCAGTTGATTTGCACAGTGACTATATAAATATAAAGCTATAAATATAAATAACTTTGAAGGCAGCTACTACAGAGTCGTTTTCATTGTTCAGTAATTTATTTAAATTATAGAATATGGACTTTAATATGTTCAAATGTGTCTAGGAACAGATAATGTATAAGTTGCACGATGAACAATCTCTAGTGGAATTCTTGACCATTGAGAAAGACTTTTTATGTCATAAGTGATAAAAATCTGATGTATCAGTGCAATTTGTAGCATAGGAACAGTTCATCTGCTAGTTGGACAAACAGAAAACATGCAGTTATATTGTCAGTGTTTTTTAAAAAATGCTGAAAATTGGTGGAGGGCAGCAGTAAGAAATAACTTAGTGGCAGAAAAAAACTATTTCACAATTGGAACAAATAATTACTTAATTTGTCAAGACTTTAAAGGGGCAACAATATCTTTGATATATGAATCTCAAACCTCCTTTTGAGCTTCATGTCCTCCTTTTGTATTCTTGCTGTGTGCAATGTAGGGTCATGGTTTGGACAACAAGCAGCAGAGATTTTAAACAATAAACACTTTTAAACAATTTTAGACAATTCACAGAGCAGCCAGAGTAGGGGGATTGGAATGCCAATACATGGTGTAAAAGCAATAGAATTTGAACAGGAACTCACAGGAAAACATTGAAACTTTTGAGTGAGACTCAGAAACTTCTGTTGGTTACCTGCTGTAATTCATCTTTAGATAAAAATGACAGCATGGAGACATTCAGGCTGATGAGATTAAATTGGGTCACAGTGTAGATTAACATTTATCTGCCAAGTGACTTCAAGCTGCAGGCAGAACTAAAGTACTCAATCTTCCAGGCAATACATGAAAGTCAAAATTAATGAAAATGCAGAGATAACATGATAAAATATTTTGAAAATTATGGGTTTCTGTGTTACTGTAGGAAATTCTGACTTCTCAAGAAGATTCAATGGTATTTGTGAAGACAAGAGTAAAAACGTAATAAAAACCAAGAATTATGTAGGGGGTAGATTAGCACAATTATATATTTTTCAAACAATAACAAAATAACAATTTGGGATGCACTGCACATTATTTTGTGTTTCTGGATAAGTGGAGATGTGTTTCACTGTAACATCTTAGTCTGGCCAGAAAGGTTGGACAGAATTCATATTTATCAGGTGACATAAAAATGGGGAGAAGAGGGAGCAGTCAGCACACTGGAGGGTGAAGGTTTTTTATCCAGAACACCCATTCTTGTAAAAAGCAGTTTTGCCTGAAAATGAGCAGACTTAGATTTCTGGACTCCTTACTAAGGGAATTTGTTTGTGGGGTTTTTCCCAGATGAAACCTGCAATGATTCTGGCCACGTCTCCAGACCTGGATTTGCTAAAAATGTTCTGGTTTTGAATGCCCAATCTTACTTTTTCTGTCTGCTTTAATGTATGTGAGTAACCCATGAAACAATTCTTTGTTCTTAATGTCCTGGAAGTGCAGGTGTGCTGTAAGGAGTATGGAGGGCATTCTCCCAAAATTAATATTAAATGTAGTGACTGTAAGGGAAATGTTGGTAAGGAAACTATTTTGTATGGATATGACAGTGCAAATTAAAATATGTTAATAGGCTGGCATTTCTTGCCATTAAAAATATGCTTTATTTGCTTATAATTCCATATACAAGTAGTTCATAGCCTCATCTATCCCTTAATTACTGATGAATGGTTCTCCAAAACCTGTGTTTTGTGACTGGTAAAATAATTAATCTCTGTTCAAAAGAAACACTTCTACTGGTGTTACTCACAGGACTAGACTGAGAATGGACAAGATTCTGTGGGTTTTTTTCAGGAACCAGATGCAGCTGATGTTAGCATCTCTCTGCTATTTGAAGGAGCTAGCATTTCAACATCCAACATGATGCAGCTGGAATGAAATGTTAAGGATGAGAGATATCCAAGGACTGTTTGGAAAGGGAGAAACAAATGGCATACAAATTCTCTCTTTTTCACCTCCAGCTGTGTAAGAAAATCATCTGTAAAATCTGCAGAAATCATTCACTGGGAATGAGTTTGCCTCCAGGGAAGGCAGTCTGTTACCAGATTCAACCATGATTTCAGGATGGGAATTCCTATTGATGCTGAACAGTCAGCAAATATTAATATTCTCACCCTCCAAATTGTAGGAACTCACTGCTGAATTAACACTTTTGGGGTTGGCCTTGCTCTGTAGATTTTTGTGTTGAAAGCAGAATTCTCCAGACACTGAAACTTCTCCCCTGGCACAGATGATGTCCTGCCAGATGGAAAATCTGTCAGCATTTGTTTGGGTAATGAAGTCTTACAAATATTTGGTTCATTGCCATAGTTGCTTGGCACAGACAGCAGGAAATGTAGAAGCTTCAGTCATGCATAAGTCTTCATCTGCTTACACCAGAACTTAAGGAGTGTGCAGTCATCAGGAAGAAAGGAATTCACAAGGTGTTCATGGCCTTGAATTACATCAAAATTGTGAGTGAATGGACTCAGAGAATCATATAGATGTAAACTGACTAATTGGGGTGTTTATTTTAAGTTTTTAGATTATCTGTGTCCAGCCAAAAGCCCTGGATGCATTGCCATCTCACAGAAACTTGTCCAAAATGATACTGCACAAAGGCTTATCTGGAGTTCAGCTTAATACTAAGACTTCCTGTATTTGCAATTTATGAATTGAACTGTAGGGAGTTTTTCAAAAATATTTCTGTTTCCAGTTAGGCACATACTGAAAGCTTTTGAAAACAATCTGTCTAGGCTGCCTCTTTCCACAAAGTGTGCAGGACCTGAGTTCTCCTTCAGCTAAAGCTTTCTGTCACATTCTGCTCATGTTGACCAGTGGGGTTTAGATTTTACTAGGAGATTACATAGTGTGATAAAACATAGGATTTTTTTTTTTTTCGTCTCAGGAAAATGAGGTAAATACTGTAATGACATATGGAAATAATCAGACTCAGAATGAAAAGTAGTGGGTTAATGGCAAAAATTAGTCAGTGCTCTCCTGTTATTAATTAATTATTAGCTCCTGTTACTATAGATTGCATTCCAGGGCACAAGCAGAGATTTGTGCATGGTCAGTTGTGTTACTGAGCTGATGGATTGTTTGCCATTTTACATCCTGGAGCTTTTACCAAAGCTTATGGTATTATTACTGGATCTAATTAATTGTCATCAGCAGGCCTGAAATGAATGATTATTATGTAGCATCCAGCTCAGTTGTTCACTAATAGGGTAGGTTCCTTTTTTAGCCACCTGAATATGGAAGCTGCTGGTTTTGCTACAATTATTGGAAAAACTGAGGAGCTGGAAAGGATTTAGCTGACCTTCAAGTACTGAATGCTTTACTTAAGCACTTTAGCATCTTAAACATCACTCATCTGGTTTCTTCCACATTCAGATGCTGATTTCAGCTAAGACATTGAAAGCTGTGACAGAAACACTGAGTCTGAAAGACTGAATGAAATCTCTGTGTTGCTGGCTAGACTTGACAGATCTTAACACGACTTCTAAGGTGTTGAATAGCACAGAGTACAGAACTGCACTTCTTAGTAGCCCTCAGATGAGTCTTTGGAAGATGCAGTAACATTTGCTCAGTTATTTTCTTCCTGTGGCCTGATAAGAAGTCAGTTCTGTTTCACAGTGCTAAATGTTGCCCCCTGAAATGTCAGTTTGTCTGGACAGCCTGCTAAAGGAGCAAATGCTGCTTATTCTGCAACACTGGTACCTGACAATAAAGACTTTTTATTTTATGTGGATAACAGTTAATCTTAGAAGTTAATGTGTTATCATCTCCAGTATTTTCCTGCTTTGGTCAGAATTTTATGTTGAGAAAGTTACAATTTTATGCCACAGTAGGATCTAGCAGATGCAGATTCACTTTCATGTGTGCTGTCCTCAGTTGTCAGCTGAGAAAGCTCTAATGCACAAATAGTGACCCTGGCTCTGAATATTTTTGTCAATTTATAGCCTGTAGTAATTCACTTTTGGGCATGGTGTACATGGCATTTGTTAACAGAAAAATCAAAGGGTTTGGTTATCAATACCTAAATTCTGAGATGATTCACCAAATTCTAATCCTTTTCTTGACACTTTTTGTCGTGCAGGTTCATAGCCAAGAACATTCCTAGGCTGCAGCATCTGGGGATAACCCATGTTCTGAATGCAGCAGAGGGGAAATCATTCATGCATGTGAACACTAATGCAGAGTTCTATGAAGGCACAGGCATCAGATACCACGGCATTAAAGCCAACGACACCCAGGAGTTCAACCTCAGCCGCTACTTTGAGGAGGCAGCTGATTTTATTGACAAAGCCCTTTCCCAAAAGGATGGTAAGGCAAACTGAAATACCTTTCTACCATGTTTTCTGTGCACTGCATCTGTTTCTTAGCAATTTGCTGTTTAAAATGGTTTTTTGCTCATATTATCGACAGATTCGGAAATTTTTATTTATCAGAAAAATTCAGATAAAGGGCCCTGAATCAAAGAATTCTAAGTGTTCTATACAGAAGAATATACACTAAGGCAGCTTAGTCTAGTGTTTATACATGTAGGCCTCCAGTACATGGCAAAGGGGAGTCTGCTACTGTAGGGGTGACTTTGAAATGGGAAATAGCTGCTGCATCTTATTATAGTTTATTTCGGGGAAGAGATGTTTCTATTTTTCCTTAGAAATGTTAAATCACTTAAAAAATCTTTTTTTAAAAAATAAGTTAAGGGTCTAGAAGTTGCTTAAGGACATTAGAAATTACAATTTAAAGGCAGAGTTGATACAAGTACTGAAGAGTAGTCACAATACCTGTTACATGGGGTTTTCCCAAATGTATAGTAAGAATAGGGACTGTCACCTTACAGTTTTTATTACATTAAGTCATTACATTATTTTGTGTGTTGATTGCCTCTTTATTTCCTAGGATTGCAGGAAAGTTGAAGGTTATATTTGCAAAGTTGTTTATTGCCACATTTTTCTGTAGTGTGTTTCCTCAGAGCAGAAATGCTAGGACACAGTGCAGTGGGACAGATGGTGTTTGTGTTGTCTAACTCTTTCAACATTCCAGTTATTTCTACACATGCATAATTTCTTTCTTGCTTCGTGACTGAGCATTGAATAGGCAGATGTGGTTCAGCTGGAGCAGTGCTCCTGTAGAAGGTGAAATTTTCCTCCAAAGGTCCAGAGATGATTTGGGAAGGTCCAGATTTTCTCTGGAATCCAGTGGAAAAGGCTGCTTTGGTGTTCCAAATCTCAGTTTTTCTCTGGGTAGAAAAGGCTTGGCTCCTCCCCTGGCTGGAGCATCTCCCAGTGGGATGATGTAATTTTATCAGCCATGCACTGGGACTGAATGGCCATGAACAGAAGATATCTCCTGGAGGGAGGATGGGCTGTGGAAAGATAAAGATGATTACCCCAGCTGATTATTAACACCTGACCCATTAACAGGAGATATCCCCACAGAGATAAGAATCACTGTCTCACCTGCTTTAACACCTGACCCATTAACAGGAGATATCTCCTGGAGGAAGGATAGGCTGTGGGAAAGATAAAGATGATTCCTGGTTTAACACCCATTAACAGGAGATATCTCCTGGAGGGAGGATGGGCTGTGGGAAAGATAAAGATTGCCCCAGCTGGTTATTAGCACCTGACCCATTAACAGGCGATATTCCCACAGAGATGAGAATCACTGTCTCACCTGGTTTAACACCTGACCCATTAATAGGAGATATCTCCTGGAGGGAGGATGGGCTGTGGAAGGATAAAGATGATTGCCCCAGCTGGTTATTACCAAATGACCCATTAACAGGAGATATCCCCACAGAGAAAAGAATCACTGTCTCACCTGGTTTAACCCGTGGCCCATTAACAGGAGATATGTCCTGGAGGAAGGATGGGCTGTGGGAAAGATAAAGATGACTGCCCCAGCTAGTTTAAAGATGGCCCATTAACAGGAGATATTCCCACAGAGATAAGAATCACTGCCTCACCTGGTTTAACACCTGACCCATTAGCAGGAGATATCTCCTGGAGAAAGGATGGGCGGTGGGAAAGATTGCTCCAGCTGGTTTAAAGCTGGCCCTTTAGCAGATAATTTGTGCCAGGGTCACTGCCCCAACCCTTCAACAGCTGGTGACAGAATCCACATTTCTGACCACATCCTGCACTGCAGCCCCAGTCACAGGGAGAGTTCCATCCTTTCAGCCAAGCCCCCCAGTCCCCTGTGGCTGCCGGGCGGGCTGCAGCCTGACCGCGCTGTGTCCCGCAGGCCGGGTGCTGGTGCACTGCCGGGAGGGCTACAGCCGCTCGCCCACGCTGGTCATCGCCTACCTGATGCTGCGGCGGCGGCTGGACGTGCGCGCCGCGCTGAGCGCCGTGCGCCAGCAGCGCCACATCGGCCCCAACGACGGCTTCCTGCGGCAGCTCTGCCAGCTCGACCGCCGCCTGCGCGGCCACGGCGCCCTCACCGCGTAGGGTGCGGCACCGGGGGCTTCATTTCACTCTGCACAATTGCAAGCGCCGGGCTAAGGCAAAACAGAATTGCTGCTTGTGTAGTGGAAGTGTCCTTGGGCTCTGTGGCTGTCTTTGAGGATGGCACCAAATTGTGTCACTGTTGCCGCGAAGAGATGTTTCTAGAGAGATAATTCTGGTGATAACAGCTGTCTTCACACTTATTTCAGACTCCATAGCATATGCATTGACATTGAATGTGATTCATGTAAGCTTTGTGTTTAATCTCACCACAGCACCAGTTCCTGAAAGCCCCAACGCATCTCTTCACTCGCTCTTAATAGTAATTTTTAAAGCTTCTATTTCATGCACACACGTGCCTAAAGTTTGAATGTAGGAGCTTCAAGGAATGGGAAGCACATAGACAAATGCACAGATGTATTCACTTGGAAAATGAAGTGCTTACAGTGTTTTGTGTGGATTTCTGTAATACACAGTGTGATAGTAAAGCCATCCAGAGCCCATGCTTGATGCACACTATGTTTCCAAGAATAGTTTATCTCTTGCTTGATGCACACTGTGTTTCCAAGAATAGTTTATCTCTTGATCTTACAATGGACATGAAATAGCCTGTTATTAAATGCTCTTTTATTTTTATTTCAAAATCATACTAGAAAAAAATGTCGAGCAAATGCTGAGGGAAGAACTTGAACAAGGAAGAAATAATGTTAGTATTTAGAAGTGGTTATGGTGGATGTATAATAAAGTCCTAGCTATCCTAATATAATGGCTTTCAAAACTTGTATGGAATTACAATGTTTTTATCTCTTCTTTACTATCACTGTTCAGTCACAGAATGGAATGCAGATCACTTCCAGCACAGGTGTGCTTACAAAGCAGTTTGCAGAAGAACACTCTGGATTTCTTGGATTGCTTACATGGTGTTATTAAACAGAAACGAGCATTGTAATGTATACTGTATAGGAAATATTTATGTTTTGTTCAAATAAATGATGTCTTGATTCTGTTTGGTACAGATGAAATGAGTCATTGCAGTGTTGGGAAGGGAGCTTTGCACTGTGCCTGAGTTTGTGTGTAAATGTGTACCTGTGACTTACAGCACTAGATTAATGCAATGATCTCCCACTGCAAAATGGAACTGTTGCTCAAACCATCACAAACCAGGGTTCCATTCTCACCTGGGCTTTAATGTAGTTCTAGAATGAAAAACCTTAGCACTGTTTTAAACAGGAACACTGTATTAGCAGCTGTGGGAGTGGCAGGTGGAGGCTCTGTCTAGCAAGGTGACATTCTTGAAGTTAAATTCCTGAGGTGATTTTGCTGCTTGAGCTGCAGCTTTGCTGGTTTTCCTTCCACAGGATGGAGCTGCCACATCAAGGAGCCTTTTCTCTGTTGTGTCCTTCAAGTGACAGTTGAACTCTCCACTTGGTGTTCTGTCACATCTCCACAGTCACTCAGTGCTCAGTGCTTGCTTACAATCAGGATGGTTCATTAATAATAAGCAGTAGTCATTTCCCCTGGTTAATTACATACCTGTCTGCTTTCTCCCATTGATCCATTTAATCAAGAGTAGATTAATTGCTTCTTCAAAAGTCCTAGTTACTAATTTCATGTTGTGTGAAATAGGAGTAGTGGCTTTAGAAATAGGAATACTGGCCTTACCTTTTCTACAATGCTGACTTTTCTTACTGCAGTCAAATTTATAAATTACCCTTTTAAAATTTTCACTATGAACATAGATTTTTTTTTCTTGTCTCACACCATGCATTCTTAACACCTATTTGCACTCTAAGGAAAAAATAAAAAGGAAAATTCCCATAAATGTACTTTATCTTTTACCTGGAAGTCAAAATTCCAGTCCATTAAAGAGCTAAGAAACCATTAGGCATTAGAACTTTGCTCCTCTGGGATAGACTGGGAGTTGTCAGAATGGTTTGTTAAAACTGAACCTGTTTATCTTATGGTGATGCTTCTGTAGTTGTCAATATCAAGAAATACTGAAAATCAAAAGAGGGGAATGTGTTCTTATATTCAAGATAAATCTTTTACTTCATGGGACACTGGTCACTCATATGGTAACTCTGCCCCATTTATCTCAGTGTAACAAAACTGATTTAGCAAATGTTTTGTAATGTGAGGGTGGAGAGGCATAAGTAACAATGTTATAAATTGGTTTTAAAAGTGAGACAGTTCATAATTTTTAATATTACTGATAAACAACTCAGCAACAAAACCACTTCTGCTTTTAGAGCAGGCTAAAAATAGTTCAAATGTCAGACCACTGCTCCATTAATGGATCATTCCCTCCCTCTCAGCCTTGCTCTCCAAGTACAGTCCTGTTGCAAATTCCTCTGCCCATTTTAGCTGGCCAGGAAGATTTTGTATTCCTCTAATCCACAGTGATATGCTATGTACTCCTAAGTTTCTCTTCCTGATTGTAGAAGGAAAGATTGTATAAAACATAGGAATGAGAGTTTCTTTCCATATAAAATGGAATTGAGAATGTATTGGAAGAAATAGAACTTTTTATTCCTCTGAAATTGCTGAGCACCTGCCCTTTGCTGTGAGAGCTCCCTTTCAAGAATGCAAATTCAGGAAGATACTTTGGAAAAGAACTGTTTATGGCAAACAGCAACACTCTGCTTTTGGAGTTGAAACTTCCAAAATAGTGTGATCAGGACTTTATTAATACGTTCATCCTGAATGGCAGTGTGGTAATTCTTGTGTGGATAGCACTGTGGAGAAGGAAGGGTGTCTATAAAATATTCATCTGTCATGGAACAAAGATCTTTACCATGCCAAGTCCAGCCCAGTTAAAGAAAATGAAACAGCTTTGGGTTTTTGTACTTAAAGAGTTAGTGAAGTTAGAGGGAGGGGGAAGAGAGAAGGTGAGAAGCTACTAATATTTTACAACAAGGAGCAAAGATGAAAGTCCAGATGGACAAAATGATGATACATGTAAAACTAAATTCACCTACTCACACTGAACTAAACCTTTCTTGGCTGATTAATAAGTACAGGAAAGAAATCTGCAACTAAAAATAAGATTGGAAGCAAAAATAACATTTTGTAGTTCTTTCTTCATCCTTTGGCCCTGCAGTGAGACTACAGTGTTGATAAATGTTGTACCTGGATCTGCACCTCAGGTACTGCCAGAAACACTTCATGAGAGAAGGGTGCACTGCTGAAAAGTGAACATTTCCTGGAGTTACTTCAAATTTAGAATTAATGGCATCTGAATGCAGAGCTAAGAGCCACAAAACATTGTATTGTAATTGCATTGTTGGGTGCTAAGCCTGTATTAAAATTGGACACATTTTTACAGTAATTATGATTGGTGATAGGAGAATTCATCTTCATAAAAGGCCTTGGAGATGAGAAGCACTGTATATAAAATAATAATGCATGGTTCTGAGCTGAAAAACAAATTTCTGTCAAATACATCCTCCTCCTCCTCCTCAGCAAAGAACAACAGCAGAAAGAGTATTAGCAATGTTTATTTTAATAATTTAGATACTTTCACTGAGCTGCCTTCAGTTGTTCAGAGCTAATTAAAAATCTGATGCCAGAAGTAGAAGCAGGACTTCCTACCTTCTTTTATTTTTTATATTAGTTAAATTAGTTTACAATGATGTTTTTAGCATTAAGAGAAGAATATCAAGTGGAATCTTTCCTAGTTTAGCACAGAAGTTTCTTCTAAAATTACTTCCTGGGCTTCACCAATAAGTAAAAGTCAAAATACAACAAGCCTGAGAGGTGTCTTTTAAGGATTTGCTGGTGAGAATTAATGTCTTATTAATTTCTTCTGCAAATAAATCCTGGAAATAATCAAGTGTTGGTTGTGTGTTTGAATTTTAGTTCCTGTCTGCTGATGCTGCTGGCTGGCTGACTCACCAGATGGAGCTGTAGGCTTGGGAGAGTCACCACTGAATCCTGAACTCTGCTGTTGTGTGAATGCAGAGGATTCTTAGCACTGAAAAAGACAAGTCACCAGAGTGATTTGTCAGTCTTTGGTAGGAGAATAATAAGAATTCATTTATTTTGGCTCCTTGCAGGAGATCACACCACAGCATTCAGATTGCTGTACTCATTCTGTGGCATTGCAGAATTCTTCTGAGACAGCTGAAAGTTGATTGGGAAAGGCTGCATGGGGAAAAAAAAAATCATCATGGGGAAAAAAAAAAAAACCAAAAAACAAGTGTTTGAGATGGAAAGTTTGTTGTGTGTGCCTGCAGGGCAGTGCTGCAGTGGCAGTTCCAGGATGGAGGTTTGGGTTCAGGGAGCAGCAGTGATGGGGGCAGGCTGAGCACAGGATGCCAATGTAGCTGCTCTGATTGCTGCTTTGGGCTGGGCAGGGGTAACTTCACTCTTGGATGCTCTTACAGAGATGTTTTTGTTACTGCTGAGCAGGGCTGACACTGAGCTGAGGCCTTTTTCTGCTGGGGGTGGGAAAGTGGGGGGAGACACCCTGAGAGAGCTGAGCCCAGGGGCCAAACGGATATTGCAGAGCATTTGGCACCCTGTCAGCACACAGAGCCTGCAGGGGTGTTAGTGCAGCTACAGCTCCACGTGTTGGGCTCCTGCTGGCCCAGAGGTGCCTGAACACACCCTCTGCCCAAGGAGGAATTCATCCCTCTGTGCTTTGTGTGCTTTTTGCTTTTCCTATCAGAATGTCTTTATCCCATCCCTTGAGCTTTTCCCTTGGGATTCTGTCCCCACTCCTGGTGGGTTTGGCTCCTGGCTTTCCTTTCCTCCTTTCTGGAGTTTTTCAGCTTAGAAAACAAGCTCAGCTCTGAATATAAAGTGTCCTGTATCAGTCCCACCCTGGTAGTGAGGTTCATTCTGAGAACATTCTATCCTTGATAACATTTTGGTTTTTTTCCTGTTTCATTAACAGTACAAACCTCAAATTTTGGAGGGGACTGCAGCACAGACCATGTCTGCTTTGCTGCAGAAAGGACTGTGAGGCAAGCAGCTACAGAGTGTGAAAGAATGTTTTTGTAGTTAAGGAATCTGAATGTCTGAGATTTGGGTTCAATCCTGGCATTTATTAAACTGTCCTCCTACCTTATGGACAAGAAGTTTTAAGCCACAGGCTAAACATAGCTTCTGATTTTTTCATTCAGGAATTGTTTTGGTATTATTTCTCTGAGTGGGTTATACAGATAAATGCTAAGACAGTTAATACAGGGCATTGATTAAGTACTTGAGAGAAGCTACATCAGGAAGATTTTTATGTTTTATGTAACAGTTGATTACTCTAAATGAGATTCTCTCTATTAGGCCTGCACTAGCAATGATACCTTTTGGAAATATTCTTTAGGCAGATATTACATTAAAAGAAATTCACAGAAACTGAGCTTTGGTGGATACACAGAATTCTGAAGGCATTTAAACAGGAGAGTAAAGAGGTAGCAAGAATTCAGTGATTACCAGCACTCAGCTTTGTTCTCTCCTGTTCTGCTTTTCAGCTGTTCTCTGTGTGATGGCACTTTGGGCTCTATTGGACAATACCCACATGTGATGGTGTATTCCTATCTGACCAAAATAATACCAAAATCTTTGTTTAGCTCCTGGTCCTTCAGGACTTCAAGTCCTTCACAACTTGTTCAGTTTAGCTCTTAGCCAAAAATAGATTTATGACATGTAAGTGTGCAAAATTATGCTTAGCAGAACATTTGCAATAGTGGGGAATTTGGTTTGATGTATTTGTGAGACCATCATTAACTGCTCTGAGAAAAGAGAAAGTTAATGAAAGATAATCAATGCCACTGATGATGATGATGGTGATGATTATAGAGAAAAGATAATCAGCATATTGGAGACAAATTATTTGACAACAGTCTGTATTGAAGAATGTGTTAAGGATATATCCTGACTGGCTGAGGAGAAAAAATCTTGTAGAAAGAAAATAGTGTGTTGTATTCCTCCATAAAAACAGTAATTTCTGAGATGGTTGAATGTCTGAAGTGTGGGCTGGAGGAAAGGAGGAAGGGGAGCTGGCAGTAAGGGCACACTGCAGTATAAAACACAGTGCATGATTTCTTTTAGACACTCCTTGGAGTATTTAGAAGGGAGAACAACTTCTGAGAATGCTGGTTTCTGATTTCTGGCTGAGCAGAAGACTGAGAAGGAAAGCACCTGATAATGTATTTCAGATACCAGGAAAGGAGCAATGCAGGGAGCAGGTGAGCTACAGCTCAGCCTGTGTCAGGGTGCACCTGCTGGGAGTGTCTGTGTGTGTGTCTGTGTGTGTCTGTCTGTCTGTGTGTCTGTGTGTGTGTCTGTGTGTGTGTGTGTGTGTGTCTGTCTGTCTGTGTGTCTGTGTGTGTCTGTGTGTGTGTGTGTGTGTCTGTGTGTGTGTCTGTGTGTCTGTGTCTCTGTGTGTCTGTCTGTCTATGTGTCTGTGTGTCTGTCTGTGTGTCTGTGTGTCTGTGTCTGTCTGTCTGTGTCTGTGTGTGTCTGTGTGTCTGTCTGTGTGTCTGTCTGTGTGTCTGTGTGTCTGTGTGTCTGTGTCTGTCTGTCTGTGTCTCTGTGTGTCTGTGTGTCTGTGTGTCTGTCTGTCTATGTGTCTGTGTGTCTGTCTGTGTGTCTGTCTGTCTGTGTGTCTGTGTGTCTGTGTGTCTGTCTGTGTGTCTGTGTCTGTCTGTCTGTGTGTGTCTGTCTGTTTGTCTGTATGTGTCCATCTGTCTGTCTGTGTGGATGGAGGGTGAGATGTCCCCATGTCAGTGCTGCTGTTCCTCACCCAGGGCACACCAAGGGCACACCCACACCCTCAGTTTGGTGACCCCCCTGTTTGGTAGCACTCAGGGGAATTGCCAGAATGAAATGCAAAATCCATTCTGAGTCTTTCAGCCACAGGGGAAAGTCACAGTGAATCATTTTTTATTCCCATCTCCAGGAAACATTTCCATGAGAAATCAGTGACAAGTGTGGCAGTGACACACCCCTGTGCTGGGCTGCTCTGAGCCAACATTTGCTTTGCTGTAGCTCTGACAAGCTCACTGTGGTATCTGAACCTCCCTAAAGGCTGAGATGCTTTCTGATTAATTGATTTATTTGCAAATAACTTGAAAGTGTAGGTGGTCTTGAGACACAGAAATCATGATAATTTCACCACTGTCATCTTGTTTTTGCAAGGAAGAATATCATAGATGAGATTTTAAAACATGATACATGAATACATCTTAGGCCTAAATGCATAAATTCCCTAGACCTAAAATAGTATTTTTTTTTCTTTTTGTTGGTTATATCATGGCTGGAAATCAGTCTGGCCAAGCTCTTGGGTTTAAAATAAGCAAATATCCTGTATTCAATACTTCACAGAATGTCAGGAGAAGTTGCAGTGTGCTATGAATTTAAAGCAAATGCAAACATGTTTTAGGCAGTTTTTTCCAAGAATTAAAAATATGAGAAAGAGCACATCAAAAATTATGATATACAACATTCTGGCTGCTTAACCTAAAAACATATTCCAAGCAAACTGTTTTTAAGGAAAAGTAAGTTCTCATATTGAAACTAAGTTCTTCCCTGTTTTTTCCAGTATATTTGTGAAACAAAATTTAGAGCTCCTTGTTTTGAAAAAGGGAGAAAGAAATCTACCCTAACCTAATAATTTCCCTGCAGAGAGTGAAAAGCACAACTACTGAGCCAGAGTTCCTAGATTTCCTCACTTTATACAGGGAGCAAAGGGAAGAGGAATAACAACAGCAAAATGTCAAAAGTCTGAAAAACCTTTGGAAAAGACCAAAGTTTCAAATATGGATGGAGGCAGAATCAGGTTTTAATTATTTAATTTTAACACCATTGTTAGAAAAAAAAAAAAAAACTGCAGAAAGGTTTGTCAGGTTGCAATTCATGGTAGTCTTGTCTGTAACCATTTCTTGCCAGGCTCAAAAATCAGGTGAATATGAGAAGTTTTTCATGAAACTTGTAAAATATTGTCACTAACCCACCCCCACACACCCATTTTATTTCACACTGACAAAAGCTGAGATGAATGAGTTGTCTGGCCCTTCCCACTTTGTATAGTCATTGGCTGGCTTGGTTCTAAAAGGGATTTTAAAAAGGGGAATAATGTGCCTTTGCCTGGGATCTGGGAGTGTCAGGGTGCTGAAAAGCTGATCTGTGAGCTGCCACCATGCAGATCTCCTGGGCTGTGTGTGCTGTCTGCATCCTGACACAAATCACATTTCAGCCTGCACAAGGGTGGCAGATGTTCAAAAATGATGCTACAGAAATCATCCCTGAGATCACTGAAAATACAGAAACACCCATGGAGCCGAATTTCAGCAACAACAACACAATGAATCAGGCAAAACACGGAGGAAGACACATACAACAAGCTCCAGAGCTTAATGGTAAGAAAAATATCATTATTGCTGATTTGAATCATAGCAGATAATTTGTAAAAGAATACTTGTTATCATATATGTTTGTTTATTAACACTTTTAGCTGTGGCCCAGCTGCTTTAAGTGATAGGGATTTGCATCTTCTGTTAAAGAAGTATGAATATGAACATAAGAAAGAAATAAATTGGAGTTTAAGATGCAAACATTGTCTCTCTGTTGAACGTTGCTATTCTGCCCAGACAACTCCAAACCATAAAACTTGTAGTAGATATTACTAAACACTTCTCTGTGTTTTGTGAGGAAATATCACAAGTTACCTTTCTCTCTTTAATGTTAGGATGGGGGAATGGGTTGACAATAGAGACAATAATATAAATTTGTGATATTTAGGAACATCCACAGCAGTTGTGACTAAGATCACACATCAAAAGTGTCACACTGAGGTTGTGTTCAGCTAAATGAGAGAAGTGTGCTGTCCTTTGCTAACAGGCAGATCTTCAGTCAGGTTCCAGCAGCCAAAAATGCTTCAAGTTACATTGTCACTGCACTTGGCCAAATGTCTAACTTTAGCAGTGATGCAAGACTTTGGAGGAGAGACAGAAGATGGAAAGCTGACACCAAACAGAGAAAAGCAGCTTTAAAAAAGTTTCCCACTGGAAAATAGGGCAAGCTTGGTCCTCCAGACACACAGCATAAAGCACAGAGCAACAGCCACAGATCAAACTTAGAATTCCCATTGCTGTGCATTAACCAGCCTTCTTTTTCTGGGGACACTGGAAGGCAATTGTGAATTTCTGCAGCTGTCATTAAGGCATTTAAAACCCTAAGGTTAACAATATTTTAAAAGAAAGGAATAAAAAAAAATGCTTTTAAGATTGTGACCTTAAAAGCTTTTTAAATTTCCAAGAGGGGGAGCACTCTGTTCCTGCCAGGCAGCCCCAACAACCAGCAGGTCACAGCAGGTTGGTTTTCTTGTCATATCTCAATAACTTCATTTTTTAGCCTCTTACTAGTCTGAATCAACTGGGAATCTGCCCCACTGCAGATTTTTGAAGTGAAAACACTTAAGAAATCAAATACTGAAGGAGACTGAGCAGTTGTTTTAGATACACAATGGTCTTGCATACTTATTTTGGCATATTTCACATAAAGAATCAAAATTATGATCCAGAGTGGCCAGACCTTTCTGGAATATATGCACCAGACCTTGAGTGACTTTGCACAGTTACAGGACAGGACATAAATGCACATAATATCACCTGCAGAGCTGAGGCAAATGCCTGGATATTTAACTGCCTGTGCATTATGGAGGTACAGTACACCTTATTCAGCACATTATTTTATTTACAGACAGACATAATTTTCTCAGATGCTTTGGGAGTGTTAGACTAAAGTGCACGTGGAGTTCAGTTTGCCAGTATTTTTGTCACAGCTAACAAGGATTGCTTAATTTCATTAATGCAGTCCTTCAAACTTTTCAAAAATGAAATCTTGCTAGCTGTGCTTTGACAAATATAAATACACTTTGACAAATGCAAATTTGAGCACTAAAATCCTGTTTCTGTGTTTCACAGGAAAACCAAAAATTAAAATTCTGTACAAATACTATTGTGTTACTAAGAGGAGATTCAGGGTCAGAATTCTCTTTTGCTGAACTAAACCTTGTACCCAGTGAGGAGAATGGGCCTGACAGCCACAGCTTTCTCTGTCAGCTGCCCTTTGAAGGCTTCCACCACGGAGTTAAAACTGTGCTTTTGACTAAAACAAGAACTTTAATGTGTTTGTCTAGATGAAGTTAATTGATAAACACTTAAAAACCAAATTTTGTGTCTTCCCAAGTCAATTAATCAAGGATGTCATTTGGGAAAAGAAACACATTTGGGAAAAGTTATGTTCCTACAACTGCAAAGTTTCTAAATACTTGCTAAGAAATCTTGGATTTTCTAATGCTGCATTTGCCTATAGCTGCCCAATGAGAAAAAGGAGAGGAAAAAATCTGTAAGGATCCTAAGAGCCAAAAGGTGCCTCTGGCTCTCTAAGGGGAAATATGTGGAATTGCCACAGAGTGTAGTAAATTTGGAAAAGCTGGTGCCTGAACAGTGGGAATTCCTTAGTGCTGTTGTTACCTGTGATTTCTATAACCTGGAAGCTAAAACTCACTTAAGGAACACTTTTTGTTGCAAAAGAATTTAAATCTGGAGTCAACATCTGAAGTCAATAAACTAGAACAGTGGGGGAAGGTGTAAATGAAACCAGGAGAATATTGTCCAAAATTCCCAGCTGCTGCTGGGCTGGACTCCAGAGTTCCACTGTCCCCTGCACTGACATGAAATGTACCTGCTGGATTTTATTCACCAATTTGGACATTGTTCCTCCAGGGTTTTACAGCTGGAGTAGCTGAATAGTCAGGAGCTGCATGAATAAGCCTTTTGAGATACTTCTCCTGAAAATCTGCTGTTCAAGACATTCAGCTTGTGTCTAGCTCAGGGATCTGCTGCAGGAGCTGTTGTGGTTTGACACTGGCCCAGCACCAGGCACCCACAAAAGCCACTCACTCACCCTCCCCTGCCACAGCTGGGCAGAGGAGAGAAAAAAATAACCAAAAAATCTGTCAGATTATAGCACTTCTGGTCTGAAAAGAGAATAAGATAAACTGAGCTGACTGCAGGTAGCCCCTGGAGGTTTATGGGTTAAGGACCAGGAGAAAAACACACCAAGGGCAAAACAGGCTTGGCTTAGAGGTACAAAGTGACCTTATTAATAAAAAAGCAGAGAAGGGTAATAAGAATTAAAAGAAGTCCTTAAAAACACCTTTATTCCCCCAACCATTCCTCCTTCCCACTGCCAGCACAGGGAGAAAGGGTGTGGGGGTTGTGGTGGGTGCCAGGAATGAAGGAATTGCAGGAATTAAGGAATGACCAGGAATTGAGAAATTGCAGGATCTGAAGAATTGCAGAAAGGAAGGAATTGCAGGAATTGGGGAATTGCAGGAATGAAGGAATTGCAGGAATTGAGGAATGGTAGGAACTGAGGAATTAGCAGGAATTGGGGAATCGCAGGAATTGAGGAATTGCAGGAATTGAGGAATGGCAGGAACTGAGGAATTAGCAGGAGCTGGGGAATTGCAGGAATTGAGGAATTGCAGGAGGTGAAGAACTGTAGGAATTGCAGGAATTGAGGAATTCGAGGAATTGGGGAATTGCAGGAATTAAGGAATTTGAGAAATGAAGGATTTGCAGGAATTGGGGAATTGCAGGAGGTGAGGAATTGCAGGAATTGAGGAATGGCAGGAACTGAGGAATTAGCAGGAATTGGTGAATTGCAGGAACTGGGGAATTGCAGGAACTGGAGAATTGCAGGGATTGGGGAATTGCAAGAATTGGGGAATTGCACGAGGTGAGGAATTGTAGGAATTGCAGGAATTGAGGAATTGCAGGAATTAAGGAATTCGAGAAATGAAGGATTAGCAGGAATTGGGGAACTGCAGGAACTGGGGAATTGCAAGAGGCGAGGAACTGCAAGAATTGATGAATGGCAGGAGGTGAGGAATTGCAGGAACTGCAGGAATTAGAGAAATGAAGGAATTGCAGGAATTGGGGAATTGCAGGAATTGAGGAATTGCAGGAATTGCAGGAATTAGAGAAATGAAGGAATTGCAGGAACTGGGGAATTGCAGGAATTGGGGAATTGCAGGGGGTGAGGAATTGCAGGAATTGAGGAATTGCAGGAATTAGAGAAATGAAGGAATTGCAGGAAGTGGGGAATTGCAGGAATTGGGGAATTGCAGGAATTGAGGAATTGCAGGAATTGCAGGAATTGCAGGAATTAGAGAAATGAAGGAATTGCAGGAATTGGGGAATTGCAGGGGGTGAGGAATTGCAGGAATTGAGGAATTGCAGGAATTAGAGAAATGAAGGAATTGCAGGAACTGGGGAATTGCAGGAATTGGGGAATTGCAGGAATTGAAGGAATTGCAGGAATTAGAGAAATGAAGGAATTGCAGGAACTGGGGAATTGCAGGAATTGGGGAATTGCAGGGGGTGAGGAATTGCAGGAATTGAGGAATTGCAGGAATTAGAGAAATGAAGGAATTGCAGGAACTGGGGAATTGCAGGAATTGGGGAATTGCAGGAATTGAGGAATTGCAGGAATTGCAGGAATTGCAGGAATTAGAGAAATGAAGGAATTGCAGGAATTGGGGAATTGCAGGGGGTGAGGAATTGCAGGAATTGAGGAATTGCAGGAATTGCAGGAATTGCAGGAATTAGAGAAATGAAGGAATTGCAGGAACTGGGGAATTGCAGGGGGTGAGGAATTGCAGGAATTGAGGAATTGCAGGAATTAGAGAAATGAAGGAATTGCAGGAACTGGGGAATTGCAGGGGGTGAGGAATTGCAGGAATTAGAGAAACGAAGGAATTGCAGGAACTGGGGAATTGCAGGAATTGGGGAATTGCAGGAATTGAAGGAATTGCAGGAATTAGAGAAATGAAGGAATTGCAGGAACTGGGGAATTGCAGGAATTGGGGAATTGCAGGGGGTGAGGAACTGCAGGAATTGCAGTAATTAACGTGTCCCCTGTCCGCAGACGCCTCGGAGCTGAGCTGCAGGGAGCTGCGCACCACTCGCTACGTGACGGACGGGCCGTGCCGCAGCCTGAAGCCGGTGAAGGAGCTGCTGTGCTCGGGCCAGTGCGAGCCCTCGCACCTGCTGCCCAACTCCATCGGCCGCGGCAAGTGGTGGCGGCAGCAGGCGCTGGACTATCGCTGCATCCCCGCGCACACCCGCACCCAGCGCGTCCTGCTGGCCTGTCCCGAGCAACAGACTCGGACTTACAAATTCCGAGCCGTCACCTCCTGCAAGTGCAAGCGCTACACTCGCTACCACAACCAGTCCGAGCTCAAGGATTTCGGCAAGGAAGGCGCCCGGCCCCAGAAGAATAAGAAGCCTCATCTGTCCAGAGCCAGGAGCGGCAAATCCAACCAGCACGAGCTGGAAAATGCTTATTAGGAGGTGGCTCTGGGTGACACGGACTAGCGGCTCTGGATGTTTTCTAAACCATCAAAAGGCACTCAGAGGCCACAGCACGATGTTCTGACTGCAGTAGGTTCCAATTCCTTCTGCTAAGCTGGGTCAAAGGCTCACATAGCACAAATCGATCAGATTGTAGCACTTATGGTCTGATAGGAGAATGAGATAAAGCGAGCTGCGGGCACCCCTGGAGTCCAGGCGAGTTTGTGTGTCCTGAGCGAGCAGGAAGGCAGAGGAGGGTGAAGCTGCCGTGACAATCAGGCTTTGCTAGAAATCATTCCACTCACTTCATGTGAAAAGAACATTGAGATCCCTTTCCCAGTCAATGATGCAGGGCAAGCTTGCAATTAGGGAGGCACCAGGAGAGTTTGGATTCTCTGAGGGAGCTGTAGAAAGTTTGGGGTAGCAGGGATTTCAGGTAATGGTGAATGAAGTCAAACTGATGGAAAATTAACACTCTAGCAGGTGTCCTCATGCACCAAGTGTTTCCTCTCCAACACAGAAATCAAAATATGACACTAGTGCACTCAGAAGGGTGACAAATCTATTTCATACTTTTAATTAAAAGATTATGGGATCGACAAATTCAAAACTGAGATTTGGCAACTAAAACCATATTGATTTAAGAGCAATGATTTGTTTTAGGGATAATTCAACAAATTCTCCTAAGTGGAGCAGATTTATGAAAAAGATGCTCCTCCCAAACCAGATAACCTCACTGATGTTTGTCCCGTAAACAACTGACATTATCCATAGTTTAACACAGAAAATACTGATTATTCCTTATTTCCTAGAACATGTTTAATATCAGCTTAGATAAGTCCATTTACAATTTCTGTTCTGTAGAGTTTGGATTACCTGGCCACACACTCTGTAGCACTAAAACTGTGCAAACCAAGCTCTGTGAGTAAGGTGGTGGTTCTGCATTAAAAGTGAGCCTCTGCTAAGTCAGGAATTCCTCTAGAAAAGTCTTTAGGATATGCAGCTTTGATAAGTCTTTAGTTTGACACCTAAACTAAGTTTTCCTTTACTTAGCTTCTCAACACTCAGATTAATGCTTGTGTTTTTACATTAAAGAATATTGCTAGAAAGTGAATTGTCACATACTGTATACATCCTGTAGAATTTATGCTGAGATAATATAAAGTGTGGAAATTTGCAATGTTGGTAGATTTTTCAGTGATTTTATGTGGCACCAGAACCTAGAGAGAAAAGGTATCATTTCAGAGAGTGAATTAAGTATTTATTTTTTTTCCAGAAATTATTTATGCAATGTTTTAACTTTTAGAGAACTAGAAGTAATACTGCTTTAAAAATATTAGTCTGTTATTTTTAATTTTAAAAACATTGTTAATAAAGTAGAAACAATGACTAATTATAGAAAGACTCATTGATTTTCAGCTACAGAATACAGCTGATTTCCTGCAAAGCCAGGGATTTACAGAACAGTCAGGGTGTCAAGTCCAGTTTCTGTGATCCAAAGTGCTGAGATCCTTAATTCTAACCTACACATCCCTAAAGAATCTCCATCCTGGAACTTCTTGCTCTGACACAGGATGTTTCTCATGGAAAAGCTCTTCCTGGGGAGATGGGAAGCTCAAAATTATTTCTGTATTCTCATTTCTGCTTCCCCTAGACATTTCCTGATTCATATGTTCACAACCAGATAAAGCCACCAAAGAAAACAATAAATCTGTGAACTGTCAATCAAGAGTTCTTGATTGAAATCTGATTGCTTCAGATTTCTTTTATTGAAAAAAAAAAAAAAAAAGGAAAAGAAATGTGGAATCCCCTTGCAAGTGCTGTCAAGCAACAGTTAAAATTTTTTATAGTTTGGTATTGTAAACCCATGTTCATTTTCATTTAGTCTTTAAGGAACATTTTCCAATAAAGGCAGAGAAAACTGATCTTGGGCTGCACACTGCATGCAGATCTTCCAATGCAGATGTAAAGATGAGCAGCTTTTTCCAGACAACCAGTATAGAAGTTGTCCTTTTCTTTTTCTTACTATGACTTGATACATGGCATAAAAACCCAAAATAAACCATTGTCACAACTGCAACAACATTTTCCAGACTTATCTTTGACTTTATGAATTTGACACTTGGGGTTTAATTTTCAGAATTCAGTATGAGCACCTGCAGCACTGCTGAAGTGAGAAAAGCAGCTCAATTCTCTGGAAAGCTGTTCCACAGTCTCTCAAACACCCACAGTCAATGAAACTTTGTTTTTAAAATACTGATTGTGATTAGCCAGTGAAAGAGACTTGTCCCACTTCATCTCAGACCTCATCCTGGGTTTCAGGCACTCAGAAGCATCAGGCCTGCTGCAGGTGAACCAAGAATGACTTTCTACCAAATATTCCACCTAGAAAATCCTCTTACCCCAAAACATGTTGTCACACAGTTCTTGTCTCTCAAAAGTGCCAATGGTTCCTGCTGTTAAACTGCCACTCAGAATCTTGCATTTTTCTGACTTCCAATATAAGAATTTGCTCTTTGCAAGTTATAAAAGCTTTTACAAGAATCTCAGAGGGTGAAGAGTCCTGGGGCTTTTTGCTCTATTTCCTCTCAACACTGTTTGCAGTGACTTCTCTTTGGTTTTACCTCAGGTTAAAGATGGATGAGATGAGCAGTTTGCAGATTGATTCTGTAATCTCACCCCTGAAGCAACCCCTCCAACCACCACTTTTGCAATTTATGTTATCAGGAGAGGAATAGGAAATTGTGTTTTTCTAACAGCTGGAAAAATCAAAATACAGGATGTTTCAGAGGTAGACTGCCAGATTCTCCTCCACCCCAACATCCATGTGGGTAGTTTTCAGACAGGGAATTAGGGATTCTTCATTCATTCATTCATTCATTCATTCATTCATTCATTCATTCATTCATTCATTCATTCATTCCTTTTTAACCTCCAATATATGTGTGAATAATCTGGGAGCAGATAGCATCCCTAACTGTAGGTTTGAGAAAATGTCTGTAGGAATTTTGAGTTTCTCTCCTACACAAAATTACAACTTTCACTTCTCAAAGAATGGACAGTGACCTGCTGTGTGCTCCTTCTACAAAAGCATTAGATGGTGTTTCTTTGAAATTTTAAATTCTTCATATGAGAGTGAATGTCTTCATTGTCATTTTTGCAATAAAATATCACAATTTGCATAGTTGAGGTGCTGCTGAGGTGTAAGTAGTAACAGGTCACTGCTTTTACCTTCCCTTGGCTGGAGCCAGGTGCCTGTCACAACTGAACAATGCCATGATGGACAATCCTCAGAAATGCAATGAAGCCACTTTTTTTCAGACAGAATTAATGATTTCTCCAATTCTGCTTCCCTCCCCCATTTTTATTTCTAACAAATTGTGTAACCTGGGGCACATTCTCTACAATACACTCACTGGCTTAAAATAGTCACTGTGCTTACCTCATTTCTTTTTCTGGCAAAAATACAATTCTGCTATTATTCAATGAAAAATAAACCTACCAGCAGAAGAAGGATCTTGCTGCTGTCCACAAGGCCTCAAAGATTTTGCACAAGCTTCATCTTTTTAATTAGAAGTTGCACAATAAAGAGCATAACTTTATCCAGTGAGGTGCTAGGCCCAGAAAACACATCCCATGTGTGTTCTGCAAGTGTGGTTAAGAAAGTCAGCACTGTGAAATACAGAAGGAATAAACATGTATTTTTTTAGCCATATGACATCAACTTATAATTAGCTTGTTTCACTCAAATTAGTGCAGCATATGGGCACACAGAACAACTTTTCTATAATAAACAGCCTCAAAAGCCTTAAATTATCATATAACTTATTTATATGTAGCTGGAGTTTGGATTGAATACACTGTGCAGCTGTAACCTGAAATTTGATAAACTGGACCTTCCCCTGACAGGCCAGTAATGGAAGTCCACTTCTAAAATAACTCAGCTTTTAAAATAAAGGCAGCACAAATTGCAGAAGTTGCAGCACGTGCAGCCAATGTCACTTGGTCACAGAAAACAGAGCAGCTGCTCCCCTTGCAGTCCTACAGACATTAAAGAGATTCAACTCAAAGTTTTTTTCAAGGGATTGACATTTCTTTTCCCAGAATTGTAGAAACAGTTTTTTAACACTGGATGTTGGAGAGTCAAGCAGCAGAATTCCATGGACAAGGCTCATGATGCCTTGCTGCCATTTCATTGAATTGGGAATGTGGGGCTTTGCTGTAGTTTTTTATATTATTTTCCAAAATTAATTTTACTCTGAGTAGAGTATAACAACCACAGTGTGTCTCAAGACCAAAGGGAGGAAGGAATGCTGATTTTTCTGTCTGTGTTACCCATATCTGATGCTGTATCCTGAACTGGTCACTTCTTTCAATCCTAAAATCTTTCTCTGCTCTTTTGTGAGAACAAGTTCTTACTGTAAAAAGGGGATAATAAAACTAATCAGTAAAACCTGAATGGAGGCAAAACTCATCAGCACATGCCCTGCTAATTCTGAAGTAAAAGTACAACAAACACAAAGAGAACCTTTAAAACACCTCACCTTTATCTCAGTGTACACATAAATTCAACATTCCAGGGATGGGGCAGCCACAGTTTCTCTGAGCAATCTGTTCCAGTGCCTCACCCCCCCACAGTAAAGAATTTCTTCCTAAAAATCCAACCCTCTAAACCCTGTTCCTCAGTTTATCCCCAGTGCAGAGGCCTGCCCAGGTTTCCTGCAGACCCCATTTGGGTGTTGGAAGTCTGCTCTGAGTTTTTCTGGAGCCATAAACATCCATTTCAGTCCCCCCAGGTGAGGCTGTGTGTGATGTGAATTTTTTTTTTTTCCCCTATATTGGCCACTTGGATTACAGCTGATACCAGTGGGGCTGTCATGACTTTTGAGATGGAAATTGTGAATTCTCTTATGACCTTGAGAACACATTGGTGTCCAGAAGGATAACACCACCATTTTCATCTCAAAGAGGAGTAGCCCCAAGTCCTTGACTTAGTCCTGAGTCCCAAATCCTTCACTGAGTTACAAATCCAAATTCTTGCATCCCCCCACTGAAGATCCCAGCAGGTGTTTGGAGCACTAACCCTAAGACTGAAACTTTCTAGTTCATGGCTTTCCAGGCAATTTAAATGTACCCTCAAGCCAAGGAATAACAGAGTATTTATTTCATGGTTATCAAGCCCCTAAATTAAACAGACATCATTATCACTCCACCAACAATTTAATGCTTGCAGCATGAGGTTATTTCAATTAAGAAAACAGCTCAGCTCTGGCTAAATAAATAAGTGATGTCATTCTTCATTCAGACCTCCAGATTCTTTGGTGTAAAAACTTCCCTTAGGAGAGGCTTTGGGACAGGGTGGCTCCTCTGAGACTATTTACATCTCTCAATTTCTCTAATCTCTTCTTCCTTCCTTCCTCCTGTCTATTTCCTTCCCTTTCACTATAAACTGGCCAGTATTTAACTCTAATGCTTCCACTCTGCCCAACATGCTTTTAGAATTGGGTGGTTGTTGGTTTGTTGTTTTGTTGGGTTTTTTATAACCAGAAATAAGGTTTAATTTAAGGTAATTACTTTCCCATTTGGAGAGTTTTGCTATTTGCAGGGTCTTATTTTTTTTCCCCTAGTCAAATTAGCAGGAGAAGGAAGTTTTAAAAGTGATAGTTTTCTCCTAAAATTGTTCTTCAGATTAAGGGTAGCACTCAAAACCAGAAAGTTCTCATTCATGTTGAATTTCTGCATGTCTAGAAACAAAAGTAGTTCTATCAGGAAATTATTGAGGGGAGGAAGAGGACAAACAATGACATCAACTTCCAGTGAAAATATGTGTGGATTTAAGCCTGATCACCAATTAGTATGGGCTTCCAAATAAATTAATCTTCAAATCAGAGGTGTCCAGAGTCATCCTAGGAATCAAAAATGGGCCCATTGGAAAAGACACTTTTCTCTAGAACTGTTTTAATTCAGTAACATCTCTCATATGGCACTGAGAACTCACAATCAGTCACTTACAGTGCAACAACAGGACTTTGTGGAATAAAAAGTGTTAATAAATGCAAATATTCAATGGAGCACTGTCCTTAGTGGGAAACTGGCATAATTTCAGAATGCAAGCATCACACCCTCAGACAGATTCCTTTCTCCTATTTGAAGTGCTGTCTGTCTAACCTGTAAGGATTTTAACCAGTTTTTCAGTATTTTGGGGGTTTGGAACCTCAGAGGGGACACTGGATGTGTGCAGCTGGTTTGTAGCACAGTCTGAGCTGGCAGTTTGCATGTGAGCAATAAACTCAGCCCACATCCAATTTACTTTTAAGCTACACAGCCCTCAAATCTGTAATTCTGGTTTGGTCAGCAGTGCAATCACCCTGCATTTACTGAAAAACACCACTATTATTTTGAAGTATGTGTTAGGTATAGACATGCCAAAGGACCTTGAATTTTCTTTTATTTCTCTGCAAACAGTGGAAATATAAATTCTAATATATATTTAGAGTGCAGATAGAATGGCACAGGCCAAAGGGTATTCATGCAAATGGTTTTTTGTGGGTGGTCTTTGGGGTAATGACACTTCTGGTAAAACTTATTTGGACCTGGCTCTTCAGAGAGACCTCACACACAGGTCTGGTGAAAGGCTGGTCCAGAAAACTTTAAAAAAAAAACAAACCAAAAAAACCCAAAAAAAATGTAAGTAAGAAGAAAGTCATGCCCAAGAGATAACTGCAATGGATATGGGTTCCTGTGGAACTGCACAGATTTTTGGCTTTTGGATCCTAAGACAGTATTTAAAGGACAATCACCCAGATTGCATTTATGAAGTTTAAAAAAAGATCTCCTGTGTATGAAAGGCCAAGAAACCACATTAATCACCCAGAATAAACACATTTAGCAGTAATATCAGAAGGATTCTTCACATCTGCAGCCCATGGCAATTTAAAATTTGTTAATTTTCAAAAATTTCCCTCAGAGTTACTGGGGAGTATATAGACATACTTAGCTCCAAGTAGCCCACACATAAAGGGTATAGATGTGAAAAAAATAAATGGAAGTAGAACAGGATAAATATATTGCAATTGTGTGGCAAGGTATTTGTTAAGGAATAAAAGCAGCTGGAATATTGGCAAGGCAAATCAGGAAAGCTGAAATGGGGTCTGAGTTACTAAATCCATTTTGTTTCACTGACCAGAGCCTTGAGTCCTGTGCATGCTTTGTGATTTGTGTCCTAAATTACAATATCTGGCAAGAAAAGAAATTGGGTTTTGTCTTTGATCCTCAGTTAAAGCAGACTGAGAAAATCCCTTCATAATTGGTTAATAGTTCACAGGGCTAAAATTGTTGTTGTAGCACAATCTGTGGGAACAACACAGGAGAAACATTTCCTGCAGAAAGAATGCTGAAGTTTAATTACTGCACATCACACGAGGGAGAACTTCAATTTTTAGGGCCCTGTGTTCAGGCAGTTACTAGGTAGCCAGCTTGTAGTGAATATTGATGCTTTGGTCTAATCTCTGCTGGGCCAGAGAACAGTGGAGGGGCCTCATTCTCATGATGGGGTAGGAGGAATGCTACACATTTCTTAGGTCTTATCATCATGTACATTGCTCTGCCAGGCAGTTTAATTAATAACTGTCGACATCTTGTCATTTATCATTACCCAAACAGGGGCAAGGAGCCTTCCATGTGCATGCTGTACAAATAAATTAAAGTTGTCTCCCCCAGTCTCACGGGCTTGCTGCTGTCACTCACTCGTGTTGTCCTTCCTGCAGTTCAAAGAATTGCATCTTATCTTGCTCCCAGGACTGGGCAGCTATTTATGTCCTGGAAAACAAAAGCACATGCAAGTCTGGTGGATAATCAACCAGCAATATTGCTGGGGGAAATTAAATTGTTGAGTTCACCATAACACATTTACCACTGGATTTTAAATGCAAAGAAATACAGAAATACCAGTCAGATAATGCTGTCAAAATAAGTTTTTCACTGACTCCAATTGTCATCAGAGCAATATCTGCTCTGATTTCATATCACCACACTAAATATTAACTAGTTCAGTGTAAGTAAATTGTTCATCTTTCTTTGGAATCATGCAGCACATAGGAACACCCAGAATGGTTCTGGGTACTGTACAGGATTTTGTTTCCAGTCAAACCTAAAAAACTTTCTCTCTGTGAATGCTTTGAATCTTAATAGCAATTTGCAGGGAAAAACAATCACAATAGAAATGAGAGAGGTACTGTGATAGACACACTTGCAAACACAATCCATTTTTGGTAAATAAAAATAAAAAGTTTATTAGAGGCACTCTATCATCAGGGACACAGCATGCCAGGGACTGCACACAGGGAAACAGGAGCCCTACAGATTTTGTTATTTAAGTTTAAAAAAAACCCAAACTGAACTCCATTTACTCTGTACAACACACTGAATTGTGAGATATTTTCATGTTAATTTGTGATTGCAGACAGAGCTCCCTGTCTGTCTAAGACAGATGATGGAGCATCTCTGTTTTCACTTTGCAGGCAGCTCTGGCTGCAGCAGGAGGGGATGGACTCCTGCAGGGCCTGCCAGAACCTCCCAGGCAGAAGAAGGGTCCTGGCTGCCTTTAAAGAATCATATTAAGCTGCAAGTCTCTAAGGTGTTTGTTAAAGCCACCAGGATGATTCAGGCCACTCTTTCTTCAGTTGAGAAATTTGTGGCACAGGGCAGTGTGACCTTACCAGGTGTCCCAGCTGTTAGACTGACCCTACCTGCAGGACAGCTTCTGCAGCACTGGGGAATGTGTCTCTTTCAAACCATACACCAAAATTTCATGAAGAGAAGACATGCTGAAACACCAGTGCTGCCTGGAAAAGGCTGAGCTGAACAGAGACTAGACAGAGCAAAAGGAATAAAAGAAGAATTTATTGAAAGGATCCACCTTGGGCAGTGCAAGAGCCCAGCCAGGGCTACACCCAAATCAAATCCAAGGTGGATCCTGGTCACCAGTTTTACACTTTTATAACTTTTGGTGCATCTTGGGCTCAATTATCCAACCACAGCCCCAGGCTATCAAGTCTCACCCCCCTGGCTTTTCCCCTTTCCCTTCCCATTGTTTCTGCTTTTTGGGTACCAGTTGTCCTTGATTCTCCAGCTAGAAAGGAATTGTTTTGTCACTCCCCTGTGAAGTTACTAACACCTAATATGAAGTTTCAGCAGAGACCCTGAAAACCAGCAAAGCTAAAACCCAAGGCATCAGCAGCACACAGACAAGTGCAAACAAGAAAATCCTGCACCAGAACTTGTGAGTTCCTCTTGTCTAAAATGTCCCAGGCACAAAAAGCAGCAGGCATGAGATGGACCCAAGGACTGAGCCCTTCCCTGTGCCAGCCTGAGCAAAGCCCATGGCAGAAGCAAGGCTCAGTGCTGAAGAGCTGAGCTGTAAGTGCATTTAATAATGGGAGATGTGGTAATTCTGGCCCCTTCTGGCTGCAGTAAATTGCCCTGTTTGGCTGGAGCCAGGCTGAAATAGCACGTTGGGCATGCATCAGGAAATTACCTCAGAATATACGAAGCCTCAGCCTCTGGGTGATAAGTAAGGGCCCAACAAATTAATCTCATCATCTGCATTCATCTTTGGATGCTGCTCTGTGCCAGGCCACAGTGTGTGGGCTGCAGCCTATTTTTTTTCATTTGTCTAACTTAAATTGGTAGTTTGAGTTACTATGATACAAATGTTCTATTCTGTGCTGTCTGCATGGTAGATTGTTCTTACTGAAATAGGAAGAATTATCATGTCATATTTTACAGACATGTGGACAAATGATTCTGAGCCTTTTTTGGTCAACATATCTTGAATTATATAAGTCTAGTGAATGGAATTTATGGATATCCTTGGTCTATTTTCCTTTAATGGCAAGTATTTTTATTAATAACTGTAACTCAATTATTTATTATGCCATTCAGAATCTACTCACTTCTACAGCCTATCTCTGAATTGCATTCCTCACTGTATTATTAAGGCCTTTCAAGATAAAAAAATCACATCTAAGTGAAATGGAAAAAAAGAGTTGCCTTAGACTTATGATTGGAACTTAGGTATGATATTAAAGCAAAACAACACATTACTTCACATTACTTAATAGAGAATAATCCATCCTCCATTTAAAAGAAATACATCTCTTTTTCTAAAATATTCAGTAAAGTTTGCTGTCTTCCTAATATTTCAGCAGCAGAAAGAACAGAATCATTACAACTCTCCCTTTTTTCCCCTGACACATACAGTGATTACTGCAGACATAAGGAGGACAAGCAAACTTTTCTTTTGCCTGTATTCATTCTTTCTTGTATTCACTTTAGAGCTAGCAAATGGAGGATTTGGGTGCTTTCTCCAGACCTGTTATTTATTTTGAAAACTAAATGCTTTAAGGCACAGGAAGGCCAATTTCTGTCCAGAGTTTTTAGACTCTTCAATAAATTTATGAATATGTGCTCAAGAGACAAAAAACCCACAGATTAATGTGAGAAATAATCCTTTTACTGCACTATCAGTCCTTAATGATTAATTTCTAATCCTTGGCAAATGATAAAAATCATGACAATACCCAGAGAAGAATATATGTAATATAATTCACTTTCCAGCTCCTTTTCTTTGTTCTGCAAATAGCAACTAACAATGTATTCATCCCTGAATGGTGGTTACACATGACAGAGGTACCAAAAGTTAATTTTCTATTTGTCTCTACTTTCTATAAAAGGGGAAATTATTCCTCTTGGATTAAATCTAAGGCATGCACAGATGGGAGTACAAGTGCTTTTTTACTGGTACAAACATGAATATTTCCATTGTAAGACTCTACTAGTTCTTTATATTTGGTAATAGATTTTTACTCCACAAAACCATTGACTCAAATACTTCTCAATAAGAACACCCTGCTGGTCTAAGCCCATGGAAGGAGGCAAAAGTCTGTGGCAGATGACACAGAAGAAAAAAAAGGGGTTTTCTTGTGCCACTGGGGTGGGTATTGCAGGAAAGAGTTTGTGGAAAGATTCTTTCTGAAACATTCCTCAATATTTTACCTCTACTCCTGTAGTGAAAGCCATAGTGTGTGTACAGCTCTGCTTTGGACAAATACAGAATTACCTGCCTTCCAAACTGAGCTGGAGTCCTTAGATGTGCTAAGTGCCTGAGAGGAAACAGGAGCAGAGAGCAAATGGCAGAAGAGAAAGACCCTGTGCAGCATTAATTGTTGGAAACCCAGGAGATTGGAAAATATACATTACCTACCACAAAAAATAAAATATTACCTACCACAATTCATGCAAAACCCCAAGCTCCCAGTGATGTGAAGGCCTAGGAGTGACTCAGACATCCTCAGTCTATTTTCTTTTAATGGCAAGTATTTTTATTAATAATTGTAACTTAATTATTTATTATGCCATTCAGAATCCACTCACCTCTCTACAGTCTGTCTCTGAATTGCATTCCTCACTGTACATTTCTCACATCCTCACAGTTACAATCTCCCCTGTGGTGAGAAGCTGGTCTTTGGGGAGAAGTCATTCTTACTCCTGCAAACACAAAGTTGGTCAAGGTATGAGAACTTACAAATCAAAGACTTTTTTTCCCTTTGATTCCATGGAATAGAGAAGTTTAACACTTTAAACTAGGAACAATTCTTCATGGTCTAAAGGAAATTCAATATGTTCATGCATATTTGGATGGCTAAACAAATTGAAGTATTAAATATTCATTATTTCTGCACAGTGGGTATGGCAAGGCTACTACCTTAAAAGTTTTAAAAAAAATATTAGTAGCCCTTAAAATCTATCCACACCAGGATTTAGTCCATGAACCCCTACTGATGATAGGCAAACCTAACTGATTTATATTTTCCAATGTTAATGTGATAATGAAGGGGGATAGTTATTCCATCTATGAAAGTCCAAAGCTCTGTGGCACAGAGTTCTACACTTTGGCTACAAGGCCAGATACAAATGAATTTTTGCAAGGAAAGGGGAGAGAAAAGGTCAGAAGCTGATTTATTCATTAGCCTGTACAAGAGCAGAACACTTTGAAATGGTCACTGAGATAACAACTGGAGCTATAGGGACTAAAACTCAACTATTAGGAAAAGAAGTTTGCTTTCTAATTCTCTGGGCAAGTGAAGAATTCAGGTTTGGCTTATGTTTGCTATCCTTCTCTTGACATTTCTGTTTGCTGAAATACCCTGCACCAGCCTTGCATTGGTGTGGCTTGGTCACCTGCCAGTCACCCACTGGGGTCACAGTGACATGTCAGACACCAGCAGCCTGGTGAATTCACAGTGTGCTCCCTGCTCCAGGACCTTGTTGGTAGAACACTCTATTCTCTCATTGTTCCTCCTGCTGGCTTGGCTCCTGGGAGGGGACCAGGAGAGCCAGAGGCAGGGGACACACCCTCAGGGCAGCTTTTCTTGAATGACAACCCAGCCAGTTTGGCTTCAGCAAAAATTCCTGTCTTCAAACCCTAATTACTGTGCTGCCACAGCACTCTGAGTGGTTTTTCTAATTGTTTGTATTTATTTGCAAGGTCTCTACTGCACAGGGTCCTGTGATAAATATAATTCCACTCATGGCTAATTCGATGCTTTTTTGGGGGTAGAAGGGAGAGTAATTTCATGGTAAACCATAATTACTAGTACAAGAAGTACCTTAATTGCCAATCCAATCTGAGGGAGTAGCTGAGGCTCGAATCAGCCTAATTAGAATTCTACTTGTTCATAATAAATAAGTGGTAATTACTAATTGGACCTAGCCTACAGTATTCTAAAAGTGTGAATTTAATGTCAGTTTGTGTTTAATTTTGGCCATTTCCTCCTTGCACTGGACTGCCAGTCCAGCACACAGCAGATATCTGAGGCCTCTAAGTCTTCTCCTGCTGCTGGCTTCTAGTGGCAGAACAGACAATTGACAAAGCAATTTGTCACTGTTGAGAGATCCTGAAAATCTAACTCCACTGCAGGTGTAACACAAAGACACCTCCAGCTACATGGTGGAAAAGTTGAAAAAATCCTTTTAGCTTTCAGGTTCCTGTTCCTCACCTTTTCTGATGAAACCACACTCATTTGCATATTAAAAATGTCTTATGTTATTATTTGGGTCATTCATGGCTAGAAACCAGGGTTTCTGATTGCTGCCAAATAAAAATAGGAATATTATTGCAATATACTGATATCTTGGCTCTGTCTGTTTATCAAATATATATTTAATGCCAAGCATGAATCACATTCTGCCTGAAAGGAGGCTGCAGCCAAGTAAAGCAGCCTCTCCTCCCAGGCAACAGGACACAACCTAAAGCTGCACCCAGGGAACTCTAGGCTGGACTTGAGAGAATTTCTTCCAGAAAGGGTGATTAGAGCTTGGAAGGCCCAGGGAGGTGGTGGAGTCCCTGTCACTCAGTGCCATGGTTCAGCTGATGAGCTGGTGCTGCACTCAGAGATCTTTTCCAACCTCATCTCCCACTCTTCCTCCCACATTCAAAATCTGCATAACTGAGATACTCCTATAGGCCTGAAACAACATTAGCAACCCTAAACAAAGCATCATGAAAGTATATTGTAATAAATCATCCAAGACTCCATTTATTTCATACAGTTTTTACAGATCTTGTGTGCAACTCTAATTGGTTAATAGTTTTCTTGCCAATTACTCCATTGGTTACTAAAAGGTATTTTATTTGTCTATCATATTTCTCTATTCTTGGTTATTTTGCATAATCACTGATTCTCATGAGACAGATTTCTTGTTTATTGCAGGTGCATATGGTTCTCTTACCAGAGCAGCTTGTTGTGTTAAATTGTTTCCATGCTTAAGATTGTTTTCACATGGGAACAAGAAATTACTTAGCTGCACACAGAAGAAGTGACAAGCTAGCTAATAATTTAGCAGAGAGCAAGGCCTGATTTCATCTTTTATAATTTATCTACCTGACTGCAACTCCATGGTTTCCCCTCTTATTTTTTTCTCTAAGAACTCACTAGTTGGTAATGGGAATATTATGTTAGACTTACAAACACATTCTAACTTGTAATTGATATGTGAGTTCAGCAGATTTGACAATTAGAACATTATAGTAATAAAAAATCCAGTCAAAGACTTTTCATTTCCAGTGACCCTTACTAGTCTCCTAATCTTTACCACTACTGGGGAACTGAAGATTTTTTAATTACAGCAGGCATAGGTGCAGCAGCTTTGTATCTTAGAGAGTCCCTAAAAAAAACATGGGTAAGAAGCAAGTGTGGGAATCACAACAGAAATGTTGTGGCATAAAGCTGGTCTTGCAGGGCTCTCTGTAATGAATGAGAGTGATGTTAACCAGTCAGAGTGAGGCCAAGAAACAAATATCCCACCCAAAACCCAAATGTCAGGGTGATCCCATCTGTCAGCAGCCCCACATCCTCCAGTGTAACACAGACTTTGAAATCAGTAACTCCTCTTTACCCCATTTTTAGCTTTTTTTCCTATTTTCTTCTTTTTTTCCTTTAATTTTGGGTCCTTCAGAAATAAAAAGAATTCCTTCAGGGTTTTTTTTTTTAAGATCAGCTTCTGTTCTCATAGCTTCTGGGCAAATACTTCCTTATTTGCTAGAGGGCTTAAGGCCCTGGGAACCCAGCAAGGGGCAAGTGGAGGAGCTGCTCACACTCTCTTACCAAGCTAAAAATCACTTTTTCTATCAATCAAACTCTACATGAGGCCTCCTTCAACTTACAGGCTCCTCACCTTTGTGTTATGATCCTGCCAGTCACTGTCATGGCAACCACAGAGACCATTCCAGCTGAGGAAACTGCTACTTTTTTGGGATAGCCAGTTGCTTGACACTTTAAAAAATAAAGCATGAACTAGAAAAAAATTTATCTTTTTTTTTTTTTTTTTTTTTTTTTTTTTAATAATGCATGGAACTAAAAAGAGCAAGGCATGTAGTAGTCTAGAAAATGAAAATGAAATTTTTTTCTCCATAAACTATAACTGTTGTATCCTGTCACAGCAGGAACTGTGGTGCCTCACTGTCTTCGAGCAACAAACCACAGGAGTGACTGTCACAGTCACCTTCTAGCACAGAATTCTGCTCCTCACACACATTTCTCCCACAATAGCAACAATGACCACAGAAAAATTCATGTCTCCCCTTACCCCCAGACAACAATCTGGCAAACATACTGATAATTTGCTGCAGGGACCTGCACTGTATAAGCTATAAGGATAAAATAAAATAAAAGAGCCACAAGGCTCTGCCTACAAGCAGGGAGAGGGGGAGCAAACCTGGGGAGAGCCTCAGTGTGCCCCCACTCCTGAGCTTGCCCCTGTTCTAGTGCAAAAATGAGTCTCCAAAATTCTCTTTTTATAAACCCTGAGCTGTTCTGGCTGAAGCCATGATTTCCCTTCTCCTGAGGGTATCTGACCTTGTGGGATTTTGTTGGCTCTACATTTCAGCATTGATCCTTCCTACAAGAACTGCTCCAGCTGGGAATTTAGTGATAGTTCCCTGTGGCTTCTTTCACAGGAAAGGGCTCCTGGCTGCTTTTTCTTGCCCTTCAACTGGGGCATCCTTAAGCTCTCAGCTGCATCATAAGGGTTGGGCAAGCAAATCCTGCCCATGGGGCTGTGGAACAGACTATGGAAAATCCATGGGAATTCACACATTCACCAAGCAGTAGACAGGTGCTTCAATTCAGTTATTTAAAAAAAAATGTTTGTAATGTATGCCAAAGGGATACTTGTTAAAGTATCTTCATACTTTTAGCCTATATTATTTTATTTTATTTATTTCTAAGAAGGAGGGGAGGGGGAAGGCACCATTTCATTTCAACCTCGGCCACAACTTCCCAGTTTTTTCTTTACCCAGAATTGCAGGCAGACATCTCCATCTGGTGGTGTGAAAACAAAGTATCCTTCAAAAAATTCTGAATTGCTATTTTATGCAAAGGCAGCAGGCTAAAGTGACTTCTGTAAATTATTTTCCAGCAGCACACTTACACAAAAAAATCAGGGAGGAAAAAGGTTTTATAGACTATTGGCTACATGTCATTTAGGAGTTCATATATGATAATGAATGATTATCAGATATAAACTGATGTGATGATGAATCATGTAACATGAGGATGCTGCATTCAATTATTCTTTCTGGAGTGAAAGATCCACATCCTTCACAGCACAAACAGTTTTCTATAGACTTGGAACCTCTTGCAGGACAGATCATCAGCCAAAGGAGCAAGGAAAGTTTGGTTCAAGGCTTTGGCTACAGAGAAACACCTCAAGAGAGAGGGCAGCACACAACATGCATCCCTCAGGAAATAAATCCCTTTATTTCAGGACACAAGCTGACAGGCTGGTTTGTGTAAATTCACTTTTCATGGGCTGCATAACTTAAAGTGAAAAAAAAGCAGTGAAATTGGTGCAATGAAATAGGAACTGTAGTTGCATCACATTTCAAAATGTGCCAATAGAGGGAGATACTCCACCATAACAATTAATTCCTTCACAGCAGAACTTCCTGGAAAAGAGAATTGAAACTGAACAGAAACAGAAAGTCATTGTTGTTCTAGTTCTGAAGTGTAGTACAACACAATGTGTTTTGTGATTTCAGCAAAAAATGGCAGCTGGCTGAACTTTAATTACATGGGATCACATAGGGCATGTTTAATACTGGAATTTACTCTGATCTCTTCAAAACATTCTGTGACTACATTCCACATCATAATAACTTAACAAATGCTTTTATAATTTAGGTCAAAAAAAAATTCATTTTCCATTACTGTTATTCAAAAGAGGAATGAATTCTGGCTCTTTTAAAAACCCTTTACAATATTTTCACTTAATTGCCTTTATTTAACTAGCTCCACTGAAGGAAACCACAGAGCACAATGGCAAAGGGAAATAGTGCAGACCTCATGGCACTATTAAAGAAAATTTATATATAAAGAAATTTAGAAGTTTATCACTTGTCAAATAATCCTTCAAATGTATTTATTGGGATCTCCACAAACAGATGGGATTCTTAATACAACAAAAACTCAAAATGAAGAGGTTGTATTCTGCTCTGCCTCAAAATATATGAACCCCACACTGAAGTCTAAGTGTAGATTTGTTAATCCATATGCACAATAAATGGTTTAAAAAGGTTGAGTGTTCTGCTCCTCTGTTCCTTGGGGATGCCATGACTCCTGTTTCATGTTATCTGATGAAAAGAACAGAAGAGTTTTGCAATTTGCCAAAAGCTGAGCTAGTTTTGCATTTTTGCCAGTCAAACGCTTTAACTGTTCCTTTGCTGATCTTATAAAATGTTCTTGATTTAATAGAAGTTTTCTACTGCCTTGGACCTTGTTCAGGGCACTCAGCTCTCCACAAAATAGCTACAATAGCATGCACAACATAAAGACAGGAGTCGTTAAAAAAAGATGATTTATCAAAGTTTTTGGCAGATGGTCTTTCCTGTCCTAAGGATTAATGTTGTAGCTGAGACACTATTTGCTTTTATGACCTTTCAAGGGAGGGATATTCCTCATCTTCACATGGTGCTGAGCCTCAAATCCACAAAAAAGAACTTCAAGAGGAGAGAATCAAGGAATACAGAAGTTGTGTCTAGACTTTCAAGCAAAGATCTTTTCTCCCTTAGCACAAACCTGCTGAAAAAAACAGAACTTGTTTTCTTCCTTTAATTGCTAAATTTCAATCAATATTATAAGTATTTATCTATTTGCATTCATACTCACTCCTTAATAGTAGAGACAAATCAAAAGACAATGTTTTAAACAAATTGTGTAAAAAAATCCCAATTAAGTGGGAGCAGATCTAACATACAAGAAAAACACGTGTGGCATCTACCCATCCTAGAATTTATTGTGTCTAATTTCTATATTTCAGTGATAGCAGCACCCTTTTTTTTTAGGGTTTCATGTCAATTTTTAAGGAACAAAACATTGTCTAACATTACAGCAGCTTCCAGACAGTGTTTTTTCCTTTTAATATTTCTTCAAACTTAAAGCTGTCCCCCTTTTTTTTTTTTGCTTCTACTGCTCTCTGTCCTAAGATAAATTATCATTTAAGTGTCTCTTACACTTCTTGATGTTTCCTCTACCTGAAGCAGGATTTCTTTTTTTTTTTTCCTTCACTACTGTGAAGCCATCAAATTTAATTAATCCCGGAAATATTGACTTAGTGCTAAGGGAAACATTATCATAAAATTAGAAGCACTTGTGGTGGTGATGCCAGCTCCCCATCTGCAGAGCAAGGCAGACACTCTGTCTCAGTAAGTGCAGCATGTTTTAGGTGAAATAATTTGGAGCCAAGAGCATTATTTACTCACTTAACTTCAGATATTCATGATACTGCTGCAGATTGAGGAGCTGGTTGTTTGGCATCTTCTCTTCAATACTATTTCTCTGACATTACATATAATTTGTGCTTCAAAATTTCCTACAAATTGATGATAACTTGTTTTTAGAAGTTTAGAGAAAAGAGAGATAATATCATACAACTATAATATCACTGTTACAGAATAACCACTTTTTAAATTATTTTTTTAAGAAGTAATTCAGACTTCATCTCTAAATCTCCTTCTTCAAATTATCAAAAATCTAATACTGATTTCCTCCCAATACAGGCTTTTTAAACTCTGCCATATGGCATTACATCAAAATGCAAGTTAACATTTTGTGACATTTTGTCCAGTATCTGACGTCCTTTAACAGCACTCTTGAATCACAATCTTTAACTTTCATTGGTAGGAGATCATTTTTCCTTTCTAGGTACACTGCCTCTGTTAGTCTAAGCTTTACACTTCTTCTATGTTTTTATTTTTCCAGAAATCTGAGAAAAATCCCTGGCTTTTCCTCCCCAGCTCCCCCAGCTGCTGTAGCCCCCTCTCCTCTCCAGGTGTTTGCTGTGGCTGTCCTCGTGTTATAAATACATATTATGGTATTGGCTTTTTGCAAATATCAGGGTGGATACTATATGTGTAGTGTTTAAATGGTTTTTAAGATACAGGGGGGTTTTTTTTAGGAGTAACATAAGCTGATAAAGTGTCTTTGTAGTAAGTGAACTACTTTGGGTAAGACCCAGTGAAGACACTGCTACTGATAGACCAGTTAGCAACACTGTCTGTAAAAATTAAACACCACAGCCCAAATTAAGATTGATAAGAGCAATAAATTAATGGAAAATAGTTTAGAGAAAAGTTTAAAATGTATGATGGATCTATGAATATGCAATGGGCTGATGAATTTAAGGGGTGTCTCCAATACAGCAGGGGTGCTCTTGGCTGAATGTCTAGCTGTTAGAACCTTTTACTTTATTGTTTGTCTCTTACTGTCTTTTATTAAACCTTTTAAAATCCACCAGGGAAGCAAACCTCGTTTTTCACCCTTGTCACCCCTTCTCCAGCTCTCCTGTGCTCTGCTCCTCACCTGGGGAAATCTCGGAATGAGAGATAAAATCTCACGGATAAATCCCTGCCTCCCTCACCGCATCCCACCTCCCTCCACGCCATTTTCCCATCCATTTCTCACCCTGTCCGCAGAGATGTTGACTTTAGGAAGGTTAAAGGTGGCTGCCCCAGCCAACAAATGGGGTTTGGCAGGAGGGGCAGGTTGTTGTTGTTTCAGCAGGGAAGTGTCAGGAGAAGCGGCGCTGCCGGCCCCCGCTGCGCCCCGAGCGACAGCGGCAGCTGCGGGGCCTGAGGGCTCCGGGCCGGGAGAGGCCGGCACGGCCCCTTCCCACCTGCGGCTGGAAAAAAAAAGCGAGAAATTCACAAATCCGGCAGCAAAACGGGGGCACATCGGGCTCTGGGCAGCCTGAGCTGCAGGGAAAAGTCGTGTGAGGGGATTGGGGAGATACAGGGCAGAGCCGTGTGTAGGGATTGGGGACAGGGCAGAGCCGTGTGTGAGGATGGGGGACATGGCTGAGCCGTGTGTGGGGATTGGGGAGCTGTGGGGCAGAGCCGTGTGTGGGGATTGGGGACAGGGCAGAGCCGTGTGTGGGATTGGGGACATGACAGAGCCGTGTGTGGGGATTAGGGAACATGGCAGAGCCGTGTGTGGGGATTGGGGACAGGGCAGAGCCGTGTGTGGGGATTGGGGACAGGGCAGAGCCGTGTGTGGGGATTGGGGAACATGGCAGAGCCGTGTGTGGGATTGGGGACATGGCAGAGCCGTGTGTGGGGAATGGGGACATGGCAGAGCCGTGTGTGGGGATTGGGGAACATGGCAGAGCCGTGTGTGGGATTGGGGACAGGGCAGAGCCGTGTGTGGGGTCAGTCCAGCCCTGCTCAGGCCTGGTTGTCATTCCTGGGTCGAGGCCTAAAGCTGGTCCTGACCCCAGTGAGTTTGACACTAAGGCACAGTCACAATCCTCCTTTCCCTTCTATCCCTTTGCTGCTTAGATAGAACTTTTGATAGACTAAAGGCAGGATTGAAAAACAGACTCAGTCTGAATTCATACTGAGTGCAATGATAGATTTACAAACAAGTTGTGGATAAAACCAGTGCTGAGAGATAAAACCAGCAGTGGGAATGATTCCACTGATTGATGAATGGGAAAAGATATCTGCCTTTACAAACAAACTGTAGGTTTGCTGAAAAAATTAATTGGATATTGAAAGATGAAAGAAACAATGGGGAAAAACTATGATTTCTATAAGAATTAAAAATTATAAGGGAGGTTTATACATTAGAGGGGAATCTCAGGTATCAGGTGTTCTAGGAAGTCTGTGCCTCTCAAGTACCTCAGCAATGGGGAAAGAGAGGGGGAAATGCAGATGGGAAATTGGGATAAAAAGGAGGCTGCATCTTCCAAAAATCTGAGAGATCCCAGAAAAATGCTCCATGGCCTCTCCCTTTTTTTCTAATAAACTTACAGGATTCCTCTGTCTCCTTTTTGGACATAAACCTCTGGTGTTTGTGGATTCATTTTCCTGACAATACAAACTCTGAGTAACCCACATGAAGTAAAATATTACACATATGACAACACACACACAGAATGTAAATTAAATATTCTGCACTGGCAAAAAGTTCTGGACTCTGACTGAGATTCTGCCAGTGCCTGAAACATTCACACCATTCACAAATTCATCAGGACCTGACCTTTCAAAAAAAAAGAGCAGACTGGGGATCTTCTTCCTCCTTGTGAGTATGAAATGCTTTTAAATGTTTATTATTTAATGCAACAGATTTAAGTATTTAGGTGAGTCCTTCCAAGAGAATGAGTCAGCTATCAGATATTGAGTATTTTGCATGAAAAATTAGATTCCTGTGATAGAAAAGAATTTGATGTTCAGAAGGATCTAAACTAAAATAATTTCATTTCCTGGAAAAGGTCAAGTTCTAAAAACCAACACATATAACAGGATAAATGCATTCCCCACCTCACCTAGATTCCATGAAATTTTACAACACAAAACCCAGCAGCAGCAGTGGGAGAAAGGAGAGAGGCACACACAACGTGGGGGAGAATTTGAAATGGGTGCAAGCAGATTCTGGAAACACAGAACACGTAAATTGTCATTAAAAATACGGAGAACAACCTTGAGAGGAGTTGCAGTAACCCTGGCACAACAAGGTTTGGGGCATTCTCAGCTGCCAGAATTCTGTGAAAAAGGGATTGAGAACAGATTCCCTGCAAATGTCTTTTCAGCTGGGATGGCTCTAGGGTCTAAAAAATCTGCTTTGTGTTAGGAAAAACTATAAAATGTTCAAAAAAAGATGGAAAACATGTCTTTCATTGGCATAAAATCAGGAGATTTCCTTGCAGGAGGGTGTACTGAAAATTCCCTAGAAAGTAGAATACAGAAAGAATAACTGCCACTGGTAGCAAATCCAACTCTCAGCAAATACATGTGTTACAAATCTAACAAAACAAACAAACATCACTCAAAGCCTTGCATGTGCGTGCCAGCCAGGTTTAATAATTTTTTTTAAACCTTAGGATTGGGCCTTAAATTTTATATAATTAGTGAAGCCCTTTCTTGCTTCTGTTTCCCACTTTAGTTCTTGATTTTTGGTGTCTATTGAATCCTCTTTTAGGGCTTTTTTCTAAACCCATAGACGGAGAATTTTGTTAACAGTGCAATAAAAATAACTTCATAGTGTTACAAGGAAACATTAAAGACTTTTTTGTGTGCTTCTCTTTCCCTTCAAAAAAAAAAAAATACAGACATTGTTTCTTTAAAAGGCTCCATCTGCAAATCCCATTAGATGTGCATATAAGGTTTCAGATGATTAATAGCTGCCCGCTTTGCTTTGGTTGGAGGGGCTGAGGGTATGTGTGTTAACCCCTCCCTCCCCTCGCTCACATTTCACTCCACAAACTTGTCACTGTCTCCCCAGCACAGTATTTAAAAAGTGTTTCACTCATGCCCAGCACTTCTTCACTTCAAGGAAGCAACTCATGGCATAAATCAGCTTGCCCCAGTCAGGGCAATGAAGACCTTTAGAACCAGAGTTCCCAAAGTAGCAAACCTGCGACAGCATCAACCCCACAAGCAAACTGTTGTTTAGGGAGGAGTGTTCTGTAAAGTTTGGAAGCGTTTTCCTCTGCTTCTGGTGCGGTTTTGAAGGCTGAGCTGGCAGCAGCAGAAGCGGGAGGCAGATGGATCCCGGCAGCAGCAGCAGCTGCATGCGCAGCCCGCAGCCCCCCACCCTGCTCTGGGGGTGTGCGAGGGGCTCCCACAGCGACCTGCCCGCAGCTCCGGGGCTCAGCCACTACCCAGCACCGTTCTCCTTCCAGCAAAAACCCCATCTCGCTGCTTACTGCGATTTCTCAGCCTCCTGCCTGGTGGCAGCTCCCCACAGCTTCCCGCAGGAGGAGCAGCATCCCCCGTTCCAGCGCTGCGAGTGGCACCTGGCGGCCACCGGGGCCACCAGAGCCACCAACCCAGCGCTGGCCGTGGCTTCTGCAGAGTCGGGGGGCAGCAGCCCCAGCCTAGTGAATGTTCCTGTGGCTGCAGGGGAAGATGATGAGGCAGCAGCAAATCCTGCAAGTGACTCTGAGAAAAAGCCATCCAAAAGGAAAAAGGAAAGGGCAGGTAGGTGATATGAAATCAGGGTTGTGGTGGAGTGCAGGAGATGGAATGAGAACACCTGGTGAGTTAGGAAAGCAAGCTGATGAGCAAAACATTTCATAATTCTTGATTGGGGAAACTTTAGACAGTAGCACTACTGTAACTAGTTGTCTTATTCTTATTCTTATTCTTATTCTTATTCTTATTCTTATTCTTATTCTTATTCTTATTCTTGTTCTCATCTTTCTATTTCACTCCTGCAGATCTTGGGTTCTGAATTAGGCATTTCACTCACCAGCACAATGCACATGTGCTGGAACTGCGCAGGAATCACATGGCATGTACACACAGAACTGAAAGTCATGGGATGTGGAGTTACACATTCACACCTGCCATTTGTCTGAGCAAAAAGAGAATGGCAGAGAGCAAAGATCCCTCATCCTGAGCTGCCTGTAGTAGTTGGAAATGTCACACTAGGAATCTGACATCTCAGTTTATGGTAAGAAGTACAAGAGGCAAAGTCTTCCTTTAAATATAAATCCTATTCAGTCTCAATAAATGTTAAATATTTTAACCTCAAAACAGGAGGTACTAGAAGTTTGCCCATCAGTACAATGTTCAACAATGCAGAAAATGAACATGGTTTTCATGGTGTCATCCTATATAGCAAAACTCTTTGTACATGTAAAAATCAATAATTTCATAGTTACGCAAACCCTAATTTGCTGATATCTCAGATCCAAGTCTGTGAAATATGCATAATTTTTTTTTCTTTTTTACTTAAGGAAGCTGTTAAAATTCAAGATGCTTATTTAAATGCCATAGTATTCATTTACAAGCTACAGTGTGCTTTTTCCCACAGCCCTGCTACCAAATGGAGAATATTTTCCAGTAGCCCCATTTCACAGGCAGAGAATGCAGGGGCAAAAATATTAATTGATTGATTTCTAGGTTTTGCAGACATTTGTAGAATGTAAGTTCATTTATACTGGAAAAGGATGTTTAAGCAAAATCTTCCCAAATGCAAAGAAGTTTAAATAAAATAATAACTTAATAGATGAACACTGCTTTCATTAAAACATCAGCTATTCATAGGTAAACAGCAGATTTCAACTTGCTCACATTAGAGGGATTTCTTTATCCTTAAAGTGAGTGATTCCAAAGCACATCTCCCTCTTCTAAGTAGAAGAAAGAAGTTCCTTTATTCTGTCTTACTAACACTCTTCACATTTTCTTTTTATACCCGCTGCTGTCCCCTACACTCTTCCTTACAGGGAGTTAAAGCAGTGACATCCCTGGGAGGTCTGGGGTTTCACCTTCTGGTGACACTGCAACTCTGGGGTCAGGAGCTGTTAAATTCAATCCAGCATTGAAGCTGGTTGGGGTCCTGGAGGAGAAAAGAAAGTTCTTGGGAGACACACATCTGCCTCTGGTTCCTAATCTGCATCTTTTCCCTTCCCTTCCCTTCCCTTCCCTTCCCTTCCCTTCCCTTCCCTTCCCTTCCCTTCCCTTCCCTTCCTTCCTTCCCTTCCTTCCCTTCCCTTCCCTTCCCTTCCCGTCCCTTCCTTCCCTTCCCTTCCCTTCCCTTCCTGCCCTTCCCTTCCTCCCTTCCCTTCCCTTCCCTTCCCTTCCCTTCCCTTCCCTTCTCTCTCTTCCCTTCCCTTCCCTCCCTTCCCTTCCCGTCCTCCCTCCTTCCCTTCCCTTCCCTTCCCTGAACTTCCCTTCCCTTCCCTGAACTTCCCTTCCTTCCCTGAACTTCCCCTTCCCTGAACTTCCCTTCCCTGACTTCCTTCCCTCCCTGAACTTCCCTGAACTTCCCTTCCCTTCCCTGAACTTCCCTTCCCTTCCCTGAACTTCCCTTCCCTTCCCTGAACTTCCCTGAACTTCCCTTCCCTTCCCTTCCCTTCCCTTCCCTTCCCTTCCCTTCCCTTCCCTTCCCTTCCCTTCCCTTCCCTTCCCTTCCCTTCCCTTCCCTTCCTTTCCCTTCCCTTCCTTCCCTTCCCTTCCCTTCCCTTCCCTTCCCTTCCTTCCCTTCCCTTCCCTATCCCTTCCCTTCCTTCCCTTCCCTTCCCTTCCCTTCCCTTCCCTTCCCTTCCCTTCCCTTCCCTTCCCTTCCCTTCCCTTCCCTTCCCTTCCCTTCCCTGAACTTCCTCTCCTTTCTTCATTTTAAACTGGCAGTACAGTAGGAAAAACCTGCCCAAGATGATTTGTCCTTTCATTTGTCATTTCTCACATTCTGTTGTCAAAACTGAAGCAGCTGAGCCACATTTCCACTTCTGGAATCTCCCAGAACCCCAAGCCATGGAGAAGGATTTTCTTTTGGCAATATCCTGTGGCATAAAGGGATGGGAGATTCCAAGCTATACACTGTATTTTGCTCCCAGAAATATCCAAATATCCATTTTAAATTATTGTCTTTTGGAGATGCAGACTGGTGTAGCTGCCCCTTGGAAAGTGACTCCTTCCTACAGAGCTGTGATGAGCTCACATGTACTTTGCATTAGTTATTTGTTCATAGTTTGTGCCATGTGGGAGAAACTTCTGCAGGTTTGTTGCTGTAAATTCCCCATTTTTACTTGTGGATTTCTGAAGTAACAAAACCAATATTGATCAAACCAAACTAATTCCCTTGGGATGAAAGCAGTCCAGACTGGTCCCTGTGTGCATTACCAGTAAATGTATTTGATTTCTCCATTGTTGATGGGCACAGATAAAACCAGAGCAGTCACAAAGCCCACAGCCACACCTCACAGATTTCTTCAGTTTTATTACTTTGGCCACCAAAATGACACCTGGAAGATAAAGCTCATATTGTTACCATTTTGCTTATCATTTCTGGGTAGAAATATTATGCTGGGACCCACAGAACTCCACTGCATACTGGTTACACACAAAAATTAAGTAATTAATTCTCAGCATAAGAAAAATTCTATCAGTATGTTTAGTTCAGGGAATCTAGCAAGAGGAGCAAGAGGGGAGAAAGAATCAAGGAACTCACAAAACCCTGAAAAACTGACACTTTGGACTTTGCTCACTAAAAAAATGCACTTTTCCTTGTATTGCTTGGAAATTGTTTGAGCACCAACTTTAAAAACACAGGGAAAAAAAAAAAAAGAAAAGGAAAAGAAAAATTAAACAGTGAAAGGATTAAAAAAGTGATAAAGGGTTGCCACAGTCTCAGACAAAGTCAGATTGAGTTTGCTTATTATCATAATTGGTACAGCATCATTTTGGCTATGGCTTGAATTTTGAGTTTGAAATACAACTCTTGAAAACATTGCAGAAATGTACACAAATAGCAAACAGGTTTTTTAGAGCACCACAATGACAATGAAGATACTGAGGCCAGTCATTTACACAGACACCAGATCTGCTTGTAGTTTTTATTTAGCAAGGATTAGAAAAAGTTTAAAAACAGGAGTGTTCAAGGTGGGTCTGGGCAACAAGCACTGTTTCTCTGCTTTTGCTTGTTTTACTGCCCCACATCCCCAGTGTTTGGCACCATACACTGCTAACATCTGCCTGCTGCATGGTAGACCAGGGGAGCTGAAAATATGTGTATGAGGAACAAAAGTAAAAAGGTGGGGAAAGAAAATCTTTAAATGCAAAGGCAGCAATGAATGAGATCTCCTGCTCTGTGACTGTGCAGACCCAGGGAATTTTAACACTCCCCACCCTGACTGAGCTGTCCCACCTCTGTCCTCTCAAAACCAAGGCTGGCAAAACCCCCTGAGCTCGAGGGGACATAAAGCAAACATCTCAAAGCTTCACTGAGCACTTGAAGGAGTCATTTAAATCTCTGCAACTGCACATGTTCACACACATCAGCACGACCACAAATTACACAAGTGTGCTCGTGTGGGAAATGAAAGGTAGAAACTTCCACAAACACTGAAGGGTCTAATTTTGGGAAAAGCTTGGATTGATGTAATAATAGGAGTACACAGACATTAAGTAGAAAAATTATAGACTTATGTTTCTGTAGTTGTAAGAATATGCCTTAAGTAAGAAACTGTATTAGATAAGATGGTAAAGAGTTTTATCATGTAGTAATGTAACTTTATAGAATAAGTTAAGAGTTTAGGTGTTCTAATAGAAGCATAATAGAAGCATATGTGTGTGTATGTGGCAACAGCTTATTGGATAAAAGTATGTGCTATGCAGCAAAGTTAAGTAAAGGTGATAGGTCAGAAAAGTAAAATAAAGTTCATAGTAACTCTCTATTGGGTTAAAATGTCATATATGGTCTTGTAACAAAGAAACCCATGACCACTTTGGCTATGGATGACTTCCTCCTTCTCTAAATCTCACAACCTCGAGTCTGATCCATTTTGAAAGAATAAATCAGCCCTAGAACCATCATAATCCCATCCCTTCATTTCAAACCACGACCATGTGCTTGCCTCTTAGAGAGCCAGTCCTCAAGCAGCAGAGCAGAAAGCAGCAGCAGATCACGGAAGGAGAGGACAGCTTTCACCAAGGAGCAGCTGAGGGAGCTGGAAGCTGAATTTGCCCACCACAACTACCTGACAAGGCTCAGGAGATACGAGATTGCTGTCAACCTGGATCTCACTGAAAGACAAGTACTTCCCAAACCTTTGTCTCCCCAGCTCCTTCTTCCTCCCCCACAATTTCTCCCTAATGCTAAAAACCAGATTTGTTACTCAAGGGTCTGCTTTTGCAATGGCACAGAGGTATTTTAAAACAGAGCCTCCACGTTCTTTCAAACCCCTTTGTTACACATCTCTGTAAAGAGTTAATTAATTTAATTATGTTTCTCTAAACTAAAGATAGACTTGGTAATAACAGGTCTCTGCTGAGTTCTTGTTTATCATTGGTGCATATTGATCTATCAAGGTTTATATATGGAATATGGCTGCCACCTTAGACTTTATTCAAATGAATGTTTGATACATGCATTCTTCCTGGGTCAGGTGGAATTCTGAGGTGATAAGGAAAGATAATTATACAGAGTTTTGTGGAGAGAGGTGTTTCTCTTCTCTTATTGTCATCTCAGTCCAGGTTTCCTTATCAAGACTAAGTGGACAGCAGAAGAATTGCATAATTATATGAGGCATAATTCCTGATGCATTAGATTGGATGGCCTAGATGTTAAAAATACAGGAGGCACTGTGCCTTATTTGACATGAAGACAGATTCTAGGCAAAGCACTTGTACTACCTTTGAGGGTTTCAGAGGAACATCTATGTGGAGCATTTTAAAAAGAATTGTTCCAGCCTGTGTTAGAGAGATGGATTAGTCAAATCTGAGGCTCTGGTCACCTTTGCCTCTAGAATTCCACAAATCATCTGAGTACACACATATGCATAGCTCTGCTTATACAGCTCAGGTTGAGGCAACAAGTAATTATTTTCTTTTTATCACCCAGGTCAAAGTATGGTTTCAAAACAGAAGAATGAAGTGGAAACGTGTTAAAGGTGGGCAAGCAGTGCCCCCACATGAACATGACACAGAGGATTTGGACTCTGCTGCCTCCCCCAGCTCTGAGTAGTCCCTGCAGCAGTGGGAGAGGAGTTTGGAGAAATTCATTGACAGGAATGTGGGAACAACTGCTTGGAATCAGCCACACAACGAGATCACCCTGCCTGCCAATGCTGTAGCCCATGGTCTTTAAAAGGTGCTTGAGGTTACAGAGGCAATTAAAGAGCACAGAGGGGAAAAAAGCCAAAGGTGAACATGGTTTTGATTTTTGTCTCTTGAACTGTTTTACTACCACAGATGTGTCTACAGAAAAAAAGAAAAAACCAACAAACACTGAATATAAAATGGGAGAAATGGTGTTGAGGTGCTCAAACATCCAGAAAATCCAGATTATTAGTCAGCTTATGCAGCTGTATTCTCATCCAGACTCTCCCTGGTCACACCTATTCAGTCTGCATTTGGACTTGACAATGCACATTTTCCTTGTGCCCTACTTGCAGAGAAATAAATGCATTGACAGTCACTGATTTTGCTTGCAAAATGAGTTGAACACCTGTATGACTAAGCAATGAGATTACAAAATAAAATGTGAGACTAAAAATACATATACACAGAAGTCTGCTCACCAGTTTCAGAAGAGATGGTTTTCACACTGACAGTCCAAGAATGTTGGTGCCTTGTTGATGGCAGCAATTTGCAGAAGGATATTTCTTCCAAGTCTACTATAAATCCTGAAATTAAATTGCTAGATCTTAGTTTCAAATATTTTTTCAAAGCAGTCATTACCAAAGCTCCCAGCAAGCACAGCAGAGATTGAACTCTCAACACAACAGCTAAAATATCACTATTTTGGTATTCAGTTTTCCAATAAATTGCCACAGCATCACCAGAAGTCTTAAGAACACTTAAGAACATTCCCACTTTAAATTATCCTTACTTTCAACCAAAACTTATAGTGTACCAAATTATGATGACTTAGAAAAGCATAGAGCCTGCTCCCATTTCTTGTATCTTTTGTTTCATGAACTAATACCATATTTTAAGCAGAATTTTACACTAGTGCACTGCATTATGACTATTGAGAATACTGGAACTTTGGTTGAAGTATCTCAAAAAGTAACCATTACTTGCAGCTACAGCCTTTCACTTTACTCTGATGCACTGCTGTTGTGGTTGCACATGAACTGTAGATATGATACAAATTTGTATATCTGGATTATATGTTTATAAAGCTGTTAATGGTAATTCCACTTGTAAAAGACCTCAAATTTGATAAATATCAACTTTTTAAAAATTTTAACAGAGGTGCTGTATTCTTTTCAAAGAGCTGCATACTGTATCTACTAAGAAAAAACATACATTACATTCCTTCTCAACATTTCCAAACTCTGATTGACAGATGAAAAAATCAACAGTTTAGAGTATAAATTGGTGCAAAACCAATTTAAAAGAATAATTATTTTTTTTAAAGAAATTATTTAAAACAAAAGAAAGTTGAGGAGTTTGAGCAGCACTGAGGAAGTGAATTAAGTCACTGTCTGGTTTCCCATACTGCACTACTTGATATCCAAAAAGAGCAGTTACCCAAAACAAAATGCCAACACTCCTCTGCCCCTGAAAAAAGAACAAAAAAAAAAAAAAAAAAAACAGAAGGAAACAGCATCAGGGATGTTTCACACAGGGCCTCTCCACAAACTTGCAGTCCCAGCATGGATGTCAAACCATGTAAATTCTGTGATATAACAACTGCTACATAATCAGGTCTAATATTTAGGGCTATGCATGTTCTCTCTCTGAGCTACACCTACCCCTATCTCTTCAGATCTTTATGATAAGGAAAAAATATCCTCAGCTGTCTCCTGGGACACTTGTGATAATATTTAAAATAAGGTGGCACAGACAGGGAGTTATGGCCAGATCCCAGTTACTCCAGTGGACATTGACAGAGCACCATTCTTGTGGTTAACAAAGCTGGTGTTAGGAACAGCTTCATCATCTCACTACTCAGGTGACATAAAACTAGTTGGCTAAAAATTTTGCCTAGGCACAGATGAGAAGGTACAGTTTACTGCATCTTTAAGAACAGAAAATGTATTTGGCTTTACTTCTTGAACCTTGGTGCCTTCTGATTAGACTCTGACTAAACTCAGGCTCTTGGCAAACACTAAAGAAAGCTGTATTTTGTGAAGAACTCTGGTGCTACCCTCTTCTTCTGGGACACAAATCACCAGGGAGCAGGAGTTCTTTCTTACCTCCTCCCCACTGTGCTTAGAAAGTTTGCAACCTCCAGGAGCAGCTTATTTTGAGAGGAAAACTTCTGGGGCCTTGGCTACTGACATAAACCAAAACTGTCTCCTCACCCAGATGAGAGGCTAATAAATCTTCCCTTTCAAGGAAGCTGTCAAAGGTAGCATAATGAGTCCTAATTTACTTAAAAAATAATCAATGGGATTAATCTGTACTAATTAAATCTCTACTAATAAATACAGCTCCTAAACAGTTCTTGCTCTGAATTTTGAGATATAAGCTATGAGTCACCTGTGAGATCTTCTTGTGCTTAGGCAGTTTCTTCATTAAACCATCTGCTCACTCTAAGATTTTAGTGTTTTGAGAAGGAACATTTCACTCCTGACATCAAAGCATTTGACCTCTGAACCTCTGGTGCCAGGAATCTTCCAGGGAAGGTCTGTTGTCTGGGAGCAAAGTCTTTGACCTGCAATTATTTTTCTCAGAAATACACATCGGGCTCACAGAAGGGAGGGGAGCTACCTGGGATGTTTGGCAGTGTTTCCCACACCTTATTCTCAATAAATAATCTGAGCACACAGTCACCCCCTGGCATCAGAGAAGTCTGGCAGGAATTCTCCAGGAAGCACAGGCAAGCAGAGCAGTGAGACCTTGCCAGTGCAAACAGCCCACAGGGAATGGGGATTTCTGTATAAACACAAAAATACGTGCTGGAGCCCTTCATATCTGTGCTGCTTCTTCTACACAGAGCAAGAGAAGTGCTTTCCTTAGAGTCAGAGACTTCATGGATTCTATCTAGCCAGATGCCAATGGAGCAGAGGCCCTGATTTGTTTTACAGGTTCAGTGTCCTGTTGTCATTGGATACTGCTGGGAACCAGGGAAAAGCAGCCTTGAAGCCTTGGGTTTCTCAGCCTGCTCAAGGACAAGGAATTATAACAATGACTAAACACCTGTTGTTGACATTTTGCACAAAGCATGATTTCAAAGAGGTGTTGCCTTTGGACCAATGAGTCTTTTCTATTTTGTTTTGCATGTATTACCCTTTATAAAGTGTAGTGCTTCTTTAAATAAAGCTTTCTTTGCCTCTCCATTGCACGAGGAGCTATGCTGCATTATCCTTTCTGCTGCTCCTATAGCCAAAATGCAACATCCTATCACTCCTCTGTAGTTCGTCCTCAGTTTCTCCATGCCATTCTACAGCTTTAAGCCAGTGATTTTTCCAGTCATTGGAGCTACTTAAACTCCAAAGATAAGCCAAGGCCAGTCCAATGTTGCCTTGAATGTCTCCAGGGATGGAGCATCCACAACTTCTCTGGGCAGCCTGTGCCAGGGCCTCACCACCCTCACAGTAAAAAATGTCATAGACATGCTGTGAATAAGGAACCAAATCTTCCAGTTCCTGCTGTCTGGGAAACAAGAGAGCCCTTTAGCAAACATTCCACAGCCAGAGATTTTGACTGGGACATATTCTACACGAGCAAAGCTTACAAATCCTGCTTCCTGTAGAATTTCCTATGCATGGAAACAAGCACACACAACAAATCAGGGCATTTTACAGAACACACAATTTTTCAATTACCCCATTTACTTCCCCCACCTCTAGCAGTGCTCATATTAAGTTTCATCAGCCACTATCTCATATTTTGGATAATTCCCTTCCCTTGAGGAAAGTGCAGAGCCCCTACAAGAAGTGCAGCAGTTTCTGGACTCAGTACTGGATCCACACAGCTCCTCTAGGCAGATGGACAGGAAATCCACTTTCTTCCAGTGGTTACAGCAGAAGGGCTTTGTCTGACTGGAACTTGCCTGGCTGTAAAACAACCTCAGGCTTTTGCCTTTCAGGCTGTATTTGTGAGTTATGATGGGGCAGCTTCCCCTCAGCTCAGGGTCCAGGTGTGGGCTCCATCCCCACCCTCCCCAACAATGCCACATTGTTCTGGTTTCTGCATGAAGGAGGGATTTTCATACAGCACCAGACTCTTACACCACCATTCCCTTCCTCCACACCATAATTGTTATTTTATTCTTTTAAATAACTCTTAGACAGGGATAAGCTTCCAAGGTTGTCTGGAAGCTCCTCTGGGAGCAGATTGCAGAGGAGATAATGGGGGTGAGTAACAGAGAGGATGGTGACTTCATACCAGGAGGTTTGAGTCGTGTTTCTCTTTCCTTATTAAAGAAGAAAACATTTTTTCAAGGCTCCCTCAGTCATGCTGAATATCCCTGGCCGTGGAGCAGGAAACAGACATGTGAGCTGACATGCTTTTTACAGCCTTTAGTGTTTAGTTCAGTGAAAGTTTATTATGGACCCTCATACCCAAGGTTAATTTGGCACCTGGAATGCCACGTGTGAAGTATTTCCTACAGCCAGGAATTTATCATCAGGTGAGTGTTAGCCCAGCAATGCTACAGTGAAGTTGATGATTGTTTTTTCCTTTCAATACTCACCACAAACATCCTAACAGTTTTATATTTCTATCTACTTTTAATTCTATATTTCTATATTTTGATGCTTTTCTTTCTATCTAAATTGCAACACTTTCCATTCTCTATTTCTTTCATGAGAGATGCTCAAGAAAAATGATACAACTTTTGAGAATTTGCAGTTTCGAATTCAGAAAAAAAAAACAAAAAAACTATCAGATCTAATTTAATTGCTCCATTCACTTTTCTTAGCTGAGGAGGACAGACCCCTGGTCCCAGTGTCACAAATCTGGACTGGAAATTATTTTCAGGTGAATACAAGTATAACACTCCATAATAATTATCCAAAATTGTTTTCTGTCTGAAGCTAATTGAAGAGGAGTCTCAAGAAGCCAATCTTCATTCAAGTGCACAAACATCCAACATTCTATTCTGTGATTATATCTAGGAATGGCACAAGGTATAAAATGAGGCCTCTTTTTTAAAAGTCCTGGCAGCCTGGACTTGTGTCAGGCTACTTGCTGTCTTCAAGTCACCTGTATTTAGCTGGATTGAGTTATAAATTTATTTAAAGTATCCCAATTAAAAAAAAATATACTAAAAAGAGGATAAAATAATGAGGTGAAAAATTGTCTGTGTCAGGAAAACGTTTTAGGCACATCTCTCACTGGATTATTTGCAGAAGAAAACACAGACACAACTGGAATATGTTTCACATTACAAGAGTTAAGGGTTCTTGTCTGCACTGAAGACATGTTTATACGGCTGGGTTCCAGAATAATCTGGTTTATATCCTGTGAATGCTCAGGGTCCTGCACACACTCCAGGCAGGAAGTCTTTAATGCATACATTGAGAAGACATTTTCAACCATTCAAACATTAAATAAATAAGCATGAAAAAAAAAGTCATTCTACTGCAATAATTAAATTCTTCCTGTGTTTTTATATGATTTCTGAAAAAAAAAATCCCAAAAAAACCCCAAAAAACAAAATCCAAGCCTCCCAATCCTGGCAGAGTGGTTTAAAAAGTTCAAGAAAGCCATAAGGGACACAAACTCAGTGAAAACCCATCAATTTACCTCTTTGTGGCACCATGAGATATTATTGAATACCAGAGCCTCACAGTGCATGGCTCATGTCATTCAAAACAGCCTAGTATGAAAAAAAAAAAACCAAAATGATCATGTGCATGCATCCTCCTTCCCAAACTGGAAACTGGGACCTGCCCAGTGCTGGAAGAGCACTGGAGTCCTTGTCTGCTTCAATATTGATCTTCTTCAAGAGATTAAATATGGCCCACATTATCTCATTGCTATTACACATCACAGTTCCTTTTCTTTGTGCATTGTGAGAATTTCTCAGCCAGTAACAAGATGAGAGAATAGTTGGAGAGGAAACTGGGCTTGAAACATCCTAGAGCTTTCAGAGCACTTGACAATATCCTTAGCAACATGATCCAACTTTTGGTCAGCCCTGAAGTCAGTGATTGTTACAGATCAAAAAATCTCTTCCAAATGCAGTTGCTTTGACATCCTGTACACACGTGAATATGTAGGAAAAATATAACTCACCATATGGAAAACAATGCAAGGGTAATAATGTTGGATTTATAATCCATGTATAATTTCAAATATGGAACTGGGCTTGAATTTTCACTTTCCTTCACAGTTGCAAGGGCCAACTTGAGTAGCATAATTTTTAAGAGAAAAATGATCTCTCTTTTTTTACAGTCTTCTCTCTGCTGTAATTTCTTTGTGTCTTTGCCAGAATTGAGATGAGGTGATGCCAAGAAAAAGGATGAGCTCATTGCATTTAATAGTATGAGGTTTCACAAATAAAAACTACATTACTCAATTGAGAAGTAGTCAGTGGTATAAAACAGGGTTAAAGGCAGGTAGTTGTAATTGGAAACAAAAAGAATTAATTAATTTCTCATGATGGTTGTCATTAGTGAACTGATCTGATTAGCCTTCCTTAGGGATGGAACTTTTATTATTTTATTGTTACTGCACTTTTATGATAACATTAAAAGAACAAGATAAATGTTATTGGTAAGACAACATAGTGAAAGCAGTGAATTATAGGAAAGAGTAATTTGGATTATCCTGCTCAAATCCAATGCATAAACCTCAGCCTCAGAAACAATGAATTCAGCATTCTTTCCACAACTTTTTGATTTCCAGCATCACACTGAGCTCAAGAAGGTTTTATTCCACAGAGCACTGAATCCTTCCTAGTGGTGCTGTACCAGTTCAGAAGAATCTCTCAGACCTGAGGGATCTGCTGCCCATCAGCTCTAGAGCAGTGCATTTTCCAGTCTGTTTTTCAGGTTCCATGCAGTCTTTGCCATGTGTCACATGAAAATGGAAAAGCCTTTGAGAGGGAAGGACAGTTCAGGTGCCTGTAATGCACATCTGAGCTCCTCATGTGTTTGACTGGGTGCCAGATTTTTGCACAAGGCACAACTGAATAATTTTGTGCAAGGCAGGCAGCCACAGGTGTCAAAGATCACCTCACTCTCTTATGGGAGGAAAATTTAAATAAAACTTCGAGATCCATGGTTTTCCTGTATCCTTATGAAAATCCTTTACCTATGCTGCCAGGAATGCCATGACTGCTATCTGGAAAGCAACAGGAAGATATGATCCATTCTGTCTCCTCACTCTCCCTGCAGCAGAACTGGATCAGAATCTCCTGTGGTGCTCCCAGTGGTGTCTGCTCCAGTGTCTCACTGACACAGAATGACCTAATTTGTTATGGCTGGTGAGAACTGAGAGAAATTAAATCCAGGGTCTGTAGTTAATTGGGGTCAGGTTGAGATGATTTATGACCTGAGGAATGTACTCACTCTTTACACTATCATGCAAACAACAGTATCAACTGGACTCAGCAAACTTCAGAATCAAATTGAAATTGGGATTTTCCAGAAAATGAGTGGTAGCAGAGGCAGGACCCGTGGGAGCAGGCAGGCTGGTGGGCAGCTGAGGCTGTATCTGAACACAAAGCCAAGTTCTCTTCCCACACTCTTGATCAGTTACCCTCCAAGTCCTGATTGATTGTGATTCAGAGGAGAGATGGAGTAGGTCTATGCCAAGGAAATTTCATCTGTCTGGAATCTGACAGGAGGGAAAAAAAAAACCTTTGAAAATTTCAGAGGAAGCTGGGATTTGTCCCAGTTACAGGGTCTCTGTGTTCACTCAGCCAGCTCATGTTAGCAAGTTAGGCTCACTGAAAAATAGTGGCAAATGCTTTTCCATCAGTCAAGAGCCTCGAGTTTGGTCCCAAGTCAGTGCAGTGAGTGCAGCCCATGACCCAAACAGCAGGAGCCTTCAGCAGGTTCCCCCATGCCTTTTGCAGGATATCTTAAATTAGCATCTTTATTTTCTTTGTGGACTTTAGTACAGCATTAGAGAAGGGCTACTCAGTTTTCAAGTTCAAAGCATTTTATCACACTTCAGCAGTTAAGTTGAAAATTAAAATAGAGCTATTCAATGCTGCTTTTCTTTGGGAAAAAAATCAGATTCTTTTTCTTCCCTAATTAGGACTCTGCTTCTTCATTTTTCCTAACTCTGTGTCCTGTTTTTGATTACACAAGATGCAGCCATTCTTGTGTTCACTGAAACCAGTGACTGATTTGGTTTTGTTTTTTTGTTTTATTTTTTAAGTAGAAAAATCATCTCTGTTCTGCTGATGGCTATCAAAGTAGGCAGAGAAATTGGAGGAGAGAAGGAAAAATTGCTGCAGTCCCAGGAGTAGAGTATAAAAACCCTCTCCATGGGTTTCTGTGCTTCTTATTGAACACAGTTTTGCTCACACACACCTTGACCTGCCAGCTCACTGAAACTGCATCAACCTTTACCTGCCTGTTCCCTGAGAGTGCCTGTGCATGGCCCAGAGATGTGAGCTCAAAACATGTAAAGCTTCTTAGGAAAAAGAGTGGTCATTACAGAAAGGTGCAGAATGCTGTGTAAGGGCAGGGATGACTGGCACTACACAAACCAGTCTGGAATTGTCTCTGCTACATCCCAGTGCTGGGAGAGCAGCAGAGTGTGGACACTGCTGGAGGCTCCTGGGGAACCTAATCTGGCTTTTTCCCAGGTTGTTGACTTTTCTCAGCTCCAGCCTGGATCTTTCCTGGACTGGGAATGTTTCTCAGAGACAAAACAAGGAAAGGTAGAAAGAAAACACAGATGGACACCTGGTGTTGACACTGAGCTGTGTGAGTGTCTCATGATATTTTGCATGTTTTCAAAGAGGTGTTGCCTTCTTTGACCAATGAGTCTTTTCTACTTTGTTTTTCATTATCTCCCTTGTATAAATGCCTTGGCTTTTCAATAAATTGTCTCTTCTTGCTGCTTGGAAGAGGAGTTGTACTCTTTCACCACTTCCTAGCCCCACAGTGACAGGAGAGCATCAGGCTGAGCCATCCCTGCACTCAGTGGAACCCAGGGAGCTCCAGCTGCAGCACAGAAACTCCAGGAATGTGCCTTTGCCCTTATAAATCTGACTCCCTCTCATCTGTGGGGCTGGCAGTGATGCAGAGTGTGGCAATCTCTACATTTGGCAGAGCCCTTTGGTACCTGCAGTGTGACCCAGGCAAGCAGCCTGCAATAACACTGGGTATTTATTCAGCTGTGCCTCTCCCCTGGATCCTGGGGAGAAAAGGTATGTCCTGCCTCTTTAATCACTTCATTCTTTGCTGGAGTAAACAAGAGGAGCCACGGGGGGTTGTCTTGGCTTGTGAGGTTCTGCTGTGAGCAGGATTTGCTGCAAGAGATGCCTTCACTCTTAGAGAACAAAGTTCTCACTCTGGAAGGAGGGAAAGATGAGCTGGGGTGACTGCAGATGTTAGAGTTCAAAAAAGGGCTGAATAATGGTCCAAACAACTGCTTCCCATCCCTATTGACAGACAAAACCTTCCTAACTGTGCTGCACCCAGGGTGGGACAATTTGTTACAGACCCTGGAAAGGATGGGGAGCAGAGCAGTGAAAGTTCAGAGCAGCCCAAGGCTCTGCTGAGCTTCTGGCCCTGTGCTCCAACTCTGCAGCTTTCAGAAGGGGTTCTGCAGCCTCTTAGGAAGGGAAGCACTCTGAAAAGGGAAAAAAACTCTTTAAGTAAAAAAAACATTAAATAAATAAATAAATAAATAAATAAATAAATAAATAAATATATAAAATAGCCAAAACAAAAAACACACAACAAACAAACGAACAACAAAAACTAAACAAAAACAAACAATCAAACAAACAAAAAAACAACTAAAAAAAAAAAGTGGAAGAAGCTGAAAAACATTTGGCTAATTCACTATTATGAGTTTACACTAAAAATTCAAACAGAAGTCACTGTTAGGTTCTTTCAAATATTGCCATAATTGGTTGGGAAATTTGTGTTTGCTTTCCTTTTTCTTGTAAGCAAGACCTGAAACACTCTCACATGCTGACAATTATTATACGGAAAAATAAAAGTTTATTTCAAAAATTTAGATTTTTTTTTTTTTTTTTTTTAGGGGTACTAAGAAAGAATAATTTCAGCTGAGTTCAGGCTGAGGAATTTTCACACTGTTGCTGCCCTTTACACAGCAGGTGAGGAGAAAAGGAAGGATGGGAGCTGGCTGGGCAGGCAGAGCTGCATGAGTGCAGCTGAGCAGGGGGTGGCTCTGATCTGTCCCTTACCCTGCACTCCAAAGCATCCCAATCCCAGGCAGGGCACAATCCTGGCCAGTGCCATGTAAGGTATCAAATGTGAAAGGACAAATGTCTTTTATTAATATTTATTTATTAATATAAATATATCCAAAGACAAAAAAAGGAGACACGGCTTGTTTCTTGAGAACCAAGGGTGGACTGTTGCATTTTGGGCTATAGGCAAAAAGGATAATGCAACATAGTTCCTCATGCAATGGAGAAGCAAAAGAGAGAGAGCTGTAAATAAAGAAACACTGTATTTATATAGAGTAGTTTGTGCAATACAGAATAGAAAAGACTCACTTGTCCAAGAAGGCGACACCTCTTTGAAAACACACTTTCTGCAAAATATCACAAGACACTCACACAGCTCTCACACACCCTGCAGGTGTTTAATCATTGTTTTAAATTCTTGTCCTTGTTCAGCCTGAGAAACTCAATGCTTCAAGGCTGCTTTTTCCCAGCAGTATCCAACGACAGGACTATTGTGTTTTTACAATTGTAATTGTAATTTTAATTTTGCAATTGTAATTTTTTAGTTATTTGTGTGACTTAAAATGGCTTTTAAACAGTGAATTTAAAATTAATTTCATATATAGTACCTACTATATTTGTCTATCTTCATGTTTTCAGTCTGAGCCACATCCCAGCTGGGACTTCACTCCAAAAATGTTGACTGCTCCAAGTGGATCTCTCACTTCTTCCCCTCACTAAGTTCTCCCTGTTTTAAAAAAAAACCAGTTTTCACAGAAAAGAAGATGAAATTCTGATAAAGTAGGATCCTTTTATCAGACTTTCAGAATCTGCAGTTTTAATGTAATGGTTACTACAGGCAGAAGTATCAGGTCCTGCAGCTCAATGACCTTCCAGTCCCATGGCAGGTTCTTCAGAAAACAAGATTTTTCAAATTGTACTTCCATGGGTTTTTGTCACCACTTTTAAAAAGAGCAGAGGTTACTCATGTTTTTCACACAGTCTTCCAGTGCATTTAAGCTTTCTCCACCCATCCCTTTTCCACTTACATTTAAAAAAAGTAAGAGATAGCAAGTGAAGATAAAGTAAAAAGGGATAAGTGTCCCTGGGGGCAGATTTGCTGTATTACTTACAATACTTTTAAAAATGAAAATGTGAAACACATTTGAGTGATACTTCTACATGGATATTCTTAGCTCCTTTACTGTGATTTATATGCAAGAATGAAGTCTATATTGATTGATCAAGATAGCTCTGGATAACAAATTTTCCTAGATACTCGACTTATTTTGCATTGCTGAATTTCTCTTCATTTTTAGATAATGAATGAGGATGGCCTAGCATTTAAAAAATAATAAAGTAATTGAATCAAATTAATCTTAGCTGGAATTTAATGCATAGCATATTCTGAATTTTCTGGAGCTCTGTGTTAATAACTTCTTTCAAGATGCATTTCCTAAATTTGTTTTATTGAATTTCATTCCTGGGACTGTTGGATCCCCATTTAGCTGCTCAGACATATCAGAAATTGCATTGATATGTCAGAAGAAACAAGGCAGAGATTCTGCTTTTTGTCTTCCAGTCTTAGCAATCAATCAATCAATCAATCCTGTCTATAGGTAGACAACAGAAAGCTGATTTTTGGACCAAAAAAAATAATCCCATGAAAAACAGCTTAATTTTTTACCCCAAATTTAGTTAGGTGGGATATTTTGAATTTGGGTACCAGCAAACCCTTTCCTTCCTAATGCACTCCTGGGCCCATCAGATTCACCTTTTGCCTCCTTTGGTACAAAAAGCTGAGTGGTAATTCTGCTGTGCACCCACTGCTTGGCAGGGCAGAAATCAGCTCAAAGCTCTGCAGGATGAGCCTGTTCCTGGAGCTCCATTCCTGGATACTCCAAAATCCATCTGAGAACTCAGCTGGGTCTGAGCACCCACCTGGTGCTGCTGCCACATCCGTTGTTGGGAAATGATACAAAACTTAAATTTTTTTTTTTGGTAACTTTAATGAGTCTTGTTTGTCTTTGCCTTGGGGAAAAGGAACTGAAGTTTCTTTTCAAAGGAGGGTTTCATCACTCAAGGTGAACATCTCAGCAGACTGAGAAGACACACAAAAGAGAAAAACCATTAATGAACATCAACTCCAAACATCACCCCTGGCATGGTCAGTCTGGGAAAAGAGGGAACCAAGAATGAGAATCAAAATAACATTGAAGGTGAAGGGATCAATAGGAAACCAAATACTACAAACTGTGTAACTTGGGACCAGTGATCACTGAACCAATTCATTTCTCTGGGGTTTGACTCTATAAGCAGGAGAAAAATCCAGTGAAACCCTTGTGTAATGGAAGGATTTTCTCTGCACAGCAGAGAAATGTGTGGGTGAAATTATTTCTGTTACACATCCTGGCCAAAATAAAGCAATGCCTTCATTCTCTAACCCTAGAAATTGTTGTTGGGGTGGTTTTGTTTTTCCTGGAATTTCTGTGACTCCATCACCAGTGCTGCCACATCCTCCCTGCCCAGCACTTGCTGGCAGGTGGCAGCTGAAGGGTTAAAAGTCTGCTCCGAGTTTTTTGTGGCTTCTTTCCAAAAGGTTTCAGTTAACACCAAAGGTCTCCTTATAGCTCGCTCACTTTAATAGATTTTTCCCATTGAGTTCTCACTTTATAGACTATCATTTCCTTTTCTGCAGGGGAGCTATTTTCTGGGTCACTGATCCAACCAACTTAAAAGGGATTTCATTGATTAGATTTTATTGGTGGTTACCTCAACCATAATGGCCCAAGTTGTTAGTACCTGCTAACAGCTGTGGGTCTTGCTTTGGTACCCTGGCTCTGCAACTTTTCCACAAGTGAAGTTCCTCTCTCCTGCCTTGACTGCTGGATAATTACTCAGCACCTTTTTACCTCTTACTACCTCTGTTGTTTTTTACATTTCAGTGCCCCAGATCAGCTGCATGGTGAAATGTTCCTGACAAAATCCCCTTTGCTGAGGTGGCACCTCACTCCTTTCCTTTCTCTGTTTGCCTCTGGTCCCTGCAGCCACATAAAACCCCAGCTGAAGCTCTGTACCCCAGCCAGCACTGAGCTGGGAGATCACCTTCAAAGCAAAATGAGCAGAGTGTTTTAAAGAAGGATTTTTTTGTTTTTTAAGTGAAAATCACCTGACTAACACTGAAGAATCCTCCCTTCACACTCTTGACTTTTGATGCTCCACACTGCTGTGTTTTTCATTGGTGGGTCATGTCTGTTAGAAACACAGATTGATAATCAAGACTGGCATTTTTTCAAATCCCTTAAGAAAGGTACAACTCTCTCCTGGCTCCTGAGCAGTGCAGACTCCATGCTCTGAATTGTTTTCTCAGCACTGTGTTCTTTGTGCTGCTCCAGCTGTGATCCTCTTCCAGCCTTCCAGACTTTTCCCTGATCCATAACACTTTGCAGTGATGGCCTGTGCACCTTTCACTACCTTTGCTTTAAGGGGTAACAGAGAGAATTTAAGGAGAAATTGCTGTGATTTCAGCCATTAGAGCAATGAAGGTGCCAAACTATCATAAAATAATTACTGTGATTATAATTACTACAACCTCCATTGCCACAGAATTTAACCCAACACTTTCTCCTTTGTGGTGCACTCTGCAGGCTCTAATTCATTGTGTGTCTCCAGTGTCTATGATGTTCATAAACTGCTTTTCCCCTCTGCAGGTGAGAAACTAAGGCACAGAAGTTTCCAGCTCACCCAGATCCAGCCAGGATTCCTGCCCCATCTCTTGTGTCAGCCCCACACATTGCAGAGCTGCACAAGTGTCCCCTTCTACTCTCAGTGATGCTCTCTGGGACACCAGACTAGTTCAGTTCTTGGATTTGTTTCTGAGTTTCATATTTGCATAGGGAAGTGGAAGTACCCCAGTGAAACTGCAAGCCAGGCTAAAAAATTAAGCAGAAGAGGTGATACTACACAGTGTAAAATCTGTAACAGCAAGTGAAGACTTCTCTTCACAGATTTTAAGAAAATTACTCTTCAGAGCAATAATGCAAGTGATTTGTAATTTGGTACTTCTAGGTTCATTTCCTTTCCTCTAAAATAGCTGCTGTCCTGGCTAGAAGCTCCATGCTTCTCTTTATTCTAAACAAAGTGCAATGGCCTGATGAGAAAGGATATAATCTTCTTCCAGCTTCTTTAGAAAACCATCTGACCAACAGCCCAGGAGAGTGTACAGAATGTTGAGAACTTTCAGAAGGGAACAGGAACAGTGGCCAGGCTGGTACAAAACTGCCTGGCTCCATTGCCAGTGCCAACCTCTCTGCTTCTCTTGTTTCTGGAATCCAACCCTGAAGCCTTTCTGCTTCCTGCAGTCATGGGGAGCACTAAATGTGATCTTGCAGCTGTGGAAACTGAAGTACAGAGAAACTGTACACAGGGAGAAGGAGCTGAGGGTGACAGCTCATTCCCTTTTCCCTACCAGACATGGCCCTTCCTCTGCTCTTCCTCTCCTGAGTAGAGATTTCTCTGCTCTCCCAGCTGTCCTGGTGCATTATAGCCATGTGACAATCAATTAACTGCACACTCTATCAGAATAAAGAAGCCACCCAACCTTATATAACTCTTTTTAATTGTTTTCTTACATTATAGCATTTTGCTAAACTTATTCTGCCATAATTCACATAATTTAATTTCTCAAAGTGCTAATAAAATAATTGCTTCCTTCCTGTAGACAGAGTGCCTGAAATGTCTTCTCTCATTCAGAACATTATAAAAAGTGGCTGTCATGAATGCTTAAAAGGACTGTTTGATTCACAAGACTTGATCCCAAATTGTTCTCTCAAACCCTGTGTTGTGTCTCAGCCACAAAGGTGCAAGAAACCTCCCCAGACATTTCCTTGCATGCTGGGACTCCCTGCACTGGAGAAAGTCCTCTGGAGTTGAAAAGTGTGGCAACTCTCATGGTTAAAGTTCTGTGGGCCAGTGGAAATCTCCTGTCCTCTTGTCCTTACACAACAGCTTGAACAGTAAACACAGAATTCAAATCACAAGGAAATAATTCATACCATAAATAACTCATCACCATAGATCCTCTTGCAGAAAGAGGCTGAACAAAAGTAACCTTTGTGATTTACATATTTAGGCTTGAGAAAGAGAACTCCCTATCAGGAGGACATTCTGTGCTTTTCAAACCCATGTCTGCAATTTAAACTTCCCTACATTTCTGCCAATCACATCCACCCTGTTTCTGGACTGATTATGCCAGATCCAGTTCTGGGTCTCATTGGGCACAACCTTTCTTTTCTATGCTTTTTGTCTCAAAATGAATTAGGATGGGGAAACCTCCAAATTGTGGGAAGGTTCCTGGGGGATGAGCAGCAAAATGAGATACCAAAGTGCTGCTGCAGCAGAGAAATCACAGAATTCTGGGCTGCATCAGCCAGGGCATCACCAGCACTGCCAGAGCAGGTTCCTCCCAGCATTTCACAGGCCATGCCTGGAACACAGTTTGGATCCCTGCTATACCAAAAAAAAAAAAAAAAAAATGTGGATAGGTTGGAAAGGGTTCAGAGAAGAGTCACGAAGATGATCCAAAGCCTGGAAAGCTGCCACATGAGGAAAGGCTGAGAACTGGATATTTTAATTCTTGAGGGGAAAGAAAAGGCTTAGAGAGAGCTTCTAACCATATCCCAGTGCTGTGGAAAACAGTCCAGCAGGCAGAATGCTCAGGGATGGACACCTGAGGAAGGGGATTGCAGAGCAGCCACTCAAAATTCACATTTCCTGCTTCTGCCCAGCAGCCCTCTGCAGTCTGGGGTTCATTACCAAGCTGCACATTCTTTGAGCCTTGATCGCACTTTTTAGTCTTGGTCACGTTGATTTGGAAAATCCTCATTAGGATTCTGGCTGAAGTCAGACTGGATGGAAGATCACACAAACTTCAAAGGCAGAGCCTTTACTGACAACCTCATCAGCTGCACAGGCTCAAAATTCCATGGCCTGAACAAGATTAACAAGAGGCTTCTGCATTGATGGGTCACAGTGACACCAACACATATCCAAGAAAAAACCAAATTCTGGGAACTCAGGAGCAATGAACATGGAACCAGTGAATTTCCCTGGGTTTTTACTGTGTAAGTATCTGAAAAATCTAATAAAATTCTTATCATGGAATGATTTTCTCTGCACAACTCAGGCTATGTGTGGATGAAATTATTTCTGTTGCACATCCTGGCCAGAATAAAACAATGCCTTGATTCTCTAACACTAAAAATGTTGTTGAAGAGTTTCAGTGACAGCAAGGGCTTGACCCTCCCTCAGGTGTTTCAAAGTGCAGGCTGCTGTGGAAAGCAGCAGGAACACAGACAAGGTGATTTCTCCCAGTGAGAGGATCTGCACAAACAACTCCAGCCCCTCCCCTGCACAGTGCTGGGCTGAGCTGGAGCTGCTCTGGTGTTTACAGTGTCAGGATTTGTGTTTCCTCAGGTATTGCATCCCCTTGGTGACAAAAGGCAATTCTAGAGCCAGCACCTTGCTCCTGATATTCCTGTTCAAGGGTATTGAGGAGCAGCTGGGCTGATTTTATGCCTGATGTTAAGAAACCTGAGCACTTCATCCAGCTGTTTATTGTTATTTTTATAAAGCTGCAGGTCTGTTCATGCTCCATTCTACAGTACTGAAAGGGTTTTTTTCAACTTTCAATGTGTCACTAAGACTTGTGTAATTTGATCCTGTCTGTGTCAGCATCTCTGTCTGAGAGCTTTGCATGACACCAACCACAGCTGCTGTGGATGCATCTGAAATTCAGGGCTGGGTTTTCTGAAATCAGTAAATGGAAACAGCAAAATCTTAGGGATGGCCACAGGAGGGGGAGAGGGATTAGGCACAAAATTCAATTGGTGACTAAGAAAAATAACTGTAAGTCCAGAATAGGAACACCTCAGGCAATGTGTGTTACAATGATGGAACAAATCTGTTGTTAATACTTTATAAGCAAGAATTAGCTCCCTGATTTATGTATCACATCTGAACTCTTCATACACTAAACACCTCAAGAAAAAAAAATAATGGAATCACCCTGAGCATTAATTGCTCACATTTGATTAGCCAGTCTTTGAAAACAAATGTGACATAGAAATAGAAAAAGCCATTAATAGTGTTGACAGGACATCTCTGTCAGAGGGAAAAAAAAAATGCAAAATGGCATTACTGCCACAAGGTGCAGAAAGGATCACCTGGCTTTCTAAACTCCTGCTCAGAGAGGACTCTGGCTGCTGCTGGATCAAATAGTCCAAGACTTTGTCAGCAGTTTATGTCTAAAGGACTGTAGAGGTGTAATTAAAACTTTATACAGCTTTGTCCCACAGGATTAAGGATGGCAAATCAAGTATAATAATATAAAAATGAATGATTTATTATGATAATGATTATACTAAAAGATCTTAATCAGAATTTTTTACTACATACTATGGATAGCTACTGGTACAGGGTAGTGCACTATTTTTGAAACAATATTGATTACATTAAAGCTAATCAAAGCAATTATGAAGTAGAGATTGATGTTACTCACCCAGACCAGCAACTCTCACAGCCTCTGAGGAGTGAGTTTGGGAGCCATCCCCACTCCAGGCAGGAATTTCCACACACATTCTAAGGTGTTAGAGGAGCTGCTGCCACTGGGATTTTACAGTCCCCAGGCCACCTGTCAGCTCAGCAGGTAAATAAAGATCTGTAATGTCACCTGCTGGTTCCTTCAGCAGGTTCTTCACCAGCTCTGCCACATTTTCATCTCACTGTCAGGATATTTGAGTTTGAACAGGCAGGTTTCAGCACCAAAAGCAATGTGAATCCCTCCCTTCTCCATTCCACACTGGCAGGTTTGCAAATAGGGTGAAGTTGGAGTTGTTTTACCCCCACTCCAGGCAGAGACTCCACCACTGTCCTGGGCAGCCTGTTCCAATTACTGACAACTTTTCAATGAATAAATTTTTTCTAATATCCAATGGAAACCTCCCCTGCACAGCTTGAGGCTATTTTCCTCTTTGTCCTATCATTTCTACTTGGGAGAGGAGTTCACCCCTCACTAGAACCTCCCTTCAGGCACTTGGAGAAGTGAGAAGGTTCCCCTGACCTTCATTTTCTCCAGGATGAGCCCTCCCAGCTCCCTCAGATTTGAGTCTCAGTCCCTCTGCACTGTGACAGAGGAGTGAAAACAACAACAATGAGACCTAATGCTCCTCAGAAATTAACATTCCTGTTCCTGCTGTTGGGTGGGACATTGGAACATCCAGAGTGAACAAATCCTACAGCAGAAAATCCTGTTTGGAGTTCAGGGCACAGCCAGGGTCAGACCTGAAGTCAGATCTCTTCTATTCTATTGTCTCTGAACATGGAAATGTAGCACTAATAACTGACTGTCAAACTCACCATTTCTGCTGTGATTTAGGCAGAAATGCAAAACATGAGTGCATGTTGACACTTGGGCTTCATAAGACATTTAAATTATAAATCTAATAGCAACAATCTAACCAGGAGAAATATTCTCTCACAGTTGTCAGATAAAAATGGATTAAAGTTAAAATCCTGAACAGATTGCTCCAAATCATATGGAGCAGAAGGAGATTGGGTAAAACTGAAAATTTAGATTAACTCACATGCTTTGGTGATCTTCTCAAAGCAGAATAAGTTGGAATTCCTGCATGTCTGGGGATGTGGGAGCAGGTGTTGAATGGGAACCTCCTGACAGTTCTGTGTGGCTGTGTCAGAACTGTGGCAGCCAGTTTCCCTCACACAGGGGGCAGTTGTAGCCTATTAAAAATACACATTGACTAAATACTTAAACTTCACAAACACCCTTTCACAGCAAGCAGAGCAGTACAGCAGACTGGGAGGGGTGAGATAGAGAGAAAATAAGAAAATTTTAAAGTTCCATTTGGCCTTATGAATAACTTTCCCCTTTTCTTTATCTCCTGAGTACCTATTCCACCTGCAGGGAATAACATTCCATGAATGATTAACTTATTATCACCTGGTCCTGCCTGTCACTAATATTTTTTGGAGCATAAAGAGGATTAATAAATATTAAATAGTATCTTGGAATTTTAAAGCAGAAATTTGGGGGAAAAAATAACAGGATGCATGCATATGGCCCAGTAGACAGCATCTGGAAACTGGAAAAGCAAATCCACTTTTTTTAGCGTGCAAATCTCAAGATTAGATTTTTTATTTTTTAAAAATATTCTTGTCCCTCGACATTTGCATGAGTAAAACTGATTTTGATGGCCAGGACTTTAGTTATTTTTGCTCCAGATTTCTTCCAACTCCTGTTAAAACTTCATCAGAATAGAACTGAAAGTACATGAAGAGTGTTTGGGAATGACCTCAAAGAATGTTTGGGGATGAACCCAGAGAGTGTTTGGAAATGACCCCAAGGAGTGTTTGGGGATGATCCCAAGGAGGGTTTGGGAATGATCCCAAGGAGAGTTTGGGGATGATCCCAAGGAGAGTTTGGGAATGACCCCAAGGAGAGTTTGGGAATGATCCCAAGGAGTGTTTGGGAATGATCCCAAGGAGAATTTGGGGATGATCCCAAGGAGAGTTTGGGAATGATCCCAAGGAGAGTTTGGGGATGATCCCAAGGAGTGTTTGGGGATGATCCCAAGGAGAGTTTGGGGATGATCCCAAGGAGTGTTTGGGGATGACCCCAAGGAGAGTTTGGGGATGATCCCAAGGAGAGTTTGGGAATGATCCCAAGGAGTGTTTGGGGATGACCCCAAGGAGAGTTTGGGGATGATCCCAAGGAGAGTTTGGGGTGGGTGCGGGGTCCGGGGCAGGGCAGGGCTGTCCCCGCCGGAGCAGCGCAGCCGCTCATGAATGAACTCGGGCAGGGTTTCATTTCCTTTTTTTTATGAATGGGAGCTCGGGGTGAATGAACAGCGCAGCTCTGCGATGTGATTGGTCCGCCAGGGTTGAGGCCACGCCCCCTCCTCAATGGGTGACGGCGGAGGCGAGCGCGGATTGGCGGGCGTGCCCCGGCACGGAGCTTCATTCACAAATTCCATGAAACAAAGGAGTGGGCGAGCCGGGCCCGTGAGCCAGGGGCCAATGGGCGACCGGCCCCGGGCCCACGGCGGCCGCGGAGCGCGCACGGGGCGGCTCCGCCGCGGGCTCCGCGTGGGCCGGGGCCGCCGGCGCTGAGAGACGGGACGGGACGGGACGGGACGGGACGGGACGGGACCGGAGCAGGGTTTTAGTCCCGGAGGTTCGGCCCGGCCGGGCTGGCGGGCTCGGTCCCGCCTCTCATCCCAAGTTTCGGCAGCTGCGACGCGATCGCCGCCTCTCCCGTACAGCGCGGTCCTGCCCGGTACCCCCGGTACCCCCCGATGCCCGAGGACAGCGGGTACCCCCGAGCAGGATGACGCGGTACCTGGACCAGCAGGTGCCCTTCACCGTCCCGCAGGTGAGTGGCGGCTGCGGGCGGGGCTCGGGGCTCGGGGCTCGGCCGGGCTCTGGGCTCTGACCCGCTCCTCCCGCAGCATTCCCCGGGCCGGGCGCTGGGCGCTGCCGGAGCCGCGCTGGGCGCTGCGAGCATCCCCGGGGAGCCGCCGCACGACTCGGAAGGTGAGGGGGGCTGGGCTGGAGGGGCCGGGGGTGGCGGGGCAGGGGCCGGGTCCGGGTCCGGATCCTCCTCCCGTCCCCGCTGCCGCATCCCCCGGGCCCCGCTCACCCCCGGCCGTGTCCCCGCAGGGCTGTTCCGAGACCTCAGGCAGCTGCAGGAGACCTGGCTCACTGAAGGTAGGCTCCTTTCCTTCCCCTTTCCTTCCCCTTTCCTTCCCCTTTCCTTCCCCTTCCTTCCCCTTTCCTTCCCCTTTCCTTCCCCTTTCCTTCCCCTTTCCTTCCCCTTTCCTTCCCCTTTCCTTCCCCTTTCCTTCCCCTTTCCTTCCCCTTTCCTTCCCTTTCCTCCCCCCTTTCCTTCCCCTTTCCTTCCCCTTTCCTTCCCCTTTCCTTCCCTTCCTTCCCCTTCCTTCCCCTTTCCTTCCCCTTTCCTCCCTTTCCTTCCCCTTTCCTTCCCCTTTCCTTCCCCTTTCCTTCCCCTTTCCTTCCCCTTTCCTTCCCCTTTCCTTCCCCTTTCCTTCCCCTTTCCTTCCCCTTTCCCCGCTCTTGCTCCTCTTTGAGTTATTTTTGAGTTTTGTCCCGTTCCTTTGCTGTCTTTGCCTGGCTCCGAACAAAAGTGGTTTTTTTCAGACTTGCCAACCTCTGGCTTGTGTAAATTAAGACGCTGAATGACACCATTGTGCCGGGCATTTGCTTATGAATGGGACTTGGCTGCTCGCCCGCTTTCCTGGGTACAATTCTCGCTTCAGGCTATTTGTAACTACTTCGATTTTATGCTAATTTGTCACTTATCTTTGTGGGCTGCCAGAACCTTGATATTTCCTTAAGCAATAAAGTAGTCTTTTAATTTGGGGAACAAAATGTTTCTTTTTTTTTTTTTTTCTTTAATTCTTTTTTTTTCCTCTTAATATAATACTTTGTGGGGACCTTCGTGGAATTTACATACTATTCAGTTTGGTGTCTTAATTGTTTTGACTTCGAACTTCAAGGAAAACTTCGAATGCCGGAGAGTCACATTAATTCCAAGTGAAACTTGTTCTAAACATGATGATTTTACTCTAATTCCAGTACTACCAGTTGAAAATTCAAAACATATCCCCGAGTACAGACTCACAATAAATACAAAAGCACTTATTGTGAGCTAGATACTTAAAAATATTTAACAATAATTATATAAAAATATATGTGGCATTTTGAGTGGGATTATTTCCTCAAATATTACCACAACTGAGGGACAATCCCGTCAAACAATTCATTTTTTAAGCCTTCAAAAAGGCATTTACCAATTAAGTTGGATAATTAAGGAAAAAAAAAATCAGAAGTTTTATGTTCATTTCAAACTGAACTGAAATTAGGTGATGTTGATCAGTGTTTCAGGAGTGTGAGGATTTTAAGGATGGAGCAGGAATTACCTGCAGGTGTTTCAATATTGGATCATTCATGTAACTTATCAGAGCAAGAAAACAAGAATTATTTGCTGGTCATGTAACTGACCTGCTGAATGTGCACAAGATTTATTTCTTTTAAACCTCAGAAGAAATGGAGCTGCCAATAATATGAATAGTTCATAGCATCTAACTAGAGTCCAAGTGAAATCCCTGAGAAATTCAAGCTGAGTTTTAATATTCTATTTTATTTCAATCTGCATATTGGGGACCTGTTGTTCCCATTTCTAGACTTGTAACAAGAAAAATGACCCTCTGAAGCAAACTATTATTTTTTTCCTATCCACTAATATGTCAAAATATTTTCCTGAATGGTGAAAATACTTTTTACTAATGTCCTGTTTGTCTCCATGTTAACATTTGTTCATTAAATGAAGGCATCAGAACCCTGAAGTGCACCTTCCTAAACAGGGCAAAGAAAAAGTGAAAACATTAAATATGTTATTTATGATTTTTCTTTATCACATTTAATTTTTAAAAAGTTATTTATTTATTTACAATTTTTGGTGTTACTTTTCAAATAAAAGAGAAACAAACCTAGGAAGGAAGCAAAGTAAAAATAAGGCATCAGCCAAAAATGTGAATTTATATTAAATTTAAACCACATATACAGCTGTATGTACATGTTCATGTGTCATTATATGTATTTGTGTGATTTCAGTTATCATCTTAAAATATTTGTAGTAGTGTCAATTAACACTTGATTTCTCATTTTGAGAGTCAAAGATTTATTTTGCACATAGATGGCTCTTAAAAGAAACACATGCTGAAAAATCCTAGGCCTGCTTACTGAAAATCCAATTTTCCTCTGCACTGTTTTTACCAGGATCTGTACACTTGGGTGTGTACCAGGTATTGGTCCCTTAATTTTGATTACATCACCTCTGTTTTAGAGCTGAGAAAGTGCAATCTGTTGTTATCTGCAATAACAAAAATTTGTCTTTTAGCAGCAGCATTTCCTTCAGCACCAGCAACAGATTTTATGAAATAACAATCTGCTGCAAGCTCTCCCTTCCCTGCAGTAAAAGGAATGTAAAAGTAATTGTTGGAAGTTATAAAATATGGGTAAAATTCTCCCCAAGGTTTCTCAAAGGACTCACATGTATTCATTAATCCCAAAGGAAACTATCCTTAGTCACTAAAATCATCCCAGCAGAAAGCTCAGACCTTTCCTGCATGGATTTATTTCTGCTTTAGTGTTAATTATACTCTACAAAGTGCCAAAACTAACTCCTCCCTCCCTTTTTTCTCCCTCTCTCTCCTGACAGCTCAGGTTCCAGACAATGATGAGCAATTTGTGCCTGACTTCCATTCAGAAAACTGTAAGTACCATGGGGATGCTCGTGTCCCTTGGGGGAAGGACAAACCCAAATTCTGGTGCCTCTTCCCCCCACCCCAGGAAGTTTCCCCCATGTAAATTGAACTGAAACACTTTCATTCTTTCCCTCCTTTCCTCAGACCTGGCCCTGAAGCAAATCTTATTTCTTTTTTCTTTCTAGTTTTGACCTAGAACTGAGCAGAGGGATGGTCCCACATTTCACTCTGAGTGAATGCCCTGGTTTGGAGGATGGGTATCTGCTAAGAAAGGCAGAAGACTCTCTTTCCAAATTATTATAGTTTTGAAATTAAGGGGCTCTCAGGCAAAGATAGGGGAATTAGGAATAACAGTTCATTACTAGGAAAATTAAAATAGAAATGCAGTATTACAAAGAACAGTCCCAAACCCTGTCAGAGTCAGAATCCAGCCTGACACCCATCAGTCAGTCAGGGTGGTGGCACAGTCCCATTCCATGGTGGCTGCATCCTCCTGCAGGGGCAGATGTGGTTCAGCTGGAGCAGTGCTCCTGGAGAAGGTGCAGTTTCCTCTGAAGATCCAGGGATGATGTGGAAGGGTCTAGTTTTCCTCTGGAATCCAGTGGGAAAGGCTGGTTTGGTGTTCCAAATCTCAGTTTTTCTCTGGATAGGAAAGGCTTGGCTCCTCCCCTGGGTGGAGCATCTCCCAGTGGGATGATGTAATTTTGTCAGCCATGCACTGGGACTGAATGGCCATGAACAGGAGATATCTCCTGGAGGGAGGATGGGAAGATAAAGATGATTGCCCAGCTGGTTTAAAGATGGCCCACTAGCAGATAATGTGTGCCAGGAGATAAAGATCACTGCCACACCCAGTTTTAAACAATGGCCCATTAACAGGTGATACCTCCTGGATGAAGGGTGGGTCATGGGAAAGATAAAGATGATTGCCCAGCTGGTTTAGAGATGGCCCATTAACAGATAATATGTGCCAGGAGATCAGGGTCACTGCCACACCCAGTTTTAAACAATAGCCCATTAGCAGAGAATATGTACCAGGAGATCAGGAGATCACTGCCCCACCTGGCTGCAGCAGATGGTGACAGAATCCACATTTCTGGTCACATCCTACACTGCAACTCAAGACAGTGAATCAATGAGTCACGGGCAATGTGACAGCATCTTCCAGCTATTAGGGGCTGGAAGGAATTGGCTGCTCCTAACACATCCAGCTTCTTGAAAATTCCATGGAGTTTCATGTACTGAAAAGAGCAATTTTTTCCCCCTGAGATCCAGCCAACCCATCAGCATTTTTAGATGGGCTGTGCACATCCATACATTGAGATGAAACCAAAGGCAGCCAGAAGGAGTTGGGGTTTTTTGGGGGGAAGGGGCAGATATCCATCCCCCTCTTGGTGTGAGAATTCATTTTGGGGAAGGATGTTTGGAATAGAAGTGTCCTGTGCCATGAGAGGCAACAAAGCCCATTTTTCTGGTCCTTCAGCCAGCTGTTTGCTTCTGAAGGGACTCAGCCCTTCATGTGAGGGAGAACTGGCTTGAAAATGGCTGGTGCATGTAGGGTTTAGATCCCTCCTGAAATAAAGTCATCAAAAACATGAGGTGTTAATGGATCAGGATGTTTTCCCATCCTTAAAAGCAGCCACAGTGTTGAACATCCCAGACTCAGAGCAGCATCATGGGACTTAAAGAGATGGGGGTAAGATGGTGATGGCCTTACTGAAAGATTAAATATTAAATTTAGAAGGCAGATCCTTCCCTAGTTTGAAAAAGTAGCCCAGACTTATGGACCTTTATGGGGTTATTTTCCTTCCTAAATGCCAGTGACCTCCTAAGAGCAGCAGAGCCCATGGGCAAAGGTAACAGAGGCTCAGCCCATCCTTCAGCCAGGACAAGCTTTTCTGAGGAACTGGGAAGCAAGTTTTATCCCCTGCTGGATTGAATAGAGCATGAGAAGTAAACAGCCACATCCTCCTTCCTGGTGCTGTAAACTGCAACCCACATTTGTTATTCCTGAAATTCTGACAAGCCCAGAAATGTCTGCATCAGGCTCTTGCCATGACCACTGAGCTGAAAATGGAAATTAACTTTTTTACTTTTATTCCCCTGGGCTGTCAGTGGTGTTTTGGATGAGCAGAGAGGTTTTGAGATTCCCCAGTTCCCCATTCAGGGCTGCTGGACTGTCAGCATAGCAGAGATCCAGCATTGGGAAATGTCTGATAATCATAGCTCCCCATAAAGAAGAAAAGTGTCAATTTGATCTTTCCTTTCTCTCCTGCAGTAGCTTTTCACAGTCCTCCTGCTAAGATTAAACAGGAGCCCCAAAGCCCCTCGGAGCCCAGGCTGTCCTGCAGCCATGAGCAGCCCTTCCAGCACAAGAGTGAGCAGTGCCTTTATGCCAGGTAAGGTGCTCACACACAGGAGCTGTGCTGGAATCCAGTGCTCTGAATTGTCTGGGGCAGGAGCTGTGCTGGAATCAAGAACTCTGAATTGTCTGGGGCAGGAGCTGTGCTGGAATCCAGTGCTCTGAATTATCTGGGGACAGGATTTATGCTGGAATCCAGTGCTCTGCATTGTCTGGGGGCAGGATTTATGCTGGAATCCAGTGCTCTGAATTATCTGGGGACAGGAGCTGTGCTGGAATCCAGTGCTCTGCATTGCCTGGGGACAGGATTTATGCTGGAATCCAGAGCTCTGCATTGTCTGGGACAGGAGCTGTGCTGGTATCCAGTGCTCTGAATTATCTGGGGACAGGATTTATGCTGGAATCCAGTGCTCTGCATTGTCTGGGACAGGAGCTGTGCTGGTATCCAGTGCTCTGAATTATCTGGGGACAGGATTTATGCTGGAATCCAGTGCTCTGCATTGTCTGGGGCAGGAACTGTGCTGGAATCCAGTGCTCTGCATTGCCTGGGGACAGGATTTATGCTGGAATCCAGAGCTCTGTTTTATCTGGTGATGGAGTGTGTGGCAGCAGCCCTGTCTGTCTGCTGGGTACAGCTCAGCAGTGGGCAGCAGCTCTCTCTCCTTTTATTCTTCCTTTTTATTCTCCCTGTCCCTCAGCCATCCTCATACTGATAATCTTGACATCTACCACGTGCCTCTCCCCACTGCTTTCCAAAATCTGTCCACAGATTTTGATCTGTGGATCACAGCTCTGACCCCACTGCCCACTCAGGCCCTTTGCCTGAGCTGTGGCTTCTCCAGCACTGACACCTTCCCCAGTTTTCTGCTTGCAGGGTTGTTGCTGCCAGTGAAGAATGAAGCAGGGAGTTTGTGCTGGGGGTTTCCTGGCCAGGTGGCTGCACAGAGGGACAGCACATTTGATGTTCCAGCTGCTGCCATGAGTCCTGCTTGGAGAACTGAAGTGCTGCAATATCTGTTTGGCTCTTTCAGTGCCTATGACCAGCCCAGACAGTCTCCCAGCCCAGCAGTCCTGATTCAGCCACCACTGCAGCAGTTCCCCAGGCAGGACAGCAGCTTCCTGAGCCCTGCAGGGCCCCCCTGCTCCACATCCAGCTGTGGATTCCTCAGGGACAGCAGGTGAGCACTGCCAGGAGGTGCAGCCCCTGCAAGGATTGCCCTCCTTGGTGGTTAAAGGAGGAAAAGTGCAGCACCCAGATGGGATTGCCCTGTTTACAGCACAGAATCCCTCCTGTGAGACCCCCACTGCTGCCTGGGGCTTGAAGTCCATAACATTAACCCTGCCAGTTCTGTGAGTGATGGGCTGGGTGGCTGCTGACCTGGGGAACAGCCAACTCTGTTCTTGTCCCAGCCATGGGTGAGCTCCTTCAGCTCCAGCAAAGGCCTGAGGAAATTGCTGCCCTGTGATGTTACTAACCCCTGGTGCTCAGGGCACCAACTTCAGGTGATCTTCTAAAATGAGCAAAGCAGCTAACAGTTGCTAAAAAGGTTATTTATTGCAAAGCACATCAGTCTCAAAAGCAAAAAGAAAAGCAGAAAAGGCAATGACAAAAGACACAAACTCTCCCCAGTACATAGTCTTATATAAAAGCTCCTCAACAAACTAAGACACAAACTCAGACCACCACTCCTTAACCTATTGTAATTCTAATTTCTGAGCATGCCAGGTTATGTATAGATTATGCATTCAGCCTATCTTGTTCTATCTGAAAAATGTCAGCAATATTCTTACTATATCTATTATGTCTAAGCACTGTCCACAACTATGGTCCTGGAGCCTTTACTGAAAATATCAGGATGTTTTTAAACCTTCACTAGAACTCACACTGCTACTCTGACATCTTAACCTTTTACTTATTAAAAGCATTAGAGCTCATACTAAAACTTACTGACTTATTTACTTATTCTAAAACTTACACTTAAACTTCTATTTTATGTGTGAGTGGCTTAATGTATTTCAATCCATCCCCAAGCTTTAATTCAATCCCTACCTCTGATTTCTTTCTGAAGAATTCAGAGACCTTTGTCTCACTGACTCCCTGTGCCAGGGCTGTAACCAGAGGGCCAAGAAAGCAGCTGTCTCACATCCTCTCCCTCCTTAGCTCTGTGTATCAGCCAGCTGTGGAGATGTGCCACTCCTTCCCACCCTCCCAGGGCATGGCCCAGGAAGATCCCACTGCCTACCAGTGCCAGCTGCCCAAGCCCTGCCTCCAGTTCCCTCCCCAGGGCTTCAAACAGGAGCACCAGGACCCCCAGTATGAACAAGGCAGCAGGCAGCAGCAGCCAGCTGTGCTGGTGAAGCAGGAGCAGCTGGATTTCCTGTATGACCCAGGTAGGCAGAACTGGCTCTTCCTGCATGAACCAGGGGGGTTGAGCAGCTCTGGTGAGCATCAGCACCCTCTGAGCTTTGCAGCAGCACTGTCAGCAGCTGGTGGTGTCTGGGAAGGTTTGCTGGATGTGCAGCAGGGAGATAAAACAGCTCTGTGTGCTCACTGCATCCCAAATGAGGCTGGGACACTCATCTTGTTCTGAGAAAAACTTTCTGGTAGAGGGTTGAAAGCTTTGGCAGGATTGGAGGTAGAAGGTGATGTTAAATCCATTCAAATTGGATTGAAATATGGGAGTTTCCCCCCATTTTGTATAAAAGTGATGTAGAGGTGATTGGCTGGTTATCCTGGGTACCCTGAGGATGTGTGATAGTGCCACAGAAACTTAGTGCTCTAAATCATGATTGGAATAATGCAAGTGAGTGAGTAGCCAGTAAGGAGACTCAAAACTCATGATTATCCCACTCACACCATCAGCAATGAAGAAAAGGCTTTTTCTAGTTTCACAGGGAGTTTTTTTGCTTCATGGGTATTTCTGAGCTGCAGGGTTGCAGAAAATGAGAGGTCAACTTTGAAGAAATCAAACAGAAAACAGGCTGGGAAAGGCAGCAGAAAGAGAGGAATCAGATATGCTGGAGCTTGGGCAGAAAAACTCTCTTGGATCCTTGCAGCAGAAATCCCCTCTGAGCTCTGGTAGAGGAAAGGGGCTCTGGGTGGGCTGGGGGTCCCTTGGAGGATCAGCTTCCAGCTGCTGCTCCCCATGGAAACAAGGCTCAGAGAGCAGAAATTACAGGAGATGATGAGGGGAAAAACCTATAATGCCAAAAATAGCTTTAGATGACAGATCCACCAGTATCCTCTTATTTTTCCACAAGGGATAAGTCTTATTTTTCTGGCATATTTGTCCAAAGACTCAGTACTCTGAGATCATAATACCCTCTTCCAGAGGGAATGATACTCCTGGTATTTTAATGGACATCTTTAATTGTTTCCTTTAGCAGAAATAAACAGAAAAATAAAAAGCTCCTGTGAGGGTATCACTGTGCTGATATTGGTATTACAATTTCACTGGGTCCTTCTGTTCAGAAAATGTGCAACCCCAGAAGATGGGAATGTGTTTTTAGTGAGAGTAGTTTATGATTGTAATAACACCCAGTCTGTCAGCTCAGAGTTCTCTTCCCTTAGCATCAGCAAAATATCTGCTGGAAGCAATGACCAGACAAAGTGTGAGAGGGAAGTGTAAGTTAAACCTTTCCAAAACTCCCAGTTACAGCTTCTGTTTCAGCTGTGCTCAGTAAATAAATCTGAGTCAGAAAAAAACAAGATGCAGAAGACACAAATTGCAGTGCACAGACAGTGCTGTACACTGCACACAGAATCAGGAAAAGATTTCCTGGTTGTTTTTAATAAAGGCTGTTTTTCTTTTATGTTTTCTAAACTGTTTGTGGGAATGCCCCATCATGATGTGAAAAAGCCAGGGAGGCTGGAGATATCTGAAATTACATTTCTGAGATTCTGTCTGCAGAAACATTCAGATGCTGCTGCTCTCCATTTACATCATAGTACCCCTGGGAAAACAGCAGAAAAGTGTGTAATTATCTTCAGCTAAGCTGAGAGAGAGGTTCAAATTTAGAATATTGTCCATGATTTTGTATAAAAGTGATGTAGAGGTGATTGGTTATCCTGGCTGCACTGAGGATGTGTAATAGTGCCACAAAAACTTACTGCTCTAATTCATGATTGGAAGGATAATGCAAATGAAATTTAATTGCCATTCTGACACTGTCTAACCCTTTAGGTCCTTGGTTAGACAGCTGCACTCAGCTTGCAGAGCAAGATAATTCTGCCACCTGTGTTTTGTAAATAAATGAGTTTGTTAATTGTTCTGTAGATGTTCCTGACTGTCCTTCCATGTACATCAATGCTGAGAGTTACCCAAACCATTCAAATCCAGAAGACACATTAGGTGAGAAAAGCAGGGACTGTCTTCTCTTCCCTGCACAGAATCACCTTCTGCTCCTACCCTGGCTGTCTGGGACTGCTGATGTTGTTTTCTCTTTCTTTTTCAGGCTGCAGCTATGAAAAGAAGATGAGGTCCTTTACTGATGATGTCTGTGTTGTTCCAGAAAAATTTGAAGGTTGGAGAAAGAATGGCTTGGAGCTTTGGTGTAAGATAGGGTTATTCATAATCTTAGCCAGCCACTTGCCCACACAGTTCATGACACTGTTCTTGCAGCTGTGCTCATACCCAGCTTTCTGGTATCCCATTTTTTGAGCTTTTTTAGCAGCACCCAGACCTTCTAGTAATTGTGATTTATATCAGAGCTGCTCTTGGAAGAGTGGCTCGTGAATTGGCCACTGTTTTATGTGAACTGAAATACTCCAGGTAAACATTTATAAAACTGTGACATGTGCTGGGCTTTCCCCCCACCATTTTTCCCCAGTGGTTTTTGCACTGTTCTTTTTGGAAATGTCTTGTTTGTTCTGCTCAGCAGGAGACATCAAGCAGGAAGGAGGAGGGTACAGGGAAGGACCCCCCTACCAGAGACGGGGATCACTCCAGCTCTGGCAGTTCCTTGTGGCTCTCTTGGACAATCCCACCAATTCCCACTTCATTGCCTGGACTGGTAGAGGAATGGAGTTCAAGCTCATTGAGCCAGAGGAGGTGAAGCCATTGAGGTTCTCTACAGGCTCAGGGGAATCACCCTCTGTTTCTGGGGCTGCAGATTCTCAAGTGGTTTTTCCTCTGCCCTGCCAGTGGTGCTCACCAGACCCAGCAGCAAGTCAAGGTTTTTAGAGGAGGTCAAATCACTTGAGTGACACAAGTATCAGGTTTAAGAAAGGCTGCTTGTATGTAAGTTTAGAACCTCAGCTATGCAGTGAGTCAAATTATCCACTGCTTTCATTTCCCTGGATACTTCACTCTCAAGCTTGCAGTGACCTCTGCTGTCTTGTCATGCTCCATATTTGAGGCTGACATTGAGGTTTGGAGTTTTGAACCCTACTGATTGCTGAAGTTTTTATAAGAATCTGGAAGCTGATATGTCCTAGTCTATATTTATTTCAAAATTATTTTCACCAAAGTGTAATTTCAAACGCTGCCAAAACAAACAGTGATACTTGACAGCACCTGGGAGAAATGTTCATAATATCTGTTCATATCTTGTTCCAATTAGAGCTGCTTTTAGCACTGTTCTTGCTACATATCAAAATTTATGGGCACTTTCAGTGCAGATGAAAGTCTTGGCAGGCTGACATTGGCTTACAACAGATTTCTGAGTCTCATGGATAAAGCTGAAAATCATGTAGGAGTAGGAAAGCACAGGTCTCTTCCAGTGTGTTCCCTCATGCTTGGTCTCCTGATAAACCTGAGACTCTTGGAGATTAAGTGTAACAGAGGACAAAGCAGACCTATAGCATCCCCACACTTCCAGAGTATTGGAGAGTGGGGTGACAGCTCTACAGAGGCCACAATTCCTCTGTGAGTGCTTGAGCTGTACTCATGTTTAGAAGCTGCTGAATTTTTGATGAGTCTATTACTGAAATATTTGTATGTGCCATGGTACCATCCACAACAAGAGCACCATCTGGCTAAGATTCCTTTCCCTTGGGCTGGGCTGACAGAGCTCCCCAGAGTTTGGTGCTGTATTTGCAGGTGGCCAGGCTGTGGGGGATCCAGAAGAACCGTCCAGCCATGAACTACGACAAGCTGAGCCGATCCCTGCGCTACTACTACGAGAAGGGCATCATGCAGAAGGTCAGTTGGCAAAGCAGGACAACACTTCATGCTTTTGGTGATGCCTCTCTGGGGTGAGACAAGAATTCCTACAGACACAATGTCCTTGAGCCAGCCAGCCATCTCAGGCTTGCTCTCTCCCCAAAATTTCTCTTTGCTGTAGTGAAATGGAGAAGCTGTGAAGGATATCAATGTAGGCAAAGCATGAGAAATAAGACAAAGAGAGAATTATGGTTTATTTTTCTGTATATTTCTGCAGTGAAGAGAGTTGGAATTTATGCAGCTTCAAGGAGATATAATCAGTCCTTTCCCTGGTGAGAGAAAGGCTGCCTGGAACTTGGTGCTGTGTGGTCTGTGGCACACCCAGGGCCCTGGAGAGATAATGGGGAGTGTGGCTGTCTCAGTACAGACAGTTCAGGGACAGCAGCTGCTACCTGGACAGAGAGTGTCAGCAGGAGCTGCTCCAAGGCAGCTCAGAGCAGCAAGAGGACAGCACAAGGAGAGATGTACAACTCTCCCACATCCCAGGGCAGGCAGATGTTTCTGCAAGGCTTCCCTGGTGCTGCCCCTGAGCCTGCAGCTCTCACCTGCCCCTCTCATCCCTGCAGGTGGCTGGGGAGCGCTATGTGTACAAGTTTGTGTGTGAGCCTGAGGCTCTGCTCTCCATGGCCTGCCCCGAGCAGCAGCGGCAGCTCGGCGAGGACACGCTGCCCCTGTCCCACCTGGAGGACAATGGCTCCCACCTGCCAGACCTGGGGAGCTTCCCTCCACAGCTCTACAGCAAGGGCTACACCTACTAGCACTGCTGGCAGCCCTGCTGGCAGCACAGTGCCTGGCTGCAGAAGGAGAGGGCTGGTTAGTGCTCAATGGGATCAGCTTGTGCTCAGGCCAGCACTGAACTCTGCACACCTGCTTTGGTCAGGACAAGTGCTCAGGTGCACGAGTGGATCATCAGCTCACAGCAGACAGGGCTCCTGTGTGCTTTGCTAGAACTGTCACTGTGTCAGGATGGGGCTGTGCACACAGCACAGCTACAGCTTCAGCAGCAGATCAGGTAATTGGTGCCTCCAGATGTATCAAACAGCTGCCACAATCCCCCCATTGCAGAGGGAGGGGATGCTGCCCCACCAGGGCTTTTTTCATGTATGAGAATGCTACAATGCTGCTGCTGACTCCATTCCTGCAGTGCATGTCCTGAACCTCTGTGTGACCTGCTTTCAGCTCAGAGGAACTCACTCTGAAAGGCCAGCTAAGCCTTCTTCCCAGGATGGCTGCAGCAAAAGGTCACAGATTTGTGCCTTCCTTGAGGAACACTCATTGTCTTGTGCATGCTCCTGCCAGGAGCTCCTGCCATTCAGGCACTCTGAGCCTTGGCCAGGATTGGAGCTGGAGTCCCTGGCCCAAAGGAATTTAGGGGAACCACAGAGGAGCTCTGCAGTGATTTGGGACACAGGTCAAAGCCAAAGCCTCCTTCAGGAACAGGGATGGTGGGAAGCAGCAAGGCCTGAGACACAGCTCAGTGTCGTGGTGTGGCTTCTATAAACTGAAAAACTTCAACAAACATTCTCAGGATATTTAAAGAGCTGCCAGGCTCTTGAGTGTGCCCATCCTGGGCTTGGCTAGAGAATCCTCTGAGGCCAGAGAAGGACCTGGTGGAGGTGTGATTAAAAAAACTATACAAAGTTATCTAAACCATACATAGATCTTCATATAGGAATTCAGACTTAAACCTCACAGATATTTGCATGTTTGAGGGGAATTCAGATGTGGAAGAGGCAGCTCTCTCTGCAGTCCAGTTCACCACTAAACTGGCAGGTTTTCCACAACAGTAAATGTTTACAATGGGTACCACATCCTGATTAAGAGGTGTTTAATTTTTTAATTAGAGCTCCACCACGCTCCCAGTTAGACAAGGAGCAGCACACTGTACCCATACAGAAAATACCTGTTTCCACTGCTTCAGATTGACATTTCAGCTGCTGAATACAGAGCATTGCCAATCCTGTCAGCATGGTAGCCAGTAGAGAAAATTCTGTATATTGACTGAAAGCCTGATTTCCCCTGATGACTCAACCCTGCATGGCTCATGCCAACCCTCCCAGCCTCATCCCTGAGTGCAAGAGCCTTGAAAGGCAGCATTGCCTGCCTGAGGAGAGGCCAGAACTCAGAGCAGTCTGCTCTGCTGCTGCCTTTGCAGGCCCTGTGCACAGACTTGCTGTTCTGACAGTTCCTGACCCTCCTGCCTTGCCCTGCACCTGCCTGGCCAGCACAGCTCCTGTGGTGTCCCAGAAGTGAGGGTGAAGGGAACCCTTCCTCTGGTATAAGCTGCCTTTAACTATTTATGAGTGTAAAAATACTATCATTAATAAAATGGTCTGTCTTTGGCCAGTGCAATTTCACTGATTGGTCTTTTTTACCTTCTGAGCTTGCTTTGCACCTCCCCTTGGCACCAGCTCACAGCTCTGATGCCTCCATCTGCAGGATTCCCAAGGACTTTACATTTATCCAGCATCCTTATGGGTTGTGCCTCTGCCCTTCCTTCCAGAGCAGGAATTCAGGGAGTGAGTTCACACATTTCAATGCCATTTTAGCTGCACATTTCATTCAGGTATCAACAGTCAGGGAAACAAAGAAGGCTGCCCTTATTGAGGGATGGTGACCCCCAAAGCTCAGAGATTCATAATAACCAGATCAGAGAGCTGGGAATCAATAAATGCACTCTGCATTTCCAGTTCAGCTAGACTGAGAGGCAGCTGGAATGGGAATAATGGAGAAGAGTCCTTAAGTTCTCCTGCTGGTCCTGAAAATGTCCAGGAGTTTCCAGGAGGGAGATAAACACTCCCACAGAAGCTTCCCTAAGTCAGAGACTAAGGAAGAACTATTCCTAAACACCACACCTACCTGCCCTTTAAATCCCCTGGGCTGCCTGAGCCAATGCCTGGCAACCCTTCCAATGAAGAATTTTTCTTAATATCCAGTCAAAACCTCCTCTGGCTTGAGGCCATTTCCTTTTGGCCTATCACAGTTACCTGGGAGAAGAGACCAACACTCACCTGGCTCTAACCTCTTGTCAGGGAGGTGTAGAGAGTGAGAAGGTCCCTCCTGACCCCCCAGCTGCTCCTCATCACACTTGTACTCCTTCTGAGAGAGATTAAAATAGTTAATGGCTCAAACTTCCTTATAATCACCCCAGAGCTTTGCCCACTGTGGCAAACTGCAGAGAAGTAACTGCAGCAAAGCCCACCCCACTCCCCACAACAGGACTCCTGCTGGGAACTTGAGGTATGACAAACATATAAATATAAATATTGTTCCATTATCTCAGGTCTCAGCAGAAGTTAACAAGGCTGGGGGGGAAGAATGTGTGCATGTGCTGAGAATGGGCTCTGACTGGGATCAGCAGGGTGCACAGCCCTGACTCATTTGCTGTGGGCAGGTTTGCACATCCTTCCCCCCAGGCAAAGGGGAGGAGAGTTTTTGGGAGTGATTTCTCAGCTCTGGTACTGAGAGGTGAACACCCCTCCCCTGGCTACAAGCCAGCTAAGAAGCAGACCCTGCAGAGTGTCCTCCCTTACACAAACTGGCTCTGTGTGACACACACTGCCCAGCCCAGGTCACATTCATGTCTTGGAAAGGATCAAAAGTCATTAAACACCCTCTAAGTGCCCTGGACTCATTTCTGAAGACTGAGGATCAACAAGTGTTTCAGTGTGCTGTACCAGACAGTGCAGAGCTGCCCCCCAGCAGGAGGGTGCAGGGCATTCCCTGCATGTTTATTGATCACTGAACCCCATGGTTCCTGGAACCCCCACCAGCAAGACCAGAAGAAAACCACTGGGACACCACTGGATCCACAGGGAGAACAGCTTTCTACTCAACCTGTCACCCTCATTCTCCCAGTCCCACTTCTCCTTTCCCTGCAGTGGTGGCTGACACTGAACTCTGACTGTGAGAATGCTACAGCTCCTCATGATAACAGAGTCCTGCCACAGTGAAAATCTTGGTCCCCAACAAAAGAATTCTAGATTGTTCCTTGCACCTATTTCAACAATCCAAACCATCTCCATAGAAGAATGAAAACAGGATTTCACAAACAACTCTTTTACATGTAGAAACCTCTGGACTGAGCAACCATTACAGTGATTGTTACTGACCAACAGTGGATAATTTGTAAAACTCTATAAAAATGGATCACAAAATAAACCTTTAGCCTTTTTCACTCCTTAGAAGTGTGTGTCTCATCTCTCTGAAATGTGGTCAACAGCACCACCTATTTATTTCTTCCTCTCTTTTTCTCATGTTTGCAGTCCTTTTTGCTTTGACTCTGAGTTCAAACTTACAAACTTTGTAATTCCCTTTAATTTTATGAAGATAAAACATGAGGGAAAGCTCAGGATATTTAACAACATCCCTGCTCACCCCTGTACAGATAGGTATTTCCAATATAGCTACTTTTCAGTGTGAAAAATTTTTCTAATTCACTGTGTAAAACAACCAGTCAACCTAATTTTCTTAATTTCAACAATAATTTTAGTAAATGTCTCAGCATTGGGAAAAAAAAATAAGGTTTCTGCAGCTATGGAGTTAAATAAATTTCATCTGTTAGCAACAAAAAAAGTATTTTACAGATAGTTTGGGCATGACATAACACACACTGGTCAGTCAACTTCTTTTTAAAACAAGAAACTTTATACAATTTTTACATTTTAGCTGTAAGAGCTCATGCTATTACAAAAACCCAACAGCTATGATGTCACCAACCATTCTAAGTGAAAATAAAGAACATGGCACATTGTATAAAAGGTCTCAAGACTTGTAACCACTTACATTTCCAGATGGAACTGTGTTGCAGAGGAAATGTGATAATTACTGGTTAATAAACTCTCCAGCAACCAGGAGATGGGGATGAAGGGTAAGGTTTGCAGTCTCACCTGTGCCATTGCCCAAATATATTCTAGCTGGGTTTGAAGAATTTTTCCTGCCTTATCCCAAAGCCAGAGATACTAAATACCTCACCATAGATGGCTTAAATAAAAGTCAAATAGCTACACTGAATGGGAAAATGCATCAACTTGGTAAAATAGAGAACAGGCTGCTCCCAAAAAGCAGTCACTGACCAAAAACCTTCAGTGGAAATAAATCCCTTTTAGCAGGGTAAAACAAACTATTCCAGCTTCTATCTGTCAGATCACTCAGAACCCAGTCAGGTTGGTGAACAACCAGTTTTTTTGGTGTTGTACCCAGACTTCCAACTCTTAGATTTTGCCTCTTAAAAGGGAGGCACTAAAGCGCTCCACGACTCTCTTCTGAGAGGCTGCAGCAGCCTGTGCAGCACATCTGCAGAGCCCCTGAGCAGCTGTTCTGCCAAGGCTGACAGCTGTGCATTGCAGAGGTGATCTCCATGGAGTGTGTGTGTCCCAGGTGTGTCCCAGGTGTGTCCCAGGTGTGTCCCAGCAGCAGGAGCTCAGCGGCGGCGGAACGCCCGCGAGATCCTCCAGGCGTTGGGCTCCTCGTAGCGGTTGTAGAGCGGCTCCAGCCTCTGCTGCTTCTTCTGCTTGCTCAGCTTGGTGGGGTCAGACACCTTGAAGAAAGCCGGGGCAAACTCCACCAGCCAGCGAGGGTCGATGGTCGTCACCTCCCGCATGTACTCCTTGGTGGTCAGCACCAGCTCGTGATACACCACCCTGCAAAAGGCAAAACTCTGCAAATCCATTCTTACAACCAAGAAGCTCCAGTGCAGGTTCTAAAAGAACCACCCAGAAGAGCAATCGCTGTATTCCACCTCCTACCTCACAAATGTTGGAAACCTGAAGTCTGGGAGTTTTAAACTTTTGTGTGCTGTGTGATACTAACCCCCAAAAGAACACTGCTTTTGACCTGAAGCCTTGGAGAAGGCTTCCAAATTTGAGTGATGGAGTTAGAACACTGGTGTGTAGTTTGAAGAGAAGTGTGTCATATCACATGGTGAAGGGTTTGGAATTTAGGGTTTTAGAATATAGTAATAGGCATGGGACAAGATGGAGGTTCTTGGACAGTGGCACTTATTCTTTCTTGTTCCTTCTTAGTTTTAGGTAGTAGTTTTTGGTTAGATAAAAAATTTTACAGTGCAGGTCACAGGTGTTTGGTCATTAAGTCAAAAGTATAAATAATATAAATGTTAGCCTTTAACTGGTTAGACTTTAAAAAACCTTGTAACTAGCTAGATCCATGGACTTGTTTCTAGCTTGTTAGCTAGGAGTTCTGAAGAACTCACTGTAATATAAATAAGAATTAATAAACAACTAAGTCCAAACACAAAAATCCTGTTTCTCATGCTTCCAATCCTGACTCTAACTGAAGAAAAAAAAAAAAGATAAGACATTAATATGTAGAGCCACTAATACACAACTATTCTTCAGCACAGAATTCCTTCCACTCATTTTAAAAAATGCTCTCTCTCTCTACAACACTCACTGTTTTCAACTCAGTTCCACAATAAAGAAACACACAACTACAACTTCAGGCCTGGCCTTGGCTCCCAAAGTCTGCACTAAGTTCAGCAGCAGAAAGAGACATAAGTAGATTTGAAACTTTTCTCACTCTGCTCATTGCAAAGGAATCAGCAGCCTCTACTCAGATCTTTACTCCACAAACAGCACACACCACAACTTTCTCTTATAAATGAAGAGAAACAGAAAATTCCATGCTATTGCCTTCCTTACCATTCAGGCTGCCTGTTGAAGAGAGCACTGGATGGGTGGATATAAACAACCTGCTGGTCAATGAGGGTCCTGTACCCTTCCTGGGGATCCTTCTTGGCTGCATTTCTGAAGAAACCACTGCAAATGGCCTTCTGCACCCGGACTGTTGCCTTCCCACAGGACACCACATCCAGCTTGTGCCTGCCAGACAAGAGTTAGAAAAAGATTAGACTTGTCCAGATTTGGATGCAGTTACCAAGAACAATAAGTCCCAAGTGACAAGTGTCAGCACTTGTCCTTGAAGTGCTCACCTGTCCATGATCCCCAACATCTGCTTGCGAATGTCCTGTGCTCGCCGTAAGGATCTGGCCTGGATAAAATTTTCATAGCACCAGGGATTTGAAAACTTATTATTCTTCCAGGAATTGTACACAGCCAGCAGGGTGAGGTGGTCACCTTCTGTTTGATGGAACTTGGCTTTCTTTTGATCAGCAAGTGCTTGTTTATCCTAACATATAAAACACAAATCAATCAGGTGTCTACATCACAGAGAAAATCCCTGGACAATATAAATGACAGAAGCTCCCTGTCATTCATATAATGATGTTTTAAACCTATCATGGAACAGATGATACAAGATTAAGACAACACAGAATGTTTTTTCAATTGCAGTCCCTTTTTTTTGAAAGAACACATCAAGGTAAATGGCTCATTTATACTGCAGGGACCATATGCACATACTGCACTAAGTGGTTTTCTTACTGATCTAGAAATTTCATCAGTTTTTCATCAAGAAATGTGCTGAAGCAGTAGGTTTGAGCCTGGTGGTCCACACAAACATGAATCAAATACTGCAGTTACACAGATTAAAACTGAAGTCCCTGCAGAAGAAGTAATGGGTCCAAGACAAATCTGATCCCACCACAGCAGAGCCTGCTGCTTACTGACATAAAAGAAAGCAGCACAGGATAAGAGGTGCCATAAAGAAATACTTCCTGTGTATCTGAAAATGCAAAGGCAATCTGAACTCCAGAGCTGGGACTGACTTGGTTTAGGCTGTATGTGTTTGTTGGGAAATGCAAGAGCAATTTTAGGACTTTTCACTTCTGCCTTCCATTTGCAAAGAAACTATCAACAGCACAGCTACAGGCCCTTAAATGAAATGGAACACCAGAGAGGTAATGCACAAGCAAATGCTCTGTTACATGTTTCTTTTGGGAAACATGCTCACTCTTAACCCTTGAGGCATTCCCACCAAACCCACCCAGACTGTAGCACTGCTGCCTCTTGGCTCAGCTCCTCACCTTTGGCCTGTAGAACACATTCTGCACAGACAGCATGGACACAATGGTCAACATCTCCTCACTGCACCCCAGATGCACAGACATGATCAACATCTTACACAGCATAGGCTCCAAGGGGAATTCTGCCATCTGCAAGAAACGTGTTTCAAGGCATTCACTGAAAAATCTCAGTGCAAAACAAAGCAATGCCCTCTCTGATATATTTACTTTGCAAAGAGGTGTGCTTGACCCAGAATTATTTTATTCAACATGAAGCAAATCATTTGTCTGTATTCACTATCACAAGAATATCCCAATACTTACAGGAAGTTTTCAGACATTAATAAACTTAAACTTATGAATAAGGAGAAACACTAGTTGCTCCCTAAAAAGCAGAAGGTATGTAACCATGGCAAATAAAAAGCTACCAAAAAAATCACAAGAGAGTGACAGCAAAAGGAAACCAACAGTGCTAAGCAGAGCCTGTCATGACTGCCCTCATGTCACCCCCTGAGTCATGGCAGCCCAGGCAGTGGGGAGAGGAATTTTATTTTGCCTACCCTGCGCCCGAGTCGAGTGAGCAGCCCCTCATCATCCAGAGCTCCCAGGGTGTAGAGCTGCTCCATGGCAGTGATGAGAGTTTCCATGGGGGGAGCATCCATAAAGTCAAAGGACAGCAAATCATTGATGCCCATAGCCTGGGAGGGATTGGAGAAAAGCCAAGTTAGAACACTCAGAAGGAAAACAACAAACTCCAGTCAGAGATATGATGCCAAACAATAGGGCACTACAAAACTTTATGCAACCCAAGCCTCATGTTCTTATCCTGACTGCAGGGGCAGCCATGAATACACAGCTGCCTTTCTGCACTTGAAACAATGAGCACTGGCACTCCTGCACTACTCAGCTTTCTGGTCTGTTCCTTTGGTACTGCTCCACATCCCTCAAGCAAGATGATTCAGTTGAGGAGAAACATAAGCTAAACACTGCTGCTGGGACTTCTGTCTTGTAAAGCAGTGTGGCCTGACAGCTCCACAGGACATTAATGATGTTCCCAGAAATGGGAATGGCAGCAGCTTTCTCAGCTGTGACTGGGTGAATCCAGCTCACAGACTTCCAGAGGGATGGTACACACTTAGACATGCCCAAGTTTGCAGCTCTAAACCCACTCTGAAACAATGTGTCTCATAGGTTAACAATATAAATATATAACAATATAAATGTACCCTAGGTATGAAATGTTACTGCTCTTGAGATTTCTGTTTCTCCCAACTCCTGCAACTAACTGTTCTGTGCAGGTGAAAGTCATAATTTAGCTGGAGATCCAGGAGAATAACCCTCAAGAGAAAAACAGAGGAGCAAGCCCAGTGTCTGACAACTGCTTTTGTTGAAGTCTCCCTTCCAAAATACCTCTGCTCACCAGAAGGATCTGAAATTACAGCACTACAGACTCAAAGGCAGAGACTCATTTATTGAAAGTCCTACCACAAGCTGGTTACAAGCTGGTGAAATACCCACCTTCAGGGAGAGCACTGTACTGGCCAGATTAGTTCTCTGGATTTCAGGCACATTGGTGGTTAGCATCTCATCCCTATATGCACGTTCTGTGTATAACCTGTAGCATTTTCCTGGGCCTGTTCTCCCAGCCCTTCCTGCACGTTGCTTGGCTTGAGCCTAAAGATAACAAAGGAGCTCAGTGAACAGGGACAAACTGGAACAGGTCAAGACAAGTAAAATAAAATAATTATGCACGATTTTATTTGTATTGATAGAAAGACTTTTAATGCAACACAGGGTCTGTAGGCACAAGGAGCTTCATGGAGCTATGAAAAATGAGTTTTGTCATTGCCTCATTTTGCTCACATGTGCTTGGATGTCACATTGGCAAGACACACAACACCCATGGGGAGAGCCAAACACAGAATATTTACCTGGGAAATTGGTGTCACCACCAGCTGGTCAATTCCAGTCTTGGAGTTATAAACTTTCTGCTTCACAAAGCCAGGATCAACCACATAATATATGCCATCAATAGTCAAAGATGTCTCTGCAATGTTGGTGGCAATAACAACCTGCAAATCACAGTTTGAGTCAACACCAGTTCTGTGTCAGGCTGCCAAGACAACCCCACCACTCAACTTCATCCATTGGTGTAATATGAGCAGTTTGTTACAAACACAACCAGTGTCACTTAATGTTGAAAGGAGAAATGTGGTCACAGGGAACAGAAGGAGATGCTATCTACAAAGCTGGACGGGTTTTAGAGTATTTACCTTTGTTTAAAGTTTGGGCAAAAAGGGAAAAGAGTGTGAAAAAATCCACAATTAAAAGAAAGAGAGAGCTTGTAAGCAGACTGCACTGATTTCAGGGAGATTTTTCACCTATCAGTCAGACACAGCCTGTATTTAGAGAAAAATCTTCCTGAGAATGTATCCCTAGACATTCACTGGCTCTGGGCAGGAAATTTACCTTCATCCTGCAGGAAATGCATTTAGATTTTAGATTTTTAGATTAACTGAAGTTAATACCCTTTCAAGACAGCATTAAACAACACACCAAGAACATTCCACACAGAGGTTTGCTATACCAAATGTTTTTACACGTGTGCTAAGGCTTAGATAACTTGGTATGTATACAACCAAAAATATGCTGTATGCTATAAATTATCTTTTCTCCAAAACCTGTATCCTTTCAGCAGTGCAATACACCCCACTATTAAAATGTATCAGCAGAAAATGAAAGGGCACAAAGATGAAATTACCTTTCTGCTCCCTGGTGGGGCAGGGTCAAAGATCCTGGTCTGCATTTCACTAGGCAAAGCTGAATATACTGGTAGGATAATTAACTCTGGAACATCAGGTCCTAGAGATTTCATCCTCTCATAGAGGATTTCACAGGCAGTGTCAATCTCTTCCTGGCCAGTCAGAAAGACCAAAATGTCACCTACACAGGAAATGAATTAAAACATCCACAGGATCAGTTCTGTTTAGTATGACTCCTGCATTACCATATTTTCATTCCTCATTGATGAGGCTCCCCAACTTTTGCTAGCCCCTGAGCAGCAACACTTAGCCAAAGGCAACAGACTTCAGTCTTTCACCCAACTTTTTCAGCATTTTAATTACTGTATTTGCAAACAAGAAAGAATAGTCCTGACAGCATTTTGCCCACATTATTGACATGGTCCATGACTTCTAGAAAAACCTTGCTCAGAGGTCTTTAAATCACCAGTAACCCAAGACCCTTCTCTACTCACCTGGTGGTTCTGTTAAATGGATTTGCATCACTGTAATCAGACTGGCATCCAAATAATCTGTCTCTGGCTCTTTTGTGTACAGAATTTCTACTGGATATGTTCTGCCAGGAATTGTGAAGATTGGTGCTTCATAGAAATACTGAGAGAATTTCACAGCATCCAGTGTTGCTGATGTCACTATCAACTTCATGTCCTGCCGTTTCTGCACTGTCTGCAGGAGGACAAAGTTCTCAAGTCATTCACTGCCTTTGGAACTATTAAAATATGGCACATTTGACTTTAGTCAGATAAATACAATCAGTAATACAAGGTGTTTAACATCTGAGTAGAGGGGCAGCTCGTCCTAGTACCCAGAATTTCAGAAAATTGAGCACTGAGGTCCCATTTGAAGCCTCCCTTAGCAACATTATCACAAGAAAGCTTTTGGCAGAGAAAGATGAGCAAAGCAAGAATACTCCCAGGATGGCAAATTCTCATTGTTTCTGATGCATTTTGCTTGCTCTGCCTTCATATAGAAACTCATTTCACCAAGATTCAGACCACAAACCCTTAAGAGCATTTGCTCTGAAGCACACATATGAACCTGACTGTGTGACTTCCCCTTTGCCTGTGCTCTCCCACCCACACAGAGCACACTAAAAACAGTAAAAATCCAGTGTTACATCACCTTCTTCAGAAGCCCAAAGAGCACATCTGTGTGTATGGTCCTCTCATGGGCCTCATCCAGCATGATAATGGCATACTGGGTGAGATCTGGGTCTATCAGGCACTCTCTCAGTAACATCCCATCTGTCATGTATTTGATGACAGTCTCAGGGCTGGTGCAGTCCTCAAAACGAATGGTGTAGCCAACCTGGAAGGAAGAGTTGCACAGAAACAGAAGTTACACAATTATCAGCCTCATTAACTCCCAGTTTGATTATTCTACAAACTCACAGCCCACAAGGGAATAGACACATGGACACACTAGAAAACTAGTTCCACTATTCATTTTTCCTACTTTTCCTCATGCTTATTTTGGCATGTTCTTCAACATGGAAATTCACCTCTTGTCCCAAGCAGCAACCAAATTCCTCTGACACCCTCTTTGCAACAGACATTGCAGCCACTCTGCGAGGCTGAGTACATCCAATCTTTCCTCTTGAGGTGTATCCTGCCTCAGCCAGGTACTGGGTAATCTGGGTTGTTTTCCCAGATCCTGTCTCTCCAATAACAATCAGAATCTGGTTGTCATGCACAGCCTAGAAAAGATCAGAAAACACACACTTGTCAAAACTTTTAAAAAATCAAATCAAACTAAACAAAATCAGCATGGGCTATCTGGGACTCAAGTGAGCAGCTCTTGTTTCTGCTTCAATTGACCCAGACCAAAATCCATGTAAGTATTCCTACTGATCAAGTCAGCAACCTGTTTAACTGCTCAGCTGAATTATCCCTTGCTCATACGATCTTAGTATCAACTTTGATTTACATCAAAAAATATCTGGAACTTCATTAAAATACACACATATATATATATATATAATACTTTAAAATATATAATGTGAACCAAAGTTCTGCACTTAAAATCATCAGCTGGCTATCCAGCTGTCAAAAAACTAAACCAAAGACTATTTCAATTACTGCTTGCTCAAACCAGAATGCCTTTTCATGAGTCTTACTTGTATCAGCTGCTCCTTCAGTCTGAAGATTGGGAGACTCTCCCTCTGTTCAATGATGGAAAGCTGTGTCTTCTTGCCATAAGAAGCTTTGTTGCCACCAAATGCATGTTTCTTCCACTCTGGGATATCATTTGGCATCATCCCAATGCCTCGCATGTTTGCAGCTATTTGTCTTCCATCCACTAGAAAAGAAACAATTCCATCATTACATCCAGAGCCTGATGATCCTGCTCCAACTGCTCCATCATCCAGGCCTTTGATTCTGTGTGTTTAACTGGTTTTTAAGTTTCTACATGTATATCCCCACTATTACAGGCTATAGATGTACACTTCCCTTGACATTCCTATTTTCATTTCAGTGGAAATGCATTTTTTCTTTGACTCACTTTTAAAGTGTGGCAGGCAAACACATAATCAAGACATTTCTCTGGGTTACCCAAGCAGCACACAAAGGGCACAGTTTACCTGTGCTCAGACATACCATCAGGGAGAGGATCTACCCAGTGTGTGTTGAGGCCCATGGGGATGGAATCCATCTCTGCTTCTCTCTGAGCTTGTTTAAGCTCTCTCCTCTCTTTGGCTAAAGCACTTTGCATCATTGCAGCCTGGGACAAGGAACCATCTGGATTCTGGAGAGCAAGAGGAAAAGTTCAAGCACTACCATTCCTTCACCTTCAATTATCTTTGTGTTGTCACTATCTTTTAAAGAAAATTTTAAAAATGCTTTTAAAATGTTAATTGTTATTAATTTCCAAGATATTTCCATCAGGATAACCTCACATTGAATTTTCACATTCACAACTAATCTAGAGCATCCTTACTCTGCCCAGTCAGAAGGATTATGGGCACAACCAATGAAAAGTATTTCTTTACTACCTTCTACTTTCAAAAGATGAGAAAAAGCAGAAGAGATAAATCTTGTTCTAATACACCTATGTAAAATGGCATTTCAGCTCCATTATTCCACTTCACATCACCAGTTAAGTTAGAACCCAGCTTTATTTGGAAGGAGCTTCAGTTAAGTGGTTGTGTTTTTCAGGGCTCTCAGTAATGTGCAGCTGGGAAATTGCTTGTTAAATTCCCAAATATTTATTTCATTTAATCGAGTGCATTGGTTTTAGCCCTGGAAATCTCTTACCTTTACTATTTTAATGGGACTCATATCCATGCTCTGTTTAGTGTGACCTCGAAGAAATGGTGGCTCTTCTTCAACCAGCTCAATCTCAAGATCCTCATCTAAAATTCACAAGTGACAGAAAAGTTAAACATCTTTCAGGTACATAAAAGTGCCTCTTCAAATAATGCTTTATGTGTACACTTGATTATGAAATACTTAAGAGTTTTAAACAGAAAACATTGCAAATAAAAATGCACAGACAGGGCACATCTAAATGCCACTAATAATAAAGCCAGAGGAACTCCAGCTCCAAATGTACAACATGAAAGCAAATTGTGAGATTATTTATAGTTACTTTTATCATCAGTATCTTTTTCAAATTACACCCAGAAAGACAAGGAATTTACAACAATAAGACTACAGGGAAATACTACCTTCTTCATCATCAACTTTAGGAAGAATCCCAGTCTCTTCATCAAAGTCAGGAAACTCTTCCTTGGAAAGCACATTAGCTGCAATCATCTGGGAAGAGAATGAATACCACATGAGTATGTCCCCAAAAACAAACACAACTCATGCCTGTGACTCAGTTCTAACCCCATTCCTGTACAACAGGAACAAAGGAATGATCCTGTATCCTGGCACACCTCACCCAGCTCACCCAGCCTCTGACCAAACAGCACAAACAGCACCAGAACAGTCCCAAATCAACAGACAGCAATTCACAGTTAAGGAGGAAGTTACACAATCAGTTAAACCAGGAGTTGCATTCTAGTTCATGAAACTCCCAGCAAGCAGCAGCCACCTGTTTGATCTCCCACTTCTCTGGGTCTGAGATGCGGGTGAGGCGTTTCCGCTCCAGGCTGTCATCCTCCACCTCGGGGGCGTTCACCAGGGACAAGTGACTGGGCCTGTCTGGGTTCCTCATGGAAGTTTCTTCATTGCTTTCTCCAACCAGGTTCCTTCTACGGTTTGGGTTCAAGTCTTCCCCAGTGTCTTGATCGACATCCTGCATGAGATGGATTGATTAATCAATCAGCTCTAGATTTCTCCTCATCTATCAAATATAGTGCTTTCTAATGTCAGTAACAGCCCATCCACAGAAAATGCTGCTTTGTACTTTTTGGTTTTTTTTGCAGCTGGTACTGCTGGGTAAGAACATCCTCAGGTGAGGAACACTCTACTCTGTCTTGGCAATAGTAGTGATTTAGTTTAAAAATTTCTACTCAAAAAGGAAGACAAACAGCAACAAAATTGAGGTTTACCTTGTCTTGCCTCTTTGATATGTCAAGCCAAGAAAACGTTAGGAACACTACACCAAAACTAAGAACTTAGAGAAAATGAGTTAAAAATAATGCAGAACAGTAACTCAGTTTTTAACTCCCAATTGAATGGTTATGCATTAGTTTCCACCAAAAAGAGTGAAAAACAGCAAAAAGGGGCATCATTTTAAGAATTTTAACACCTCTGTACCTTCATGCTCAGGCTGGTTTTGGATCCAGTAAAAGATAACACTTTGACTTTCACTCTTTGTCCTTTGCTCACAACATCAGCAACGTTGGCAACCCGTCCTTCCCTTCTCAGCTCTGAGATGTGCACCAAGCCCTCCCAACGTTTCCTGGGAGTGAAACAAGAGGAGCACACTATTACTCTGACAGCCCTTCAGATCACTCAGAATCTATATTAAAATGTTTTGCTGGCAACAGATTGTGTATGCTCACAAACTGTTTTTATAATGAGAATTTTGTAATTCTCTGCTGTCAAATTTATTTTTTTGGAGCAGTCCTTCAAAGTCCAGAATAGCTGCTGGTAGCCTTATCACACCTTTAAGGTACCAGCAGAAAAAAAGAGCTGAAATAATACCAGATCTATTGCAAACATGCAAGGGTACCTCAGTCCTTCCAGCTGCACAAAGCATCCAAACTGCATGATGCTGGTGACTTTGCCATTGTAGATGTCTCCAATGGAAGGCTCCTCAGCTGGGGGACGGTCTATGTGCTTGTCTCTCCACCTCTCATGGCTCTTCTCCAGGTATCTCTCCCTATCCCTGCGCTCCTTGCTGGGACTCCAACTCCTGCTCCTTGACCTGTATCTGCATTTTCCCCTGTTCCTATCCCAAGTCCTGGAACGAGACCTGGAGCGGGATCTGTGCCTTCGCTTCCTGTCCCTGCTGCGGCTGCGGCTCCTCTTCCTTTTCTTGGCCCTGACAAACAAACATTTCATCTTTGCTGTGGATTTCCACCTCTGGCAGTGACAGCAGCCAGGAGTTTCCCCCCAGGACACCTACCTATGGTCACTGCTCCTCTGCTTGCCCTGCCTGTCTGCACTGGGCATCAGAGCTTCCAGCTCTTTCAGGGCATCAGCTGCCACTTTCACATCATCTTCATCCAGCATTGTCTACAAAAACAGAAAATTGTTGCCCCTTTCTGCAAAAGAGCTGATCAAAAGCCTGTCACAAAGAATTAATCTACAGAATTATCATATGTGTTACTATTTAGAAAGAAGGCAAGATTAAAAAAAAGATCAGACTCAGTATGTGATAAAGAAAAAAGTAATAAAGCTCTCTCCCTATTTGGGCACAATATTGAGGCAGTTCTGCTTTTATACAATAGAAATTTTCATCTCAATGCCCCAAATTATACAAAATCCAAGTCCCTCACAGCATCTGAATATACAACGTTTTTAATTAGTTTGTAACACATCAGTACTTTGAACATTATCTGAGGAAGGCCAGGCTACAAATTTCATGTCACAGGAGTCTCACCTTCCACATATTCTGCAAAATAGTATCAACATGAGAATTGCAAACAGCAATTCTTTGTAACAATGTGCAGTAACAACAAACTTATACCTCCTCCACATTTCATTTATCAAAGTTCACATTTATCCATGCATTAGACAGAGAAAAAAGGTTGAAATTAACTGGGAAAAAAAACTGAAAGCTTTCACACAGTCACAACAGAAATCTGAAATGACCACCTTACCCTGATGTTGGGATTGTCTGGCCTGCAAAGGGCTGGATACAATTCCCTCAACTTTTCTTTCTCTGATTTGGGTTTGACAACTGCCTCTGATTTTGAGATTAAAAAAGAAAAAAAAAAAAAAAAAAAAAGCACGATGAAACACAAAACTTAGAACTGCTACAACAATTCACTCTTGATTTTTCTGTAATTGAATATGCAGCTTAATTTTTATCTGAATGCAAAGGTTAATACAGCTTTTAGAGAGATTCAATTCAAGGAACTGAATTCAAATTCCTTCAAATAAAATTCTGATGATCAGTGAACATGTGAAAGACTCTGAGCAGCACACTCAGAATAAAAACAGCAGCAGGATTTGCCTTCCAAGATTAAATCAGCAACTGTATCAGCCCCAGCAAGCACTGGCTGCACCCACCTTTGCTCGTGGATGGTTTGGGTGGAGGTCGCATCGTCTGTATGAGACGCAGCAAGTTACTAATGAGGGAGTCCTGAAAAAAAATCAATTAAATGCTTCAGGAAATGAATTTCATTATCAGAATGCACAAGTGAGGGTTTATTTGCAGGATAAGAACCGCTCAGTTCTGAAGATGCGGGTTGATTTTTTTTTTTAAAAGCTGTCACTGGATTTTGTGTAGATGCTAAAAAGGTAGAAGTTGAACCCAAAAAATAATTATGGTCATCTCATCTAAGTGATTTTTCTGCTAATCATTTTAATCAGCTATTTAATCCAACTACAGTTATTCCTAAGGAATCAATAAACACAGCATAAATGCATCACAAGAACAACATCTGCCTTCATAAAAAATTGTTTCTTCCATGTTTTATATGCTCTACATAACAATAAGCAGTTTGAGTCCCCAGGAAGATGATTTTCAAAAAGTTTTTAAAAATATGAGGGGAAGGCAAGGGAGACAGTAATACCAGAAGCTAATTAGTATGTAGTTTTTCCAATTGAAGAAAACCAATAATAACTCCTTTAAAACAGAAAACTCTATAAAATACAGAACAACAGGAACAATATATAAATAACATTCGTGTGTCACTTACAGTGAACTCAGCACCATTCTTCAGAAGAATTGCTTTAAATGTGTCAAACGTGGTATTTTTCTCGGCAAGACTTATCACAAACTCGGCTGTGAGGGGAAAAAAAATAAAGTAATGCGAACTGTACATGAAGTAAATTGCTAAAAGCAGCTAAGGGCGGCAGGCGGGGGCAGAAGCCGCTCAGGGGGGGAGCGGCCGGGCCCGGGAGCTTCCCCTCAGCTCTCCCTCAGGCTCACAAGGCTTTTTCTGAAGAAAAATAATGGGTGTTAATGCCTAAATTCGGAAAGCAACTTGACAAAACGCATGGGCCCCACAGAATGGGTTGGGGCGCCTCTAGTGGCAGGCGATGCTCCCCGGCCCGAGGTGCCCGCCCCGCTTACCCAGGTCCTTGTCGTTGATGCCCAGGTGGTTGTCGAGCTCGGTGCAGACCTTGGAGACCAGAGACAGATACTCGAGCTTGGCGAGCTCCTCGGCGGCCGCCAGCTCCGCCATGGCCGCCACTGCCGCATCCGGGGCACGGCGGAAACGGCGCCGCGACGATGCGGGGCGGGGCCGGGGCGCGGGGCGGAGCCTGGCGGGACACGGGGCGGAGCCTGGCGGGACACGGGGCGGAGCCTGGCGGGACACGGGGCGGAGCCTGGCGGGACACGGGGGCGGAGCCTGGCGGGGCGGGGCCAGGCCACGGGGGCGGAGCCTGCCGGGAGGGCGCGATGGGCACTGAACCGGTTTGGCCGTTGTAAGAGTCGGTTCGAAGTTTCTCTGATCTGCCTCACGACCATCATCAGACACTGAGACCCCGCGACCCCACCGCTCTCTGGACCCGAGTTCTGGCCTGGCCAGGGTGGGTGCTTGCCGAGGACTGTTTGTAGGTGTGCCTGGTGCTGCCATGGGTGCAGGGTACTGGCTGTAGCGTCCTGTTCCTGCACCTGTTTCTTGGAGCAATGATCTCCACACACAATAGTCCATAAATCTCCCCACCTCTTGGCCAGAGGCCACGCGCTTTGGAAAAGGACTATAAAAAGTGACTTTCCTAAAGAGACTTGGAGATCTCTTTCTTATCAGATTGAAGATGCGTCTATTGTCCGATGATCACGAGGATTTGTCCCATCTGTCGGTAGCTATGTCCCATCCTTTTCTCTCCCCCCTTTTGTTTCCTTTTTCTCTCCCTTCGTTGGCATGCAATAAAACTGATTGCTGCTTTCTGCTGAATAAAACCTGAGTCTCTTGCTTTTTGTCTTTTGCACCCTGGGGTCGAACGAACCATCACGAACTGGGGTTGAGCGGATCGTGACAGCCGTGAAAACACTTTGCTCAAAAAAAGCAGGAAGGTGCTTCTGTCTCCTGCAACCCTGAGTGTTGTGGGGGTCACACTGCAGGCACAGAGCAGCAGGAGAAGTCTCAGCTCTTCTTTCCCCAGCCCTGCTCACCCACCCTGGGCCAAAGGAGATGAGGCCATGTGCTCCTGCCAGTGCCAAAGGAAGGATCAGGAACCCCATCCCACCCCCTGTGCTCCTGCCAGTGCCAAAGGATCAGGAACCCCATCCCACCCCCTGTGCTCCTGCCAGGGCCAAAGGATCAGGACCCCCATCCCACCCCTGTGCTCCTGCCAGTGCCAAGGGAAGGATCAGGAACCCCATCCCACCCCTGTGCTCCTGCCAGTGCCAAAAAATGGATCAGGAACCCCATCCCACCCCTGTGCTCCTGCCAGTGCCAAAGGAAGGATCAGGAACCCCATCCCACCCCCTGTGCTCCTGCCAGTGCTGAGGGAAGGATCAGGAACCCCATCCCACTCCTGTGCTCCTGCAAGTGCCAAGGTAAGGATCAGGAACCCCATCCCACCCCCTGTGCTCCTGCCAGTGCTGAGGGAAGGATCAGGAACCCCATCCCACCCCCTGTGCTCCTGCCAGTGCCAAAGGAAGGATCAGGAACCCCATCCCACCCCCTGTGCTCCTGCCAGGGCCAAAGGAAGGATCAGGAACCCCATCCCACCCCTGTGCTCCTGCCAGTGCCAAAAAAAGGATCAGGAATCCCATCCCACCCCTGTGCTCCTGCCAGTGCCAAAGGAAGGATCAGGAACCCCATCCCACCCCTGTGCTCCTGCCAGTGCCAAAGGATCAGGAACCCCATCCCACCCCCTGTGCTCCTGCCAGTGCCAAAAAAAGGATCAGGAACCCCATCCCACCCCTGTGCTCCTGCCAGTGCCAAAGGAAGGATCAGGAACCCCATCCCACCCCTGTGCTCCTGCAAGTGCCAAGGTAAGGATCAGGAACCCCATCCCACCCCCTGTGCTCCTGCCAGTGCTGAGGGAAGGATCAGGAACCCCATCCCACCCCCTGTGCTCCTGCCAGGGCCAAAGGAAGGATCAGGAACCCCATCCCACCCCCTGTGCTCCTGCCAGTGCCAAAGGAAGGATCAGGAACCCCATCCCACCCCCTGTGCTCCTGCCAGTGCTGAGGGAAGGATCAGGAACCCCATCCCACCCCCTGTGCTCCTGCCAGTGCTGAGGGAAGGATCAGGAACCCCATCCCACCCCCTGTGCTCCTGCCAGTGCCAAAGGAAGGATCAGGAACCCCATCCCACCCCTGTGCTCCTGCCAGTGCCAAAAAAAGGATCAGGAACCCCATCCCACCCCCTGTGCTCCTGCCAGTGCCAAAGGATCAGGACCCCCATCCCACCCCTGTGCTCCTGCCAGTGCCAAGGGAAGGATCAGGAACCCCATCCCACCCCTGTGCTCCTGCCAGTGCCAAAAAATGGATCAGGAACCCCATCCCACCCCTGTGCTCCTGCCAGTGCCAAAGGAAGGATCAGGAACCCCATCCCACCCCCTGTGCTCCTGCCAGTGCTGAGGGAAGGATCAGGAACCCCATCCCACTCCTGTGCTCCTGCCAGTGCCAAAGGAAGGATCAGGAACCCCATCCCACCCCCTGTGCTCCTGCCAGTGCCAAAGAAAGGATCAGGAACCCCATCCCACCCCCTGTGCTCCTGCCAGGGCCAAAAAAAGGATCAGGAACCCCATCCCACCCCTGTGCTCCTGCCAGGGCCAAAAAAAGGATCAGGAACCCCATCCCACCCCCTGTGCTCCTGCCAGGGCCAAAGGAAGGATCAGGAACCCCATCCCACCCCTGTGCTCCTGCCAGTGCTGAGGGAAGGATCAGGAACCCCATCCCACTCCTGTGCTCCTGCCAGTGCCAAAGGAAGGATCAGGAACCCCATCCCACCCCCTGTGCTCCTGCCAGTGCCAAAGAAAGGATCAGGAACCCCATCCCACCCCCTGTGCTCCTGCCAGTGCCAAAGGAAGGATCAGGAACCCCATCCCACCCCTGTGCTCCTGCCAGGGCCAAAAAAAGGATCAGGAACCCCATCCCACCCCCTGTGCTCCTGCCAGGGCCAAAAAAAGGATCAGGAACCCCATCCCACCCCTGTGCTCCTGCCAGTGCCAAAAAAAGGATCAGGAACCCCATTCCAACCCCTGTGCTCGCCCAAAATAAGATACAGAGGACACATCTGCTCTATAGAATATATTATAAATTATATCATGCATCCATTAACAAAATATACAAAGCCAACAGAAATATATCTTAAGCCTGAGCATACAGCATCTAAACTCTAGTAAAAAGTAATCTAAAGAACAGCATCTCACACTTGCTGTTTCAATCTGCAATGAAGTGTTCCTCCTCAAACGTTTTAGTTTTGTATTTTATAGAACACATCAGCATTCCAAGTATGAAGGTACACAAAGCAAACATGGGTCCTGCTGGGCCTGAGAGACCCAAGCAAATAACCACACTAAGCTTCAAAAGTGTCATCAGCTCCTGCATTTCACCCCCATTTTTTCCTCCTCCTTGTTCTAGAGTTGGCATTAGTCAAGAGATACTCAAAACAACACACCCAAGCAAAGGTGGAAAGTTACAGAAGGATCTTTAACTGGTCCACAGCACACAGTTGTAGTGGTGTAGAGAGAGATGGGAAACACTGCAAAATACTTCTACTGTATTTCAAAATAAACATTTAAGAGTATATCTTCCACAATCTATAAAAATAGGGTTAAAACTGAAGTGGTATGGTACATTTCTTCTCTTCAACTATTTTAATGGTATTTTTTCTTTATGGGTACTAAATCTTTAAAAAAGTTACTGATAACTGGTCAGCCACAATACTGACACTGCTTCAGCTATACTGTGACAAGACAGAACACTAGTTTGAAGCAGGAGCAATATAAAATATTTTAGAATCAATGGTCTCTTACTGCAGCAAGGAAATAACATTTACTTGAAAGTAAGAATGAAGCCAACACTGTCACCTGCTGAGGGACTGAACTCTGAGGAGTTACCTATGGATACCCCACTGCATAGCAGTGTCTGGTGCTCATTTCTGTCAATCTTCAGAATTAAATCTCTCAGCACATTTAGAAAGGAATTCTTAGATTTCCAAATTAAATATGGTCATCTAAAAATCTTATGAGAAAAATTAATTCTACAGACATGGCTACAGAAACACAGGACCAGCTAAAACCATCAGAGGACACTGTACATTTGAAAGTGCTTAAGTTAATGCATTTTTCAAACCCTAATGGAAAGTTATGTGATCCCTGCTTCAAGCATTCTTTCCATTCCTAAACATTACCAAAATTTGTACTCCAGTTCAGGTCTGGTCATTCTTGCATTTTTTTTATGTGGTATTAACAGAGTAAAATGTTTGCACTATAGTGAAAAAATGTAATGGTCAAATTTTTAATATTTTTACAAAGAGCCTGTAAAGATTTCTAGAAAAGCCTTTCCTACTCTTACAATCTGTTTTTAACAAAATATTTTATGTAGGTTATACTTCTACTGTTAAAGATCTGGTGTGCACTATCATTACTGGTTCAATTGCTGGTGGTTATTCTCCTGCTTTATTCTGATACAACAAGAAACAAACTTTTCTGGTATTCATCAGTTCAACTGCAGTTCCACTTTCAGTCTTTTCAAAAGTCCTTTGATTCAAGATGGCTTTCTTCTATGAGTAAGTTCTTTTTCTTAGAATAATTTGTAAGATATAAATTTGTCACTTTACTATCTCCCATTGGAAAACCAATTACTAAAATCCTCAGAAAAAACAAAGAAACTCCTAGTTCCAGACATCTCTTGTAAATTAAGCAGGACTACATTTTACAGCAGCATTTTACATTGGTTTCTATTCCAAAGCTAATAAGCCAACAAAAAATTTCCAGCTGCCTAAAAAAAACGTGTATACACAATAAAATGGGAAGTTCTCATCTGGGTACAAAGTTTAGTTCTACATGATTCCCTGGTAAAAGGATTTGTTCTGAAATTAGAGATTTAAAGACTACCCATTTAACTATGAGGTCCAAATAATAACTGAAATTCTGGTATCCATTTCAAGAGATGCCACAAGGGTTGTTTGACATTTCCATGAGGGTAAAAAAAAAATAAAAAAGAAGTCAAATTCTCAAAGAAAAGCTGAAGTTTTAAGCCAAACCTCCAAACAGCATTGAGGAGCAGCCTGCTACTCTTACACTCTTTAATTAGAGTTTACTCAATGAAGACTATTCCTCTCTCCACCAGGCAGGTTTAGCACCTACTGCACCAGTCTCTGTTAGTGATCTGAAGCAATTCAGTCACCACTTCAATCATGTTATTGTTGTGTTTCTTCAGGAGCCTCAGGTTTAACTGCCTGTCACAGAATCCCATCTCACACAGGCTGGACAGCAGAGCAGCAGTCTGCTCTTCTGGAGCTGCAGGCTGCTGAAAACAAAAGACAGTAAGATAAGTTAAAAATGGTTATTTCTTCTTTGCTATTTGAACTAGGGGCCCTGCATTGCACCAGAATCAGGCTGAAGCACAGATGTCTTCTGGCCCCATTCATAATCCCTTCACTGCTCATTTACAAAGGTGAGTTACTGCTCTTGCATGATGCCATAAAAGAGCTTCCATCCCTATGGCATGGATTTCCCAGTCTCAAACCTCAAAGGGACACCATCAAACTCTTACATTAGCTCCACTATAGAATATTGATACACTTAAAACACATACACCTATAAATTTAAGGTTGTCACTCAATGGCACTCACACAGCACACAGGTAAGACATTCACCTGCTCAATAATGGGTGGTCCAGCAAACAATGCTTTGTAAGCAGAAGCAGCAACTGACAAAGCTCCTTTCACAAGTTCTCCTGCAATGCTGCTTCCTTGAGGGTACCTGTGAAGACACCAGGTGCTGCTTTAGGGTCAGTAAAGCCAAGGGTTTGTTTCAGTGAAATCCAAGTTGCTGCCTGCTGAGGCAAGGACTGCTGGAAACAACAGCCTGTGATCCAAGGGAATCAGAAATGTTTGGGAACTGAGCTATACAAGAGGCTCATTCCTTTTTCTTGACACCTATTAAACTGCTGGTGTCTGCTTTCCATGAAGTGACCTTTTGTGAAGAGTTTAGTGTTCTCATCTAGAAGAGAACATATCTACATGAAAGCTCTGCACTGACACATCCATGCAGAGGAGGGCAACTTCTATTTGTTTTATATGGATACTAAAGTTACTTAATATTCTACTCAACATTTTGACTTAATTCTTCAGTCTTAGTATTTTAAGACAATTTTACAGCTAACTTGTAAAATCCCCCTTCTAAGAATCCTAAGATTTTTCAGAAAAAAACCCCACAGAATTTTAGAAGCATTCAACTTGAGCTCTTCATTAATTTTGGCGTGTTAGTTCTGCATCCTTTTGATTTGTGCCCAAGCAGAAAACAAGATCTTATGGAAACACAGCATGTTTGCCTTAATAATGGGGGTTTCTCTTCAAATTAATGACTACATGAAATCTAGGCCAGAGCTTTTTCCTAGGTGTGTAATTGAGCTGTTCTCAGTCTAAAATAGTGTTTGTGAAGTCACAGCTTCAGCTTCATTACCTTGGGTATTCTGAGAACTTAGTGAGAAATGCAGAAGATCCTGGTCCATGATTATCTTCACCACTGGGTTCTGGAAGAGGAAGACAAAATGTCAACATGTTCATTTAATGACAATTAAGTTGGAGAAATGCAACACATAAATAAACAGAAAAAAGTGTGTCATGGTACAACACTAATATTCTAAGTTTAATTATGCAGACAAGGTATCCAGGATTGTCACTGCAGTGAAAGCAGGCAGAGCATTTTCTGAACCATATGACTGATTCATCAGTGGTGTTTAATACAAGAGGAATCCTTGTGGGACTCTACAGCATCAGTGACTGTAACAGCAGCTTAAATACACAGCTCATTAATTCCAGAGCAAGGTAATTTTCCAGATGCCTCTAAGTACTTTGGAGTATCCTCTTACCATTTCCCATAATAGATGCTCTTAACTGATCCATAAAGCCAATTATTTCTTTATTTGCAACATCCATATAGCAAAAGTTCAACACCCAGATAAAAAATAAAATCTTTACTTAGTAGATTTCTGCTCTCCTCAAGAGAAACAAGAAATCAAATTCAATCCTAGGCATATGGAATAGGTGACAGCAATAGTCTGCATCCTTTATTAAGTATTGTCAATACCTTCTTTTTGTATTTGAACATGAGGAGCAGAAGAGATATTCTCTGAAGCTGGTGTGTTTGGTTCTTGGAAGATAGAATTTTGAAGAGATGAAAGATTCCTGAGAACATAAAGCAAAAACATCACTGCTTGTATTCTGCAAGTACACATATAAATAAATCACAAATAACAGAAAAAACTTCACATCCTCCCTTCTTTCCCTCTCTTGCACCCACTTAAATCAGTGAGTACAGGGCTCTACAGAAAGTTCCAGGATTTAAGAACATTTACCCTCAGTATATGACAAAACTTTTGTTAAAACAATTCCTGTTTGAAAAATACTAGACCTTGCAGACTCTACAGCAATACCAGCATGATCATTTTGTTCTTGTCCCTACCTTTGTGCCTGGGGTAAGCTGTCCACAGTCACTGGGGTTAATGGCACTGCAGCCAGTGTTTGGGAAGTTGTCAGTGTGTCACTGTCCCTCTGGATCTGTGGCTGGCTCCCCCCTTCTGGGCTCTCTGCTACTGTTTCAGGTTCTCCTGTCTTTTCCACACCAGGCTGAGAAAGAGCTGAACTATACATGGAGTCACCCAAGGGCCGACTGGTGTCAAAGCACTCAGGGAGGATGATGATGTAATCCTCTGAGGAAGCAGAGGAGCACTGACTCTGAACATCATCTTTATCATCTTCTTCATCACCATTGCCAGCACCACTATGGGGGCTTGTGCTCTCATCAGCCAGTGGAAGGTCCCCTAGCAGGAAAAAAAGTGAGTTATTAACCACTGTCCATTTGTATGGACAAAAGCAGAGACAGAACTGTCCCACCTCTAAGAGAAAGGATTTAGAAATAATTACAACCCTTAGCTGCTTCCATTACTGGTGTAATTTTCCCTGCTGTGGGGAGGGTGCAGTGTGAAAGAGTAGCAGATCATAATGTTAACCCTATGCAAATACACTGCTGGTATTAATGCTTACAGTAAAAACAGGAGTAAGAGCTACACAGAGAACTTAAACTGTAGTTTTCAGCTCCTAATTCCACACATTAGAAACAGGTCAGAAACATTTCAAGCTATGTTTACAGAATATGGAGGCACCAGTCATGCATAACATATGAGCACTTATTTGAATACCCAACTGGAATCTTTTGGTCTTGATTTCATTTCTTTAAAAGCAGCTGTTAAACCAGCTGCTTGTTAAAGTACTGACACCAATTTTCTGATGTAATGATTCTCACAACTAGGATCATATAATGATTCTCTTCATCTAATGTAGATCAATTCCCTTAGAACAGTGTCATGATTTTTTTACAGTTTTATCTTACATTCAATCCCATTTTACTTACCACAGGAATTTTCTGTCACTGGTTCTGACTGATGAATCTTTGCTTCCTTTTTGGAAGTAGAATTACTATTTATCATAGGAGATTCTTCACTTATCATATTGCAACTGAAGGTGTCTTGCAAGGTTTGTAAAGAGTCTAATAAAACCAATTAGGAAAAACAATTAAATGGTATCAACCACCTGAGCTGAGCAATTTCTGTCTCATATCTGACTGCAAACAAGTCAGGCCAGAGAAGGCAGCTAATAACAGTACTTACTCTGGAGGATTTTGGGGTTTTTTTGTGGGGGTTTGTGGTCAGGTGCAGCATCCAGGGTCAGAGATCGAATTACAGTTTCACAGACAAATTGAGTCCCACTCATATCTTCTTCCCCTTCCTCCTGGTTCAAGGCATGTTCAGCTTTCACTTTCACCACAGAGGAGTCCACAGAAAGGCAGGCTTCTGCCATTCCTTGGAAAGGGAAACATAACAGATTTTACCATCACAAGGAAATGTAACTATAAGAAGAGTTTTTTAGACAAGCCACAGTTAAAATATTGACTGTGCGTTAATTGTTTCTAAAAATTGAAAGATTTTTAAATTCAGTTCAAGTTGAATGCAAACATGATTGAGAAGTATGGGGAGCACACCTGGAGTGTTTGGAATATAACCTGGTCTATAAAGGGCAGACTGTTACTTCTCCCAACAATTCTAGTGGTCAGACAAAGCAAAAGAAGAATTTGAAAGGACTTTATACAAGGGCATGCAGTAATAGGACAGCAGGGAATGACTTGAACATGGAGGAGGGTGTATTAGATTAGGTCTTAGGCAGAAATTCTTCCTTTTGAGGGTGGTGAGGCCCTGGCACAGGGTGCCCAGAGAAGCTGTGGCTGCCCCATGCCTGGAAATGCCCAAGGCCAGGCTGGATGGGGCTTGGAGCAGCCTGGGATAGGGGAAGCTCTCCCTGCTCATGGCAGGGGGGGCTGGAACTAAATGACCCTTAAGGTCCCTTCTAACCCAAACCATTCTGTGATTTTATGATTTCTATTTCCAAATCTATATATATACATATGTATATTATGCTTCAACCTCTATAATAACTAGTATAGTGTCAGACTCCAGGTTTATGAGCTAAACAATTTTTTTTTTTCCCCAGAAGAAGGGGAAGACAGTAGTTAGAATTCCTTTTAGACATCAGGTTTGCTGACCACAGAGAAGAGACAGTATCCTCCCTTTACCCCCAAGCTCCTCAGGACTACTGCTTACCAGGCACTAGTTTAAATCCACTCCCCTCGTTCTCCTCCTCTATCTGACCTAAGCCAGGTTTCTCCAGCAAGGGGCTGTCACGTGGCAAAGGGGACATGCATGGAGTCATGTCTGGAAAACACAGGGAGCAAAGATAATTGGCACTAAAGGAGAAGGAGGCTCCATGAGGTAACATAATTTAAAGTTATTCTTTTTAAGGGACATTCTTTCAAGACTGAAGAGACTTAGTTATTTTGCAAGATAATCTGGTGGAATAAACAACTAGCTTTTTATTACTCTGCCACTGACTGTGCAAAGAAAATGGCAGCATTCCTCAACATATGGAATATTATGTTCTTAGGGATGTGAAGGTGAATAGAAGCCAAGACTGAAAAACACAAAGGATAGCTGTCTGTGCTCAAGAGAGCACACAGAACACAGGAGCCTTACCAACAGGAGTATTGTGTGGCACTCGCTCCAATTCCTGCACAATATTAATGTCCAACAGCTCAAAGGACAGCAAATCCTACAGGAAAAAACACAAAGGTTCCATGAGCAAACTCTGCAACTGAATCAGATCTGTACTTGGCAGCACAGATCCCACTGATGCACAAATAACACAACCTCAGAGGGCAGTTTTCCCACAGCATATATGACATCAGTGAATATTGTGCACAAATCAGGGCAGCAAGGGACAAAGCTAAAAACTCCCTTGTTGGGGCCAGACAGAGACTCAATGCTGACTCTTTTTTTGAGATTCTTAATCAGTCCTACACCTTCCACATAATGACAGTGCCAAATACCAGTTTGAGAAAACAGCTCTGCTATATCAAATGCAATATAATCTTTCTGAAAATAGAGTAGCCATTTTTAGAGCTCAGAAACTCTAGTCTTACAGATGCAAACCTAAGGTGGTTTGCTTTATATCTACCTGAATTTTAACACTTTACCTGTGCAGTGAGGAGATCAACAGATGGGATATAAAATTCTCTCTCACTTGGCAGATTTTTGATCTTTAAAGGAACAGTTGGCAGAGGCATTTCAGCCTGCTCTGCAGCTTCACCTATCAGTTGAGCACCTGTTTCTGTCTTTAAGGAAGCATCCTGCAAAAACAAAGAAACAGAAGGCCCTTAACCACAGTAAATAAAACATCACATGAAATCTAAAGCCTGAATTTTGTGTAAACACACAAGTAGTTTGAAAGACATTTAAATCAACTCATCACAGAGTCAAAAGGACAAGACCTAACAGAAATTCTGCAGTGCTTCAGTTCAAATAAGTAGATAAATAGCTGCAACAGACTGATAGCTAATGTCATGCCTGTCATTAAGAACAACTACTACTTAGAACTTATAAGTGTAATATCTGTTGTATTTCTTTCCTATTAAAAATTTAAAAGCAAACAGCTTAAAGAATCCCCTTGAATAGTTAGTTAGGAACACCATGCCAAATAATACACAATGCTCCTTCTCCTAGGCAGTTCAGAACTGCCCCAAATACCAGGTGAGTGACTTGCCTGTTTGGTTCTGGAAGCTCCTCTCTTCTGACAGGAGTCAGAATCCTTCCAATCACCTTCTACATAGTCAGCAGAAGGAGAGGGATCCACAACAATACTGCACCAGATCCTTGGCCCAAACTGTTCCCCTCTGTGTGACAGTCTCCAGTGAGAAGTGTAAGTTCCTTCAATGTTGGGAGCTACAAACTCAACTGAAACAGTTCCTACTTGTCCAGATGGAAGGGATGGCACTAACACATCTTTTTTCTCAGAAGATGCCAAGGTCAGATTGCCCCACATAAGTTTCAACTGAAATACACAACAGAAAAAAGCCAAAAGTTAACTTCTCAAGCTTCTCTGCAAAGTGTGGGCAGCAGGAAGCAGAGTTCCTCTGTTGAAAGGCCTTGTAGATCCCAGGCATGGAGAAGACAGGCTGCTAGTATACATCCTCACATTAATCACTACCAACACAAAGATAGCCCCATCTTCCAACACAAGTGAAGCCACTTGCAGAACAAAGGGGTTTGGAGGTCAAAAAGCCAACAGAGGAGTTGGAAACAGGCTCAAATTGAACCATTGTAACATGGGGGACACATTGTTAATGGGAAACATGTTCAGTGATGGTATTCTGAATTGCTTTCTTCCTACAGTCTGCACTTGTAAGGAGCACCCACACAGCTTATTGCCCCAGAATTCCCAGCTGTGAATCAACAGGACAAAGGAAATCTTAAACAGGTCCTACCAGAGAATTCACATACAAATGTTTCCTTCCAGAATGATTTGAGTGTGGAAGGAAGAGCAAAGGCAAGATACCTTTGTGTCTGAGCTCCATTCCACATTGCCAGTATTTTTCATTGTCCAGTGTTTGATAAACTTGGTTCCTGGTTTCAAGTGAGTACCATCAGGCAAATTCTCATCCACAAATACTGCACTTAGTGTTGGGACAATTGCTTGGAAAGGTTGATTAGTACTCCTGGGATTGGAGAGAGGAAACAAAAAAAAAAAAAACAAAATACACCAAAACTCAGAAGAAACTCAGCTGTTGATTAATGTTAATTTGGCTTTTAAATGCCCTAAATTGAAAGGATAAATTAAAAAAACAAACTAAGTTTTACATCACACATTCATAAACTCAAAGGCAGTGGGAAATGCAGAGCAGTTGCCTGCAAAGTCTGGTGTCTAATGAATCTCAGCTTAACAGCACATTAAAAAAAAAAAGAAATTGCACTGAACATAAATATACAGAATGTACTTGACTTCATGCAGACACTTAATAAAGAAGGAAGATAGAGACATTTTTAAAACTGGCAGCAATGTTAATTTATGCTCTATGAGCATGCATATATATTTATAATCCTAGGCACTCCCTCCTAAATCTACATAAATCATTAAGTTTCTGGTAAAAACCACCAGTCACTTTTTTTTTCCCCCCATCTCCTACTCTCTTCTCCACTAAAAACACTTGACCTTGCACAACATATTTAGACAAAATTCTCACACAGTCAAATGACAAATCACACTTCAAATGAGCAATTCCATAACCTTCCTCCTGTTACTTTAACTTGGTCTCATAACAAAAAGGTCAGACAGCACAACTACCAGATGCTCAGTTAACAGCAAGCCTTACAGGAAGTTACTAGGCTGGAGACTCTCAGATTTCAGAGTAGCTGAGCCATTTGTTTCCAATACATGGATAGAGTTCCACAGATGAATTTTCCTGTGCAATTTTAGCTGCTTTTTGAGCTCTCGGACTTCTGCTTTTCGCTGTTTCTTTTCTGCTCGTAATCTTTGCTTCTCTGCCTTCAGGAATCTTTTGTCCATCTGTTTCTGGAGCCTGCAAAGCAGTTAACACACCTTATTACATTAAACTGATCAGAATTCACAGTCTTAGTCTCAAGGGAACCCTTTGGGAAATATCCCATGTTTCTAGACTGGATACCAAATGATTTTAAGAGAACTCCTCACTGATACTTTGAGGAAATACTTTGAACGGTCTCTGAAAGAACAAAAAAAGGCAAACACAGAATGCTCAAAGAAAAAGCAACCTTTCAAAGTTTACTACCCATCTATGACACTAAAGTCTATTAAACACACTGTAATATTGATGACTTAGGCCCTTTATAAATATGTTTTTAGCTACTCCAAATACAGTTTGAGCACCATTCCCATTTCTTGTTATCTCTACAATTAAAAGCTGAATCTCAACTCCAAGACAGGTGCTTCCCTTTGCACTCAGGACCTCCTTGCCAGGTATTGGTGCCACCATTTACCTGACTTGCTCCAGAGTGGCAGGCAGGCGTGGGGAGAGCTCTGCCAGGCTGTAATTGTCAGTGACACAGGGGGTGGGTCTGCGCAGCTTTAACAAGACGTGGTTGGGATCGTGTGCATATGTTCCTGCTTCACACTCCTCACAGATATTGTAGGCTGGACAAAGGCTGCAAAGCAGGAAGGACAGAAGGTTACCAAGAGGCAAAGAGTTTCTACAGAGAAATAACTTTGTATCAAGCAGTTCCCAAGTGACAGCAGCTGGATGTCTCACAGATCAGTATTGGGAGCTATACCTACATTATTATCTCTCTTCTTGGCAAAACTGCAACACAGTTCCCACTTCTCTGAACACACATTAAAAAAAAAAATTGATGCTTCTTTTAACACAAGTGACTAAAATTGTTGCTGCAAAGGGCAGAACATTTTACCAAAATCCAGTGCCAGAAACAGCACCATACTTATGAAAATACAGAGGGTAAGTCAACAAGCATTCAGGGATGCAAAGCAGACTGCTCCTCCAGGAACAGGGCTGATAAAAACCAGACTGTCATCTCCTGCCATCAAGGGAAAAAAAAATCCAAAGAAAAACTCCTGTTGGCATTTCAACCACTGCTTATGCCTAGTCCCAAAATGCTCATCTTTACAACAATTGACTCATTCAAATGAAACTTTCACTTAACACCTCACTTAAGACATTCATCACAACCTATTTTATATTATTAGACAGACAACAGTGCAATCATTAAATAGTATGAGTTGCCTTAGTCTCACTGACTCAGAACCAAACAACTATTACAGACTAGCAGTTCTAAGTCTTGCATTTTTTGTTTAGTTAACCAAATAAAACATTTTCTGTTACAATTACTGCATGTCCTATGCAGATAAGGTAAAGAGTCATTGAGAATACAGTGTTATAAACTTCTCTCACTTTAACAATCACCTTTTCTCAAAACAGTATTGACCTTGCTTTTATGCAGATAAATTCTAGTGAGCACAGGAGAGAAAATCAGCTGTGGGTGAGACATGTGGGACTGTGGGGTTTCTGGATGGTCACAGGACAGACTCAGGAGTATTTGCTGTTCTTCAGGGTTGTATTTTATTATAGGGTGTGGGTATAAGAGAGAGCTTAGAGAAAAGTTAGAGATTAGAGGTAATAAGAGTGAGGAGGAGGAGAGGGGAGAGAAGAGAAGAAAAAGGAGAAGAGGCAGAAGCAGAGAGGAGAAGCAGGAGAAGAGAAATTTTCCATTTGCAGTACAATAAGTATTATTCCATAAAGAATATTCTAAATTTGAATAACCAATCTAATACAATATACTAATTTCCTAATATTTGCATGCAACCTATAGGAACAACTAAATCACCATGTTTTATGGCTTTACCCTTATCTTGAGATCTTTCCTGCCAGGCTTGAGACAGGATATCTGCTGCTTCTTTGGCATGTATTGCATTTGGTTTTATCTAAGAAAAGGAAGAGGCCTCAAACCTTAGATGTTGAAAATAGTTATGTCAAATACTGCTAACATCTCTATTTCATCTGTTTCACAACTGCTTGCTAGGCATTCATAAGTCTTTGCTATTCCTTCACCAACAGAGACAGAGAGATGTTTCAAATGGTATTTGAAATAGAGGTGAGGAGCCAGCAGCAGCTAAGCCCAGGCAGGTGCAGCCCCCCTGGCAGGCTGAGTGCTGTGCCAGCCCCCCTGGCAGGCTGAGTGCTGTGCCAGCCCCCCCAGTGCCCCCAGCCCCTCACCTGCACTGGTAGCGCACGCCCACAATGCGCGCCCGGCAGCTGCAGCAGCTCATCAGCCAGTCCCAGTGCCCCTGTGTGCCTGCAGCTGCTGCTGCATCTGAGCTCTCACAGCAACCTGCAGGCTGCCTGGGATCAACCAGCTTCTGGTACAGCTTCTGCTCCAGCCTCTCAACAGTCTCCTTAACGACTTGTTCCCTGAACTGGAAAGATATTAAAGCAGTCATGAATGTGATCCACCCATTATGTTGGAAAAGTTGAGTTACGTTGTCATAAGTCTCCCAATACCACCTCAGAATCATTTCCCCCACACCCAGCACACTCTACATAAAACTATACAAATACCACATTACTCAGAGAGGCTTTTATTTGAGAAAATACCAACCCAGAGCTTTTAAGAAGGCAAGTTAAAAATCACATATTTATGCTTACAATATTTTCTTCCACAAGCTTGTGTGAAGGGAAGGAAACTCATCTCCAAAACAATTACCACAACTCCCAAACCCCTCTAGACTTTCTACCATTCTGATTTGCCCATCAGTGATGTTTCAAACATAACCATGAACTCCCCCTATTTTTAGGTGGTAAAGGAAAGGAGAGTATAGAGAAAAAAGCTTAAAGATAAATGCACATAGTTTCAAGAACTTGTTAGCTAATGAATTCTTTGCAGTGATATCAAACTGCTTCTCAGTGATGTTTATTAGCTGCTCAAAACATGGTAACATCCACATCTTAATATGCAGCTTATTGCATATTTTCTCCAAGTGAACACTCAAGAAAAGTAAGGTCATCAAATGCTCTGTTTTCAGCCACAGGAAACCAAAAGTACTGCCCTGCTGAAACTGGGCAAGCAAGAGCTCACAAGAGCAACACTGCTCTGGAATTCTATGGCTGTCTAGAGTTCCACAAGGATTCTCTTAGGGGAGCTACTTAAAACTACACTCAGACTAATCAAACCCATAAACTAAACATTCCACTTTTCACAGGTGGTATGGATCAAGTTTATGGTTCTGAGGTTTTTTAACTACACTGTAGACAAAGTTACTCTGCTTCTCATTAAGATCCTGGCCACAAGTGCAAGAATGTTCAGATATCTGGAGTCAAGCATCACAAAGTTCTCTTCCATGCAGAACTTCTTATATATTTAAGTACACCAAAACTTGCAAGGCAATACACTTACTGTTTCCAAGTAACTTGTAAACCATTCTGGAGGATTTTCATTTGTGCTTTCTGTTCTGGTCTGATTTAACTTTTGCTGGGGGGAAAAAAAAAAATCCAAAACAAACAAAAAGTATTCAAAGTTAAAAGAAGAAAAAACAAACAAACCTCAACACAGCAAGTTCACTGCTGAAATAGCTTTCTAGTGTATTTATAGAAAATATTTAAAGTTCTCAGAAAATAGTGAAGTGACAGAAAATAGCCACTGACATTTTCCTGCCTCATTAGCACTTGAATGTAATTACACACCAAAGAAGCCAAGTCAACCAGAAGTTACCAGATGGCAATGAGCATTTCAGGAGATGAATTGCTCTGTTTATCAAAATACTTAAGAAAGATCAACATGAATGCACCTGCTTTAGTATTTCTAAAGAGAGCATCAAATTATCCTCTTGAAGACATTCAAACTATTTGGTGAGCTTTAACAGGTGAAGGTAACTGGAAACAGAGACCAAATTCTGAACCCAGTTTTTATATATGGCTAAAGAGGACAATCAGTCTACAAAGTGAATTACATTTATTAATTCTTTGTTTTAATGCAGCTCAGCTTCTTACCTGAATGGTCAGCTCCTCATCATTTTTTAATTCTTTCTCTAATCCCTGAGTTAGCATGGAATAATGCAAAAGTGGTTTCTTCTCATCTTCAAGAAGCACCAGCTTTTCTGTAACAATTTTTTCATGTAGTTGCAAAGCATGAGAAGAGTTCTTTTCATAGGCATTCATCTGAAGCTGATTTCCTTGTTTAACTGCAATCTAAATAAACAGTACATATATACACCATGTTTTCCACTTACAATCAGCATACAAAATCTGTAAAAATACAGTATTACACTACAGAGTTTTGGAAAAGACTAACATACACAAAAAGAAAAACAGAGAGATGCCAAGGTAGAGACAGCTGATATTCTCCTTCTGAAAGGTTACTAATATGCTTATTAAAAACATTATTAAAAGCCAAATGATAATCATGCAAATATCCTAATGGAATTTTTCAGCCAATAATAAAGTGTTCACAGGAGCCAGTAAATCATAGATTGTGTCCACCAATTTCTGATTATTTTGAAATTATCTAATTTGAAATTCAAGCCATGAGCAAAAAGTTCTGAAAGACTTAATAATGTAAAACAGAAACATAAAGAAATGCAATTCTTATTTTGTTTATCTGCTTATAAAGTAACTAAGTTACTTATTAAAGTAACTCTAGTAAGTTTTAGTAATATACTCTGGCAGCAGAGTCTGTGTGGCAAGATTTTTGAAGGGTTTCACTGAAGCCAAATATTTCCAAATATGGGATTAATGTTGAAGGGTTTGAGAAAGCCAATCTCACAACTAACCCACTGCTGCTCAGGGTCCTGAACCCCAACTGCATATTCAGCTACTTATAAAAACAAAACCAACCAGCATGGAAGAAAAATGTAGTAAGACATTCAAGCTACTGCCCAAAGTTAAAAAACAGCTATTCTGTTTTCCTGGGCCAGGTAATATCATTTTTTTTCTCAGCTGCACCAATTTTAATTGGAGAAGGATGGATATATTAAAAAAGTCAAAGAGCACATTTACCTTCAGAGCTTCTTCATATTCCTCTAAAGAAAAACAGAAAGAAATGTGAATGGCCCCTATCTCAAACAACAGATGTAAGTTTAGCACACTGTATTGAGAAACCCTTCCATGACAAGGGGCCTCCCCTACCCTCTGTAAATTCTCTTCCACTAGTGCAAGAAATTGTACATACAGCAACAGGCACTTATTTTCACAGCTAAGAGCCACAACATTCCATTAATTTAGTCACTTCTAACTTGTTCCTATGGATCAAGAATTTTTTTTTCCTTTGGGAAGAATTTGATGCCAATTCATACATAAAATACAAGAATCAAATCCTCAACTGGATCTTCAAAAACCACAAGCAACACTTGTGCTCTGTTTCTTGATTTCACCCCAATAAATCAGCAGCTCACCTTTGCTGTTCACAGAGACCTGCAAAAGAGAAGGAACAGTGAGCAAGAGCCACAGACACATTTTTGCAATTCTCTTAAAATTAACTTGCTTCAGAATAAACATACTTTTATTCACAGTTTCATCAACACCAGCCCTTTAGGTATTTGTTATTGCTGCCATGTTTAATCATTACCCAAAGCTGTGGTGCTTTGCAGCAGCCTGTGTTTGTTACTGGATTGGCACAGGAGGCAGGTCTGGCACTGCTGGCACCCAGAACAAGCATGATCACCTCAGAAAGTCACTGCCTGTTCCCCTGGGCTCATTGCACACATCCAGAGCTTGGCCCCAGTTGTTTTAATAGCCCAGCTGTGTGTTTCAAAAGACCAATTAAGTATTTCATAAGTGTTTCATTCTTCTATAGAAACTTCTTTATCAATTCTGCACATAGAAGTCACTAATACAAGAAGCTATTTAATCCCCACAGCATTGCAGGATTCTGAACAATGTTTGCTCAGTATTTCAGGAAAAGCTTTCACTGATGCACTGTATTTATATATTATACAAGTTGGAAAAAAAGGGGAGAATAATTCTCTAAAAGGTTGTTGGCAGCTTCTTGACATTTTCCCTTAGGGGAAAAAAGTAAGAACAAGAACTCCCATCTCATTGAGCAGAGCTATAATCCAAGCAGTGGAACACTGTGTCTGCAAAAGGTCAATTCTGTGTGAGAGTTACATTCCCCCCTGAATCTCTAGATAAACAAAAATAATATGAGAGGGTGAGACTGTGCCAAGCAGGAAGTTACTCAACAAGGACAACTAGAAGTAACCAATTTGTTTTCTGAGTCAGTAATCTGCTTGGAGATTACAGCAATTGCATAAAGCAAGCAGAGGATTTGAGTGCACCAGATCACTGAAGCAAACATATGCCAATGACAGGGGACCTACATTTTCCAGAGCAAGGAGTCTAGATTGAGGAGACAGGGATTTACCACAGCTGTAAACACAAATAGTTACAACTACATTGTACTTGTTAAAAAAAAAAATTAAAAAAAAAAAGTTCTTCAACAGTTCCTCAGAGCACAGAGAACCACTGGGTGTTTCAACAGGGTGGGAAAAAGAAAGGCAACAGCTTCTAAAAGAAGTATTTTAAAATACAAATGCTGCATTAAGAGTAAAACCACAAGACTATCAGCTATTTTCTTATTAAAGGGGCAAAGGTTCCCTCAACCCAAACAGCATAACAGGCTCTCCTGAAGGACCCACCACAAATCATCACAAAGTCATTTCTGGCATTTTTCAGGTGGCTTATTAGAAGGGTGGGGTGGCAGGAGTTTTACCTCATCATTATCCTCATCAATGTATTTGATCTGAATGCTGTCCAGGCCAAATGACACTTTAACCTGCAATGAAAAACAAAACACAAAACCATAGTGAGGCATAGTGACAGCTGCCCCCAGTTAATAATGATTATTAATTGGGAATAATATTAAAACCTTTCTATCCCTTCCTTCAGTTTCACAGTTGAAGCAAACATAATTTACCAAATCCATTCCTCTGGAGATGAACTCTTCCCAGTGCCTTCCCTCCAAGCTTTACTAACTTTCCCTAATGAAAAGAATAAACACATTTCTTTCCTGTTGTACCTTGCTTGGTTAATGTTTACACCAAAATAAATAATAACAATCCTCCCATTCTAAGAGGACAAGCTCAGGGTTAACAAACTCAGTTATGGTAAACACTGCAAAATAGGAAGGTGAAGGCAAACAATCCCCAAACTCTGTATTTTACATTAAAAAGCACCCAGAAGACAGCTCACATAGGTGATCAGCCTTTTTTCAGCTTACCAAAATTCAAAGAATAAAGCTGAGCAGTTATTCTGCATTTTACATTAACAAGGCAGAATGAGCAGCACCAAATGAACCATTCAATGAAAGCAGTTGCTTCCACGTGCTGACTCTTTGAGGCTCCTGTAAATTTTTGTACCAGTTTCCTATAAAATCTGTATTTTTTCCCAACAGAAACTCTCTCAAACAACTGACACATGTGCTGCTAGCCCAGACCTAAGAGAAAAACAGCAGCAGCTTCAGCCAAAAGTGCCTGGGGAGTTGCCCAGCCCCACTGGGCACACGTGGGCACATTCTGCAGGGAACGTGCTCCAGGGGGCTTCTTCCTGCAACACATCCCAAATTTTGGGAGGGCAGTGACAGAACCAACTTGTTTTGCCAGGAAGAAAGTGTGATTCTGTATTTACATGGTCTAGGAGCACAGATTGTACCCTTAAACTCAAGCTTATGGTATCCCTAATAAACATCCAACACATTTAATAAAATATCAAAACATAAGAAAGACAAGTTTAACTGCTACTCCCTTGAAACAGCAATTCTCACAACACAGACAACCCGTGGCTCTGCCTTGGCTAGGGAAACACTGAAATAAAACACCACACCTTGAACAAACACACCCTGGCTCCCAGAATACCTAAGATTAAGGGCAGCACAGTGCTTACACAGTAATCTGCTGCCAGCTTTGATGCAGGCAGGATTCTGAGCAGCTCAGACATTCCTGCAGGGTGCACTGGCACTAAGGATTTTAAGACTGAACCAGTCAGTGCCTCTTGAAAAGGATTTGAAATACAGCAAGTGAAGATGATGCAGTTCAAACTTTGAACTTGAGCAATTCTAAAGCAAAACCCTCCTGCACATATACTGGAACAAACTAGTAATAAAAGAGCTGAAAGACAGGAAATAAAACAGCAACAAGAGGTCTTCAGATGTGACTTTGAAAGCAAGCTAAAAAACGCAGAACAGCTGCCACAGAATTAATTAATAATAATGTTATTTTCATCATAACAAAGGGAATCCTTGCAACAGGATTTCACCCTAAACCAATATTGCTAATAATAATAATGTTATTTTCATCATAGCAAAGGGAATCCTTGCAACAGAATTTCACCCTCAGCCAATATTGCCAATAATAATAATGTTATTTTCATCATAGCAAAGGGAATCCTTGCAACAGAATTTCACCCTCAGCCAATATTGCCAATAATAATAATAATGTTATTTTCATCATAGCAAAGGGAATCTTTGCAATAGAATTTCACGCTTATCCAACACAGGAATTGTCACTAAGCAGCCCTGAAAACAAGCACCCAAACAAACTCTTAACTACACCAAGATACACAAACCTTCACAATCACCTGCCCACGCAGACGCTGCTCTATCCAAACTAGCACACACAAAGCTCCGGGAACAAAAATGTATTAGTGACTCGGTGCCCCAAAAAACACAGACAAATCTTCAGAAAAGCAACAGACGTGTGTTACTTCGCCACAGGTATTTCAATAAGAATAGGAAAATAGCAATATAAGGTACTTTACAGAGGGATACAGAGCCAAGCCAAGTGTCCATACCTGTGGAAAAGGGCAAAGAACACAGCTAAGACCACTTGATCACACAAAATAAAAAGGGCCCTTGAGAATCTTTTTCCAAACCAGGCCGTTCACGTCAATCTAAGCACAAAGCAGGAGCAAACTATAGAATTAATGAAAAAAGAAAAACCAAGATCGCAGCAACTGGTTACGGTACGAACCACCAGTTCTGTCGGCCTGCGAAATGGGGGAGTGTGCCGGGGAAGGCGCGGCCGGCACCGCAGCGAGCCGGCTGGGACACCCCGCTCCGCCTCCCGCGGGCAGCCCGCGCTCACCATGGCCTCCACATCGGCCCACGCCGTGCGCGCCGGGTCGGACACGAGGAAGGTGCGGCTGAGGCCGCGGCAGGTGACGCGCAGGGTGACCCGCGGCTCCATGGCGCGCTCCCGCGGGGCCGGCGGCGGCGGCGCTCCCGACGGGCACAACATGGCGGCCCGAGGGCTGCCGGCCCCCCGCCCGCTGCGCGCGCCTATTGGCGGAGCCGCCTGTCACTCATCGCGCCCGCCGCTCCGGTTGGTGGGGAGGCGGAGCAAGGGAGCCGCAGAACCACAACAATAAACAGAGCCGGGCGCGCGCGCGCACACCGCGGCCACGCACGTCCGGCGACTGCGCCGGGGCGGTGCCTGCGTACCCCGGGATCACGTGGCGGCTGCGGCCAATCAGGTGTCAATGAGAGCCAATTCCAGCCAATCGGGCTGGCGCTGCCCGGCCGAGGCGGAAGGAGCCCGGCAGAGGGCGCTGCAGGGGCGCGCCCCGCCCGGCGGGCCGGGATTGGCTGCGCGCGGCGGGGCGGGAAGGGCGCGAAAGGCGGCGCGGGCTGAGGCGGGACGGGCCCGGCTGTGGCCTGGCACTGACCGCACCGACAGTGACCGCACCGGCAGTGACCGCACCGGCACTGACCGCACCGGCACTGACCGCACCGGCAGTGACCGCACCGATAGTGACCGCACCGGCACTGACCGCACCGGCACTGACCGCACCGGCACTGCCCGCTCCAGCGCTGCCCTGTCACTGAGGGCGCCGACACTGCCCTGGCCCTGCCCGCTCCGGTACTGCCCGCGCTCCTCCGCCCGTCCCGGGACGCTTCGCCTCAGCCCTCGCGGCAGGGCCGGCCCCGAGCCGCCGCCACGGGAAGCTCAGGCGGTTTCTCTTTGTTTTCGCCCAGGTTCCTTTCCCTGAGCCTGTCTGCCCTTTGCTGTGCTGCTGTTCCCTCTCGCTCTCGCTGTTTTGTGCCCTTACTGAACATTTTTCTGGGCGCTCCTTTGGGTGTGAGACCCTCGAGAGTTTTTAACTCGAGGTTCAAAGTAAGAGCCCCAAAGTGTCGCTTAAATAAAACCAGCCTGTGTTTGGTGGCAGAGCTGTGTGGGAGGGAGCACAGTCATGGGACACAACAGGATCTTCTGCAGGAACAAAGCTGATAATAATTTGTTTTTCTCTAGGTTATTTCTGGATGTGAAGGATGGACTTCTCAGTGATTACTGTTGGACAAGTGCAAAATGTGCTTTCAGCTATGCAGAAGAACTTGGAGTGCCCTATATGGTATGTCAGGGAATAATATCAGTGTGGGTAATTTTTGAGGGTTTTTTGGGTTTTTTTTTATCTAATTTCTTTGAAAATGCTTTGGCTTACCAGAAAGCAATGAGATTTGTGCTTAGAACTAAACATATTGATGTTCTGTAAGGCTCAAATAAGAAAGTGCAAGAAAAAACTTATACTTTGCTCCTATAGTCTAGTAAATTTTACTTTTCTATTAAAACCTGAATATGTGAGTCCTCTATTGAGTGAGGGGGAAAAATGTTTGTAACTGTAAAGCTGTGTGAGTTTTTATCTCTTTCCTCTGAAAGGTAAATGTAATTCTTTAATGCAAGCAAATGCTGAAATATCAAAGGTTCTGGTTGAACTCTGGCTCCTCAGTGTCTAAAACTTCTTGTTTTTGTTTCCCTCTTTGTAGCTTGGATGTGGTACAAGAGCCTGTTTCAACAAAATGTGATCACATATTCTGCAGGTGGGTTTGAAAACTTGCAAGTTTAATTTCCAAATATAATGATTTTAGGTTTATACTTTTGAATTCCATATATACAGGTTTTAATTGCCATATGTGCTTCTTCATAACTTCACACATGAGGGGAAAAAGTCAATTCTACAGAAGAGAGAACTGCAGCTTACAGATGTGTCAAACAGGATCAGTTAACACCAGAACAAGAATGCATACTTGATTCTCTAAATGGTGAATGTGCATACTCAGATTTAGGAAAAATAATATCCTTCTCTTGTTACCATCACAAATGTTCTTTCTTTCTAGGTTCTGCATGTTCAAACTTATCAGTAAAAAGAAAAAAGGTGTGGTGGAGTGTCCTCTGTGTAAGACTGAAGTTACCAAGAGGTGAGGAATCTTTGTAAGGGGGTGGAGGATGAGGTGTTTGAACTCTGAGCAAAGATAACAATAAAATATATTAGCATGGGACTGAAATACAGAAGAAAAGGTGTTTTTTAAAGCAAGCTGTCTATTTTTAAAGGAGTAAATCTTGCCTCAATGTGGGCTTTTTCCAGGTGATCACACCTCTCTTAACAAATGTCTGTGCAATTGATGTTTAATCCTTGCAACTGATTTTTCTCTACTAAGTCTGTATAAAAAAAATATATGTGGTAGTTTCAATTCCCATAGTAAGGGTTGTTTGGGGGAATTGTGTTGTTATTCCTTGACAATATTTACTTATTGTCTCATCTTCCACTGGAGTTTTACCCCTTTTTTGATTCATCCAAAATTCTAGAAATATTTATAGTTGTCCTATAAATGAACAGAAGTTCATTTGTCTTAAAATAACTGAAGTTCTGATGTTATTTCAGAAGCCTGAAAGAAAATTCCAAATTTAAGCAACTGATTGAAGGGCTGTTGGAAACTATCCATGCTTTTGAGCTTGACACTGGAGTGAAGTGTAAGTGTTGTGAATATATGCCCCCAATTTATTGTTTTTTAATAAGGTTTTGACATATCATGATTATTTGCAAGGTATCCCATTTACTGTGCAGTAAAATATGGGAAGAATTATCAAAAGGTTTTTTTCTTAGATATAGAAGCATAAGTTCCATTAATTTTCCAATACTTTGTTAGAAAAACCTCTTGAACAGTTTTGCTGTGTGTGTTTGATGGTGTATCAAACCATGTTTAATCTGAAACTGTGAGGAAAAATCCTGATTTTAATTATGCACAGCCTTGCAGTTTTAATTTGTTAAACAGTCTCAGAGCCTGAATTAGCAGGTGCTGTAATAAACTCATGTTTGTTAACTCATCCCACTCAGATGGATCCTCAGGGAATCCAAATTTCCCCTTTCTAGAGCTCAGTGCCTTGTTAAAGGTGTTGTTAGAGTATTTGCAAGTCAGGCATGTGCCTGTTTATATTTTGGTAAACCAGATATTGTGGTTGGAGGCAGATGGTAGTGTTTTGTATATTCTGCTATAAAAAATAGACTTTATTTTTTAATTCTTTTCAACTTGCTCAGACATTCTGAAATAATTAGAATTAGATCCTGCTCTTGCTAAATTATCTATATAACTAAAATTGGTTGAGAAAATTAATTGGCAGGATCAAGATTTTACTTATTACTTGATGAACACTGAGAAAGAATAATCAGATTAATAATTCAACAAGACTTCTTTCTTGGATAAACATATTTTAGCTGTATGTGCACTGAGTGCACAGAGTCTACACAAATCTGTTTCATTAATATGTAAAACTTGACTCATACTCAGTGTAAAAAAATTTATCTTTTTTTACCTAATAACATGTTTTAGTTTTAAAGAGTCATCACTTTCCTCAAACATCCACGGAAGCCACTGAGTCCCTGTGTAAAGAAAATTCTGTCATCCAAAGTAAGGGCTTCAGAAACAGGAGGAAAAGTGCTAATGGCAATGGACAGGAAAACATCACCTTGGTAACTTTTATTTTTGTGGATTGTTTAAAAATGTACTTGGAATGTGGATATGTGCATATACATAAAAGAATGAAATGGGAGATTTTGGGTTGGTCTCAGATTGTTGTTTGACCTGAGTGATATTCTGGACAAGGACATCTCTGTATTTTTCTCTTCCTAACCTACTTGAGAAAGATACTTGCATTAAATAACCTGAATTTATACATAATATTGCCATGATACAGTCTTACTGAAACTAGGATTGAAAACTTGTTCCACCTGCTTGTTTCATGAGTCTATCTACCTACTTGTAGGGTTTTTACATTTTTAGGGGTAAGATCATAACTTGGGATTCATAAAGTATTACCCAGCTTGGGGTAATTGCTGTGTGTGTGGCTGTCCATGGCATGTTGTATCTGTTTTCATCTGCTTGATGCTGAATAGAATGTTAGAATCTAAGATCAAACTGTTAATGATTTGATCTGTTAAATGCATGATAGGTTGTTTCTATTGACACATTTAATTACTGATGTCAATATGATAAATTACTTCCATTGTGCATAGAAGGTACCAATGAACTAAGCATTTAAATCAGCCCCCTGTTAAAGTTTAAATAGCTGTGATTTTTTTTTTAATACCCCACTGTTGTAAATAACTATTCTTTTCTATTTTGCTGTCAGCAGGAAGCCAGTGTGAATATTCAGCTTACAGATGCCAAAATGTGTCACCCAAGAAACAAACCCCAGAAATCTGATTCTCAAAAATGTTCTTATATAGAGTTTGGTAAGATCTGTTGGAAATCCACACTAACTGATCCAATGTACAGTGTTTCAAAGTAATGAAAAGTGATTATGTTCAAAGTCTTTATAAACACTAATTTCTCCTTAACACCCAAAATGACAACAAAGGGACAAATTATGGACAATTCTAACTTGGTAAATCAACTTAGATTTGTTATATCATGGCAAATAATGCTGCTGTAGTGTGCCCTTGGTGTACAAAATCCAGAGAAGGTGTTTAAAATGTGCAAGAAATTATAAAAGGTAGCCACTGTTTCCTGAAGTATACCAAGCCTGTCACCAGTGCTTAAGATGAGAATGTTTCATTATTTTATTATTATTATTGTTATTAAAAATAACTATTTGAGATGTTAATATTTTTTTGCTCTCTGTCTGAGCTTTTCAGAATTTTATTGTATCTGGTGTTGATTGTTATAAAACAAGACAGATGCATAGCTTATTTTTATGCTGTTCCTTCAAGGAAGGAATTGCTGATTTTAATTGGTAGGGTTTGTTTCCTCACCTTTTTCCTTATTGCATCTGCCAGGATCAAAGGATCTGTGAGAGACATTTGAATAGATTTCTCTGATTTCCAGCTCAAAATTCTAAATATTAGTAACTGTTTTGTGTATAAATTTAGAAATTAGAAAGTAACCTTTAGTGATTAACTCTTAGATACCAGTCACTGTATTTAAACACAGTTTTATGCTGGAGACATGTAAGTAGTTATACATAGAAATCATTGTAATTTTATAAAATACTTCACAATTGAACTTGATTTCATCTGCTAAAAGTTGAAAGCATCTAGCTTTAGAAAGGAGTAGGCATGTAAGTGATAATAACCACTGAATCAGGCAAGTCACCTTCCTCTGAATCATTCCAACCAGAGTAACAGATGATTTGTTTTCAGGCTCTGAATCATCTGAAGAGTTTTTTAAACAGGCAACCAAAACTGGGTAAGTAAAGGTGATTAAGGAATTCATATTTTCTAAAGACAGTAGTTCAATATTCTCATTTCCTGTGTTCTGGTTTCTTAGCATAGGACTGATAGAATTCTCAAGCTGACAAATGATTTCCAGCTTTGAGGGCATTAGGGTAGAATGGGAGCTGAATTCCAACAGTCTGCAATATTGCACACCTTGAAACTGTTTTCTAAATGGTTTGTTGTGGATATAGATTCTCCATAGAAAAGTGCTTTAGAAAGTAAATGCTATATTCAGGATTGCAAGAGAGAATCTTTTAAAGAAATGGCCTGAAACCCTGAAGAGTTCTGTTGTGGTGAATGTCAATCATGCAGCTTGACTTCTCCAGAAACTATTTCAGAGAGCAAAAAGGGAAAAATAAATATCATCTTCTATTCTGTCTATTATGGTTTTATCTGTAATGAAAGTAGATTTCCTTTCCCAACAGATTTGAAGACAAAGGAGCAGTTCAGGTTTCTCCTCAAGTAAGGCTGGAAGAACTTGAGAGTGCTGAGAAAGGGAATGAAAATTCTTGCAATGCACAGCCTGACAAGCTGTGTGCCAAAGAAATAACACTCCCAAATGTCACAGGTGAGTTGATATTTTGGTGACAAAGGTGATTAAGCTTGAAAGAGACCACAAGTTAGCATTTTATTTCACATGAATGTACATATATGCTTGCAGTCTTGTATAATGTAGTTCTGTTGATGCCTACAGCTAATACAAGACTATTCCTGTAGCCTAAATACTTAAAATGTGGATGTTCTATGCACAGGAACAGAAAGGAAGAAAAGTAACTTGATCAAAGTATATTCTGCATGAGTCATATTACACATGAAAAAGCACTGGCTGGTAATTCATCTAAAAATTTAGAAGTATATGCAATATGATCTTTCTGCCTTTTTCTAGAGGGAGATTTTTGCAGTGTAATATTCTGGTTGGGGGGGAAATAAGAGCAGTTCTTTTAAAACAAAGTAGCCATTAAGCTTGTTACTGTGCTTGTGTGTGTAAAATAGAGGTTAATAATTTATTATACCTGTAAATCTAACAGGTGAAAGTGATTTCTCAAAGGAATGCTTGAGCAAGAAAAGCACTCAGAGCATCACTGAATGTGCCAAACCTGACCAAGTGAATGTGACTGAATGCCAGAGTTCTCCTTTAAATGTTCTTGCTGTAGACCTGCTCCCAGAGCAGTGTGACAGAATAGGTGATGCCAGTCCCACAGTGGGTGGGGACAGATCATTCTTTAGGAGCACAGAAGAAATGGATGAACAGCAAACCCAGTATGACAGTGAAAACAGAGAGTTTGATTTAGAAGATAGCTCAGAGGGCAAGCTGGATAAAAGCAAGGGAATGGATACTGATGTACAAAGTGTAGAAGCTGTAGAGGCATGTGAACCTGAGAATGACTCTTTCCAAGACCAAGAACTTCCTCTGGGGCAAGTACCTCAGCCAGAGACTCTTCACTCTGCCACCCCAAATAAAGTCTCTAAGAAGAGACTGAAGCAGAGCATTCAGAAAGTCAACGAGTGGTTTTCAAAAAGCAATGAGATTTTGTCTTCCAGTCCTTCCCTGGATGAATCTGCTGCATCAACTGATGTTTCAGGTGAAGGAGATCTGTGTTTATCAGATAAAGAGTCCTGTATTTCAGAAAAGACTGACCCTATGGCAGATTCCATGGAAATTGCAGCAGTGGAAGGAAAAAAGAGGCAGTCAAAACAAACAGCAGAAAGCATCAAAGACAAAATATTTGGGAGAACCTACAAGAGAGAGAGGAAATCAAATCCCCCTTCTACCTTAAGAGCCATTTTGCCTACTAGGAGAAAGGAAGATGTGGCTGCTGATAAGTGCCTGAAGAATTTCAGCAAAGACAGACTCAAACGAAAGAGAAAGTCTGCCTGTGTCCTGCAGCCTGAGGATTTCATCAAGAAAAAAGATACAGAGGAGGCAGATGGAGGCCCTCAAAGTGATGATAGGGGCCTTGGAGGTGCTGGAAAGAAAAGATGTGATGAAAGTGTTACTGTTAATAAGAGTCACCTCTCTCAGAACAGAGCAAATAATGCACTAACAGAACTTGGGGAAGGAGGAGAGTCCACATTGAAGAAAGCTACAGAGAAGGTCACTGCCAGGAGCTGTGATGGGGACTCAGAAATGCATAACTGTGATCAGAAAAACACCAAAAAAAGAGGTTCTGCAGCAAAAAGATGCAGGCATTCTAGTAGAACTAAGTGTTCTCTGCAGTTAGTAGTGGATAGAGACTCTGTTTTCCCTGATGCAGCTGAGCCACAGATTGACAGCTATCCAAGCAGTGGGGAGCCCAGCAGAGCTGACTCTGAGCAGAATCCAGTCAGACGCAGCAGAAGGCTTCAGTTACTTTCTGCAGAAATGAAAAAAGAAACAAAGAAAGAAGTAAAGGGAGCAAGAGAGAATAACAGTGACCGTGGGAGGGCTGTCCCTGGAGGCCAAAGGAGTTCAGCTCACTCTGCTGAATGCAAAGACCTGTGTGAGCCTCAAGATCAGCTGAGTTGCAGGCCAGTCACTAATTTGGAGGGAGGTGATCTGGAAGCAAATAAAATGCAGGTTGGTCTAAAGAATTTACCTGGCACTGCAGAAACTAGAAAAAGTCTGTTCAGTCCTTCACATCAGCCTTCAAACTGTGGTTCCACTGTGCCTGACACAAGTTCTCAAGGCAGTGAAATACTAGGCAGCCCTCTCCTCCTCCAACCTCCTTCAGTGTCTGCTAGGCAAACTGCCTCTCAAAAAACTGAAGAGGTGTCTGAATCACCTGCTGCTTGTCCCCAGCAATGTGGGCATGATCCACAAAATGTTTCCAAAACTGGAAAGCTGCCAGTGGCTAGCAATGTGTTGGAATTGACTAAGGAAGCTGAAGACAGTGACTTAGACACTCAGTATCTGCGGAATACATTCAGGCACTCCAAGCGTTCATCCTTCAGCCTTTTCCAGGCTCCCAGGCAGGCACGTGCAGTGGGAGATCCTCCTTCTGAACCCTTGACTCTGTCCTGTGCTGCTCAGGTGGAAAATAAGGCTACCAAACAATTACAAGCAGAAAGATTGCAAGAGGAGAAAACAGCTGCTCCAAACTTGAGCAGGGTTTCTGAGAAAGAGGAGCTTAAGGCTTGTGAGTCTGCCCATGTTGATCCTGTGCCTTGCTCTGCTGTCAGCACAGGAGAACACAGGGATGACATTTCACAGGCTGCAGAGGAAGGGATTCTGACACCAGCAAGAACTGAGACTGCTCAGACTGAGCACAAGAGTGGATTGCTACAAGAAGAGCAGGACAGTGAAAAGCCAGAGATAGGGATAGAAAGTGAGTTGAAACAGAATCCCATCAAAAGTGGTGGAAGCCAGAGTGATCAGAGTAACACAGAGCTTGATGATTCCAGTCAAAAGGATTTAAACTCAGGCCAGGAAGTCAGCTTCAGTTCAGAAAGCAATCAGGCAAGAGAGGCTGAAGTTGTTGATTGCAAAGGACCAATTTTACATTTTCAATCCACATCAATGATTTGTCCTGCAACTTGTGAGCAAAGCCCTGCTGAATTCAGCTGTGAAGTCACTGGGACAAACACTAGCAAAAGAGAAAGAAAACCTGTAAAGGGGAATGAAGAACAAGCAGCCCAAACTGTTAGCACAGCAGTGCCCAAGTCTTCAGCTGCAGAGGCTCTGGAAGAACCTCTTAGAGAGAATCATGATCTTAGAGGTTTGTCTGAAACCCCTGATGATTTGTTGTGCTCTGATACTGATATTGAGGACACCAGTTTATGTGAAACTGATAGGAAAGAACAATCTGCAGTGTTTGTAAAAAGTGACAATGCCCTGGGAAAAGAACTGCACAATAGAAATGCAAGTTCTGAGCCAAGATCTCAAGATATTCAAAAGACTCGAAGGCGAGTGCAGAAACTGCCATCTTCAGATGAGGAGTCCTGTGAGGATGAAGAGTTACCATGCTTTCAGGCAATAATCTTCAGCAAATCAGTAAGCACACCTTTGCAGACTGATAAACAAATGACATCTTTGGTAGAGTGTCCAGTGAGTCCCTACATGTTCCCTCACAGTGTGAGCAATGATGACAATATTGTGCAGAAAGTGCCTGAAGCTGCCCTAAGCAATGTGTGTGTCTCACCAAGCCAGGGCTCAGAATGCTCTGTCAACTTATTTTCTTCCCAGTCCAACATGTCTGAAGAATCACCTAATGGAGCACAGGAACTCAAGAAAGATTTACCACAGGCTCATGAGTCCAAACAAATGAGCAGTGTAAATGCCAGTAAAGAAACTTCTGAGAATTGTAGTGGAGGGCTGAAGACAAGCAAAGATGAATGCCAAGAAGACCCAGACATGGGAGCAAAGCTAGGTACAAACCATGATTTTTCTCTCTGCAGCTATTTTTATAATGTCCTTACACCAAGATTTTTGGTGTTTGTATGGAAACTTTGTTCTGTATTTAAGGGGTGCTTGCTCTTCTAGAAAAATGTATCAACCTTACACAATCAAACAAAAAGCCTTCAGTGGTTTATTTCCTGAAAATTATGTTCTTCCAGTTTTCTTTGTTCAGATCACAAGTGAACAGAGTGGGCACCAGGCTGACTGTCTGGTGGGAATTCCTGTTTGAGGGAAGTGCTGGTTCTTTTACTGCAATGTGATACTTGCATTGTCAGCAAAATTTCACAGCCTGTCCAGGCTTTCACCCCAGAGGAAATGTTTGTTGAAATTGGCTGTAGAATTTTGTAGTATTTTGCCCTTTTTATGGCCTTTGTAAATGTTTAGGACTCTTTCATCCCTGTTGAAACACTGAATTCTGTTTACTTTGTCATATGTGTGACATGGTATTCTTTGAAATGTTCACTTACAGGAGATCTGTCCTTGTAACTTAAACATTTTCAAAACTCATTACTTTAGTGTTATAGCTGTTAGTTCTCTAAAACCTCTACATTATGGATGATGTTGGTTGGTTTGTGGTTGTTTGGTGGAGTTTTTTCTTTAACTCAGAGAGTTTTTTTCCCACCTTCATCAAGGTGAAACTGGATCTGGATCTGACAGTGAAATAAGTATTGTGGAAGATTCCTGTGGACCATTCTCTCAGGGGGAAATCCTCACTACACAGGTGGGTGAGTTCATGCACTGAGTGCTAGAAGCAGCTTGCATTCCAGGAGAAAAGCAAGCACATGCAAGCTGTGAAGTTTAATACACTGGAAAACTTCTTTCATCATAATCCTTTGTCAATAAATTATTTCCAAAAGCATAATTCCTAAAGTGGACACTGCAATGTCCACAGCTTGTGATGTGCTCTTGGTTACATGGCTTAATTGTGGGGGATGCTAATTAATGCATCTCCACACTTGTCCAATACTGGAAATATCAGTTTCCTATATTTAAAAGCTTTACTGTTAGAAATTTATAAGGATTTGGTGATAAGGATTAGATTTGTTGCAATATGATATTTAGGAGCACAGAGACTTCTCTGTGTAAAGATTAAATCAAATAATTCTATATTAGAATATTACAGACACAAGTCCCAGCAGGCAGTGTCTAAAGAGAGGTGTGTCCAGCAGTGTATTTTTTATCTGCTGTTAAAATCCTGATGCTGCTCAGTGGCTTCACTTTATGTATTGATTGATTTGAGGGTTCAGTTGAGGATTAGGGGCTTGGGTTTTTTTTGTTTTTCTTTGGGGTTTTTCTTTGTCCTATGTGACTTTAAGATAAATCTTAAGCCAGCTCTCTCTTCAGCATTATCACCTTATGGTGGTGATGGTTTTCTGTTTGCTTGGGGATTTTTATGGGTTCAGTAACAAAGAGGCTCCACATGGTGCCAGTGCTGGAGCTGCAAATGGAATATTCAGTTCTGTGGAAATTGCTTCATCATATCAAGTGAAGGGTTTGGGGTTTTTTAAATGTCCTTTGGAGCACTGAGCTGTTCTTATGAGGGCCTTCCTATGGTATGTTTTTGATCATGTAATATAATTTTTTGAGGGGGAACATAAGGAAGGATATTATGAAATGTTTTAGTCCTTTAAATGATCTTTGGGGCTTTTAGTAATGGTGGAAAATGAAGACTCAATTTAAAATTTAATAATGAACATCATGGATTGAGCTATTAATGGAGTTTGAACTAAATTACTTTCAAATAAATTTGTGCAGGAGTTGTTTTCTGATTGATTAAACTCCAAGACATCTAAACTGAAATAACCTGAGTGGCAAAATGAACATGTGGTTGTTTAGGTGTTCTTGCTTCTGGTGAGGGATGTGTGCACTATTTATTACAGTAAATGCACCACAGTCACTTTTTGAACACGTGGCAAAAAACTTAATTCCAAACTATTTTGCTATTTCTAATTTCAAGTGTTTGTTGAAGAAATTAATGCTGAGTTTGCTTATGTTGGCATTCTTGTGCCTCCTTTGCAGCAGAAGAATGCTATGCAAAACAGCCTGAAAAAACTTCAGCAAGAAATGGCTGCACTTGAAGCAGTGCTAAAGCAGAATGGAAGTCAGAACTGTGAAATTTTACCTGTCCATAGGGAGCTGCCACCTTCCAGTACTGAGGGAGCATTTCAAATGGAACAAACAAGGAAAGAAAAAAACAGGTCAATGGTTTTGTTTGGAGTTTTGGGGGGTTTTATGCTTATTTCTAAATGTTTATTTTAATAAAAGAATCTTAAGTATCTCAGCGCTTCTGGGAAATTACAATAATTTCACTGTTGCTACATTTTTCTGATACTTAGAAGAGCAAAAAAGGGTATTAAAATCAATTTTCCTCTCTTAGGTCTCCAGAATTGTTGCTTCCATCTTCTAAATCCTCTTTGACAAAGAGATCAGATGTGGAGAAAGGCCCTGAGTGTTACAATGCTCTAAAGAACAAAACCACCTCTGAAAAGACAAAACCTGTGCAGGAGGCAGTGCAAGAGCACAGGCAGTGTCAGCTTGGAGCAGGTAACAGATAAGAGAAACCCAGGACATTTTGATTTCTGGTGGTTTTCTCCTGTTCTTTTCATGTTTTTACATATCAGCAATACACAGCTTTATCCTGTAAATCCATGATTTCAGTTGATGTGTTCCTGGTCATGTTAAAAAGGTGTCACTGCTTTGTTTGGCTCCCCATCAAATGGTGTGTGGCAGCATTTTGACAGTAGTAGGAGTTTTTCTGTCTCACTTCCAAATTCAGACACTTTGACAAATATGCTGCTGAAAGTTTCACAGGTGTTCTAGTTGTCTTGCCTGTAGATCAGGAAAAAGCAATGATCAAGGCAAAGATGAAGTAATAAACACCAGGAGAGGAAATAACTGCAGAATTTAAACCTAGAAGAGAGCAACAACCTTCTACCATGACTGCAAGAAGGAAATGCAGTTTTTCTAAAGGAATAATTTCACTTTTCTTTCAGAAAATGAAGAGGAGCAGAAATCTGGGACCAGGCAAAACACTGCATCTGTCTCATCAGATCTTTTTGGAAATGTGACCCAGAGTCCAGATAACTCTTCCTCCTCTCTAGGGCTTTTTATCCCTCAAACTGCAGAAGCCACAGGTGGGCCTGTTGCAGCTCAGAGCACTGATCAAAGCTGTGGCCCAGGGCACAAATTAAAGAGAAGTGAATGTTTTCCTGTACCTGATCTACACAATGCAACTGGGAAAGAAAGTGCTACAAGTCCAGTTGTGACCAAGAGGAAAAGAATGTCAATTGTAGCATCAGGTCTAAATCACAGTGAGCATGTAAGTAAATTCCAGAATATTGAGATCATTACTTAATAATTCCTGATTGCCACTGTAGTCTCCTCCATCTCTAAGTACAGTAAAACAAATCTGGTAGGAATTGCAGGTGAGTAATGCAGCAATTTCTGTCAAACTTTATCACTCCTAAAACTGTGAGAATGCTGCCTGTAATTCCACTAATTACAGTGAAATTTGAACTTTTAAAATGATCCCTAGTGTCTGGGGGAAAAGCTCATGATTCCAAAGCCAGAGGACTTGCAGAAAGCCTTGGGGCTGGGGAAGGGGCTGTGTGGGTGTTTGGTTCAGTCTCTGATGATGCTGATTTACCCAAATTCTGATCTTTAGTGAGCATTTCTGTGAATGGTAACTCTGAGTTGCTAATAAAGCTGTTTCTGCACTCAGTGTCCAGAAGGTTTTGGCTTTTGGGTTATAAAACACACACCAAGAGCTCTGCTGTACTTTAGCCTGTTGAATGGTGCCAGAACTGACTTAAAGAAATGAACATTCTGTGTGCCAGCACATAAAACTGCTAAAATAACTATCCTGTTCCATTTCACTTCTACAAACTGGGGCTGTTGGGAGGTTTAAAACTGTTGCTAACTATTATTTTCTTGACTGCTTTTTCAGTTGCTGGTCCAGAAGTTTGTGAAAAAAACTCAGAGCACTTTATCTAATCACATTACTGAAGGAACAACTCATGTCATAATGAAAACAGGTTTGTTGGGAACTCTATTGACAGATCATATAGAATTTTACCTTTAGCCTAACAACAAACAGACAGGTCAGCAATAAATTTAATAAGTTTGAGGAAAAGGTATTGATTGCTTTCTCTATTGGAAGTTTTTTGTTTAAGCTTGGGAGTTTTCTCATTTTCTTTCACAGAATCAGTGTGAGGGCAGTTTTCCCTTGTGTTATTGTTACTTGATATTTGTTTCTGCAGCTGCTGGTTAATTTTCAGGTGTTGACAGCATATTAGTGTGAAGTAGTCCAGAACCAACCAAAAGAAAACTAAGATAGTTCCCAAAAAATTTTTGCTTTTTCTTGCTTCTTATCTTTATTGATTAATTTTTAAAAAGGGCTCAGAAATGGTGCATGTGATTAATTTCTGCTCATTTCCTTCAGTCTGGTAGAATCATGATATTGGATTTTTGGAATCTCTCTGTAGCTTTGATATTTTGCTGCTGCACTTAGCAAAGAATGTTTGTTTTTTCATACAAATACCTTGACCTGTGGTTTTTTTTTCTAATGGCAAAACTAAAAGATTTCTTGCTGTTGTTTGCTCTGCAGATAAGGAGCTGGTGTGTGAAAGGACACTGAAATATTTCCTGGGCATTGCAGGAGGAAAATGGGTAGTGAGTTACCAGTGTATGTATAAGTGGTTTTATTATTTTGGGTTTTTTTTTTTTTTGGGTAAATGATCTTTGCCCTTCTACCATGAATGCAGACTTCACTTGCTACAGTAAAGAAAAAGGATCTTTTCCTGTCTTTCCATCTGATTTTTGCAGTGTTTCTTCTAAATGCTTTAAAAGAAATTAAAATTCAGAAGCACAAACAAGCAGCAATATCGAGTTTTTTACTCTTGTGAATACTTTTTCTGCTTTCAGATAGCCACACTGGATTGCTCCCCACCATGGCAAAAGCCTTTTGTCCCCCTTAATTTAAATCTTTGCAATGCATGGCATCAATTAGTATAACATTAGTAATATTTATAAATGGTTAAAAATTATTGAAGTGCTTTTAGTATTCTTTTAGTACAAATTCTTTCCATTTAATATACCAATGAAGTCACAATACTGGTAGTGGAAAAACCATTTTGCTGGATAAATTTACTTTTCTTGTTCTGATCTTTTTATTTAGGGATAATCCAGTCTTTTAAAGAAGGAAGAATACTGGATGAGGTAAATCTTTTACCTTGAATGAAATGTCAAATGCTTAAGTAATGCTATTACATGATGGATTTATGAGTTTATTTGTATTGTATAGACAAATATTGTCTAAGTACTTAGTATGCAATTCTAGCTCTGAAACCTGGAGTTCTAGTTTTACCAAATGCTAGGAGCAAAAGCCACACTTAGGCCCTGGGAATTCATTGGTGTTGAAGATAAAATGAATCCTTATTTTTTAACAGGTTATAGACATATTTTTATAAGTGTTCCAGCTGATATTAATAGACTGTAGCATAGAGCAAAAGATCTTAAGGAAATAATGTTATGTACAGATAATTTCTTTCAAATAAAACTTCACTGATAAGACAATTATAGTCTTGGAGTGTGCTGCTTCTTTTATTTAGTTTGCTAGACTACTACACAGTTTGACTATAATTTATTTCTTTCAAACTTTCCTGGTGCTGCAGGGGTTTCATTACTCCAGCATTTCTCTTGCAAAGTCTTTTAATTCATATTCTGGACACACTCATAGATTTTCAGTTCTGAAATCTGACATCTCTTCCTGTTTTGAAGCAGAGCTCTGACAGGAAAGTGTTCTCACAGTCTCTTAACTTGTGATTCCTTGTTTTTGTTCTGTTCCAGGAGCACTTTGAAGTTCGAGGAGATGTAATCAATGGGAGAAACCATCAAGGTCCTAAGAGGGCCAGACAGGCACTGACTGAAAAGGTACAAGCACATCTCTCCTGCTCTGTTTCAGATATGTGGCTGTGCTGGCTGAGTATCTGCAATTTCTTCTAATTTCTCTGCTCTCCTGTACACACAGAGCTGTACAAATTAAGCATTTTTATACATGAAGGGTGACCTGTGTCAGCAGCAGAGCAGATATTCTGAAGGGGCTCACTAAGCTTGGGGTGAATTCTGTCCTTTTATAATGTAGTGCTGATGGTCTTTAATACTCTTCTGGTCTGTGGGGTACAAAAAACTTTGGGTATGATTTGTGAAATGCTCATAACTTGATAACAAGCCCTGGAAGTGCAGTGAAAACAGCCTATAAAGCATTGGCCTTTAAAAACCCCATATGAACTCTAACATGTTCCTTCCTTTTCAGATCTTTAAAGATTTTGAGATCTGTTGCTGTGGGCCTTTCACTGACATGACTACAGGTGTGTCATTTTAGTGGGCTTGGATGGATGGTTAATATAAAATATATTTGCATTCACCAGAATTTTACATTTCTTGGGTAATTTTTTACCTCTTTTCTTCTGGAACTTATAAAATACTTACATGGGGTGAAGTGTAGGTAAATAATTTTATCCAGTTCTATCTCCAAATGGAGTGGAAATGGTGTTCTCTCTGTTGGATGTCCTCAGACAACCCCCTGGCAATTTTGCTGCATTTCAAACTAAGCCTTTTATCTATCTCTGATTCTCTAGCACTGAAGGAAAAGCATTAATGTCATGCTGTTTGGTAATTGCTATTGATGCTCTTGATCACTCATATTTGAGCATTTTTCCTTCTTTTCCTCTGTCTTAGTAAACAGTTGTTAAATATCCTTTTTCTCACAGTTGACATCCTTATTGTAGCTTCCATCTATAGGAGCAAGTGTTAAAAGTGAAACATGACAAAGCTAGAAGTTAATGGAAAACAAAAAGCTGTTCAGGATAGCTTCATTTCTTACTTTTAAAATTTCATAAAGTATGTTACAAGTTTTTGAAAATTTAATCTATAAATTTTTCTACCTAAAATATTTGTACTTCCAATTTTTGTGGCTTAATCAGCAGATACTTTCTGATTTGTCCAATATAACTTTATTTTTGAATTATTTTTGGGTGAAATATACATTTCTTGACATTTACAGTAATTGCTACAGAGGGTGCAGTGCTTTCACCTGCTGCAGTGATCCTCAATTGAGGCTCTTATACTTGAGAGACTTAAACTTCTTCACTACCAATTCAACAAATTGGTGCAAATTAAGTACTTTGGCTACTTTTGTTAATGAGAGATAATCACAGTTCTAACTTCATTTTTCATTTTCATTTCATGTCTTGCATCCTTATGATAAGAGGAAATAGATTGTGACTGAGTTTTGGGCATGTATTCAGTGCTTTTTCAGGGTTTTGTTTTGTGCAGACCTGTCTAGGAGGTGAGGAAAGAGGGAGCTGATATTCCCTAACAGGTTTGGAAGTGAAAGAACCATTTTTTTTATTTTTTTTTTCCCCTTACTGAGGCTCACATCTCTTTCAAATGATGGTGGTTTGTGAACTGGAACAAACAAACAAGGGCTTAGGAAATAGTCAACTTGAATGAGATATACAACACTGAGGTAACTGATTTAATCTGATTTCTTCAGAGCATCTGGAGTGGATGGTGGAGCTCTGTGGTGCCTCTGTGGTGAAGCAGCCTGACCTGTTCTCACACACAGCAGTAAGTGCTGAGTTTAAATGCTGAGTTTTTACCCTCTCCCAGTTTCCAGAGCTGTCCTGGCAGTGCCACTTGGCTCTAGGCCTGGCCAAACTTCACTGCAAGACAGGCTCCCTTGCAGTGGAGAAATGATTAGTGTTGGCCAGGTCACTAATTTGTCTTGAAATTAGCACTGAGCCCCTTTCCATCTCCAAAAGCCTTTTAGTGACTGAGTGTAGTCACAGAATTTCTGGAGAGAAGTCACAGCAGAATCTTAGGAACTAATGTCTTTTTCCCTCCAGTTAAATTCCTCTCTGAAGTGAAACTCTGAAGCAGAATTAGCCCAGTTAGTGCTCTCTGTAGATAGATATGAAAATGAGGGTTATGTAAGGACAGACAATAATAGCATTTTTATTTTTTATCTTAAAATCCTAGAATTCTACTGCTGTTGTGGTTGTGCAGCCAGATGCTTGGAAGGAAAACATGGATTACAGAGGTAAAGCAACAGTGTCCTGAGCTGCTTTCTGGTACACATGGAGTGTTTTTATCACATCTGTGCTTTTAATAGCTAAATACCAGAGGGTTGTAGAGAAATCCAAACTACTGCATCTGGAGATGGAAGTATGTCTTGTAAGAAAAATCTAGAAGGACAAAGTACACTGTCTCAAAAACCAGCAATTGCCTTAAAAGCTTCTCTGGCAGACACAAACTACTGCCTCAGTTGTCCTCTGGGTATCATCAGCTTTACAGAAACTTTTCTAATGGAATTGTTTTTAAAAGGTGGGGAAGGGTGTCCTTGGAGGACCAGTAAAATCTAGGAGAAAGCCTCAGATGGAGCAAGATTCCCTTGGTCTGAAAAGGTCGTGTTTAAAAGCTTTAACAGGTGTAGTTTTGTTTTTTGTTTTTGTTTTAAGCAAAATGCTCAGGAGAAACCCTGAGACTTTGAAAGTGCAAGTGCTCCAGACTGGCTCAGAGATGGGGATTGTGGGGTTCTGGGTTAGGCTGCAGTGAAATTCAACAAAACAGTGGAGCTGGATGATGATGTAAAAAAACCCAGCTGTTTCCATGGCACTGGAAAAATGAGAAAATAAAAAGATCCTGGAATGAGGAAGAACAGTCTGAAAATGCTTCAGTGATTTTCTGTTGCTTCTGTCTTAATGAGACTCGTTGCTTGTCACATACTCACTGTGTCTGGGCAGACAGGAACCAAAGCTCTGTCACTGAGATCCTAAATCAAAAGATGACAGCTGCATTTGTTGTTTTTAGTCTTTCTCTTGTGTTCACTGCTTCCTGCTTGGCCACAGAGCTTTTCTCCAGAGCATCATTACCTGCCCTGCTGCAGGGAGTGGCAGTGCCACATCTCTGCTTCACACTTCTGCTCTTTATCATGCTAAAATGTCACAGATAAACCAAACAGCTTATTCTGAAAAGACATCAGTGGGGCTCACCTTTAGCTTGTAGGAGTGCTTGATAAGAGCTGCCTCATTTGTTTGTGTCTTTGCCTTGCAGCAATCCCCCAGCAGAGCAATGTTGCCGTGGTGACTCGGGAGTGGGTCCTGGACAGCGTGGCTTGTTACCAGTGCCAGGAGATGAGTGCTTACCTCCTGTCCTGAGGGTGAACAGCAGCTCTCATTAACGCTGAAACTCCTTACACAGCCTGAAGGTGGAATTTCCCACTGTTCTTTAAAGATTTAGTTAACTTCAGGAGCTCTGAGATGGTAAATGTTGAACAAATTTTAAAAGTTAGGGAGAAATGGTGATGTGTTGTTTGCCACGGTTTCTGTTTAGGCACTTGGGGACATTTTGGGGGTAGTTGTTTAAAATTGGGCTCAGGGTTTGAATTTAAACACAGCTGCACTCTGGAGTAACCTCCAGATTTTCATTTTGCTTAAATCCAAACCCTGAATACTATTTTGTGGTTATTAATGCATCAGCCTTGGCCACTGATTGATTATGGTTGTGTTGATAACTCTACAAACAGCTTTCCTGTTGTGCAAAGTGCCAGGTCACCCTAACCAGAAGCCACAGGTATGGTCCCCAGCAGGGCAAAGACTGAGAGCAAACAGGAGGCAAAGCTTAAACCAGGAGCCTGAACCCAGGGCTGTCAGGCTGATTTCTGTGTGTGTGGCACTGTGGAAAGATAATGAACAGAAGCACTTTAGTATCCTGGTGACCCATGATAAGCCCAATAAGAATCTGCTTCTAATAGTCCCTGCTTGCAAAGTGAGGCTGCAAAGAAATTGGTTTTTTATGAAAGGAAATATCTTGCTTGTTTCTGTTGCCAAGCAATTCAATTTCATACCTAATTTTGTACTTCGAGAGCAGAACTGCTTCTTTAAAAAGAAAAAAAAGTGTAGCTAAGTTCAGAAAATTGTTTTTTGATAAGATGCTGCTGTCTTGGAAAGTTACAGAAAGTATGTTTATAAATATTTGAATGTGCAAAAGAAATAAAATTATTTTGGCAAATATTTACCCAATTCTTAAGCTTTTATGTGAACCTCAGCCTCTGCTTTGAGGCATATGTGAAAAAATACCTTAGTCCAACCTCCTGAAATGGGGAAAGAAGTGGAGACTTACTAGAGAAAGTAAAAAAGTAAATGAGGATTTCAGAGATGCAATCAGAATTGCAGTTGCTATCAATCTGGGGAGTGAATGTGTTATCAACTTTCTTGCAGCTGCCAAGTGCAGGTAGGCTGATCAAGCATTGCTGCTGGCAGTGTGAGAGCTGGAAGCACTTGCTCAGCTGCCACACTCTGCTGTTTCCTTCTGTGTGACAATATTCCATAACAACCAGGCTGCTCAGCACAGCCTCACTCTCAGCCTGGTGCTGCTCTTATCTCTACAGCCCATGCTGGCAGTGGGTATTTTATAATCTCCATTTCAAAGAACAGCTGGAGGCAATGACTAAATACTGCCTGTTAGATGCAAGGAAAAGGCCAAGCAGGACTGTTTTGCTTTGGTCATTGTGAAATTGTCCCCCAGATACAGATGCAAAGATTCTTTCTATCAGGTCAGGTACCAGCTCCAGCTGGATAATTTGCTGTAGTGGCACCCATGGTGCTGCTATTCCTCCTTGGAGGTGACTTGATCTGTGGAAACTGTTTCTATCAAGTGTTATCTGTGAACTTTTGTAGTGTTCATCTCTGTGTTCTTTGTAGTGTTCCTCTCCTGTAAGATTTGAATGAAATGAAATGATTTCCAACCCAGCTGTGCTTCCAGAGGAGCAGGCAGTGCAAGGGGAGCTGATGAATCCATGTGCACTCCTCCAGCTTTGGCAGTAAATCCCCAGCAGCTGGAGTTTCAGAGCACTCTGTGGGTCATTCTGTAAGTCAGGCTCATATGCCAGAGCAGATTTGTGATGCTTTGCAGGGCAGGAAAGCTGAGGTGACTGCAGTGTTCAGCTGGGGCTGGGCTGCACTCTGCCCTCAGCAGCATGGGCTGTTGATCCCATTCACTGCAGGGAAGGGGGAAACCCAGGAAGGGTTGGTGCCTGCTCAGGTGTTTGCCTGAGGCTTTGTCATCAAATAACTGATACCTGGAAAGCTGATCTGGAACAGAGACTAGACAGAAGAAAAAGAATAAAATAGGTATTTATTGGAAGGATCCACCTTGGGCAGTGCAAGAGCCTGACTGGAGTTGCATCCAGGTTAAATCCAAGGTGGATCCTGGTCACCAGTTTTACACTTTTATAAGTTTTGGTTCTTCTTGGGGTCAGTTACCCAACCACAGCCCCAGGCTATGGAATCTCAGCCCCCTGGCTTGCCCAGTTTCCCTCACTGTTGTTCACCAGTTGTCCTTGATTCTCCAGCTGGAAAGGAATTGTTTTGCCTAACTCCCCTGTGAAGAGAACTTATTAACACCATATATGAACTTACAGAGTTACACACCAAGCAGCAGAGAATGCAGTGGGGAAAGGAAGAGGGAATGTGAGGCTGGGAATTGGGATTAAAGGGAGGCTGAACCCTCTGAAACCCTGAGAGAGAAAACCCCTCAGGCATGTGCCCTGCTGGCCTCTCTCCCTGCTCTCTCTCCTTTATGGACACTGGCTTTTCACAGCCTGATTTTTCTGCACAAAAGCACATCCTGAGCCAATGTCAGTGACCCTTGCACAGGGCAGGGCTGCCTTTGTCAAGGAACCACTGCACTGGCATTGTTGCAGTGGCTCTCCTTCCCTGAGGTGTTGTTCCCTGACCCTCACAGCACATTTTTGCTGCTGCCTGCTGGGCCATGGTCTCTTCTGCTGTCCATTCACCAAGCCTTCAGCTATGCAGAGTCACAGCTGTAGTACCAGGCAGGCCCTTCAGAAATATTTATCCTGGATCTTGCCTGGTGTAGCACCTGAGTTCTGGAGCAGCCCAAAGCTTTTGAGACATTCTGGGGCTTTGTTTCTGCCTTTTCAGCAGCACAGATGAGTTGAAGTATTGCTCTGGGGCTGTCTTACCCTACCAGTCACTGTTAATAAGCTGTGGGGACAGGGAGGCAGAAGCTGTCCACAACTTTTTTTTCTAATGTGTGTTAATTAGGCATAACTTTATCTTGTATTCTTGTGAGCTGTGGTGATGTGGAGGTCAGCAGCCTGTTCCCAATTCAGACTGTCCTTTACATTTTCCTGCTGAGCATTGACAGAGTTCACTTGGGTTCCAATTGTGTTGGTGGGACAAATTTGTAATTGATTTTACTTCATAACTGTTGTGAAAGCTGCAGAGTAAAGCAACAGGGAGAAGCTTGTGGACTGAGGGGGTAATTAAAGAGCAAAGTAAAAATAATTTGATAGTTAACAGCCCTTTGCCTTTGGCAATATTGAATTTTGTCACAGGATTCTAGGATTCCTCAAGGGGAGTTTGTGACCTTTAAAAGGACAAACAGCAGGTTTTTCCCTGGAACAGGGGGAGCACATCTGTGCCTGAAATGTTTGAGCAGTGCCTCTGCTGCCTTTCTCCCTGCTTTGCCTGACACAACCACGTTGCTGTTTCTCTTTTGCCCTCCCTGTTCCTTGCTCAGAACTCTCTAACCTGCAGCCACTGCTGGAAACACCTGGAGACAGATATGCTGGAAGAATCCACATGCTGGTTCACCTGGCCTGAAGAAGGATAAAGCAGTAGGGGGTGGGGGATAATTGAGAATCTTTAATACCTCTGCCAAATTATGTCCATTTTTAATACAAGCTGAACATGCAGGCTGGTGCCAGCACACTTTTCCCCACTCTGCATCCTGATTTATAGACTCAGCACCAAAGGTAAAGATGGTTGTGGTGGTTTGCCAGGAAACAACACCCTTTGCATCCCTAACAGCTTATGGAGAGCAGCTTCTGCTCTAAGGAGGTGCAGGGGGCTTGATCTCTCTGCTGTAATGGAGAGGTTTTAAACACATCTACTTGTCATTATGCATTGTCAATGAGCTGCTGTGAGGCTTGCTCTAAAAGAATATTAAAGTGGCAAATCCATTTATCATGTAGGAGGCAAAGGAAGGAAACAGCAGCTGGGATTCCCACAGCAGAATCTCTTCCCTGCTTAGGGATTTGGTGGGGAAGCTCTCTATTCTCCACTCCCTGCTGTGACACTTCATAGCCCATTATGATTTGGAAAGGAAAATTAGTGGAAAAGGTGCATCTTTTATTTATTGAAACTCCAACTCTCCTACCTCCTTCTCTTAGAGTGAATGGGAGTTCCCCACTCAGGATGAATGGCAGAATTTGGGGTGTGTGCTTAGTATGGCACAGAACCCCCAGAAGGGAGAGCTGGGTTCCCAGGGCTGCAGCATTTTGTGGTTGGGTCTTTCTCTACACAGCCTCACAGGGGAGCACAGATTTGTGAGAGTTCCCTGATTGAAATAGTGCCTGAGCCATTTCTGCCCTGGCACTGGTGTAAGCTGACTGAAGGATCAGGATCAGGATGCTGGCAGGTGAGTTGTGCTGGCACTGCCCAGATTGTGAGGGTCAGCAATCCCAGTAAATGCTGAGTATTAAAACATTTTGCAGGTGGGATTGATCATTCTCTCCTGTTTGAGGCTGAGTATTACTGTTCCTGCTTTATGAGTTCTGTTATTTCTGTGGGATTGTTTTCATCTTGGGTCTGGTATCAGTTTTATTTGCTGATGTTATGAATAAAACACTTGTGCTTAATATGCAACAATCCCTTTTTGGTAAGAAATGCCCATGACCTCACCTGGCTCACAGGACAGAGGATGTGATCTGAGGCCAAGTGGTGAAGCTGCCCCTCCTAAGCCTGGAAAAGCATCAATTCTTGTTTGCTTGTAATGGGAAGAGCACTTCTGCAGGGCAGCTCCTTGTTCTGCTGCAGAGCAAAGGAATTCCAAACCCATCAGGCTCTGAGCTTTTAATGTTGAGAGTGCTGGTAAGATTTGGAAGGCAACAGGTTCTTATCTTCACAGGCACCTGAGGAAGGGCATGTTCCACAGCCTGTGGTTTATTCATATGTCAAGTGTTGCTGTAACATCTAATTAAATGTAAAAAAAAAAAAAAAAAAAAGCTTTTGGGATGTGATTTACTGTAAAGTTTAGATTTTCAGCAGAACACAAAATCTTTTTCTCTAAAGCAGGATGTGACACAGTCACACCTTCAGATCAGCAGCCAGGCTGTCTCTTCCTCCTTGTTCACTACCATCCCTGCTAAATCCTGCAGCACTCAGCCTTTGGAGAGGTTGAAAGCCTGAGTAAAATTCAAGGCAGTCATCTGGATGTTAGGGTGACTCCTAATGCCTTAACCCAGCTGCAGAGGAACTATTCCAGTACTGAAATTGTCAGAAGTCAAAAGGTTGCAGGGGAAACTCTTGATTAATTTTTTTTTTAATGACTTAAAAGTCTGGTTATTGATACCTTTGTTCTTCAAGGATTTTTTTCTCTTCCCCATGTCAGTTCCTAATTCTTGGGTGAAAAGCCCAAAAGAAAGGCTGTGCTCAGCTGGATCAAGCTGTACAAAGAAGAAATTCTTTCCTTCTTCTCCCTGTGGGGCTGGCCCCCTACAGTGTGAGAGCTGGCTTCCCTGGAACAAAAAATTGTGTAGGTGCACAGGAAATTCTTCTGCCTCTCTGGAGAACCAGCTCTCCCAGCTCCCTGTGCTGTGCTTTCATCTGACAGGATGCAGTCACTGCACCCACCTCATTTACAGCCTGTTCTGTCAGGTCAGGACCCAGCAGCCTGGATCAGCCAATGAAACCTGAAACTGCCTGAGCCACCTCCAAATTCCCTTCCCTGTGAACCAGAAAGTCCAGAAATAGGAATGCTGCTTCATTACCACAGCATTTCCATGCATGTACCTTGCAGGTGTGGCCAGTGCACTCACCTGTGTCCACAGGTATGTGCCAGGGGTTTCCAAGCTGTGAACAAACATCTGCACAACATCTGCACAGCAGGCTGCCAACATCAGAGCAGTGCCTGCCATGGGGGGAGCACTGAACCTACAGCAAAAGCTGTGGGGAGGCTGTGCCAGGCTGGAAAGTCAGATGTGTCTCAAAAACTCTGCACAAGCTGAAGGGCAAGGCAGAGATGGAGAAGCCACCAGCGTGGGGCTGTGTCCTGCTGCTGAATGCTGCTGCAATGCCTGGGGAAGGCAGATCAGAGCAGTGCAGCTGCAGGTGATGCTCAGCACATGCTTGGAGAGAGCTCTTGTGATGGTTTTGAAAGCAAAACCAGTGAGAGACTGCAAGTCAGAAATACGATTTAATAGGAAAAAAGAAAAATAAAATACATGCAATAGTACGAAAGAAAAACCACTGACAGAGTCAGAATACAGCCTGACACACTGCTAGTTAGGGTGGTGGTAGCAGTTCAGATGAAGTGTTGAAGCAGTGATCCTGTAGAAATCCTGGCAGAGATCCTGGTAGATCTTGTCCTCTGGAAACCAGTGGGTAAGGGCAACTTTGCTGTTCCAAATCTCAGTTTTTATCTGGGTGGGAAATGCTTGGCTCCTCCCCTGGCTGGAGCATCTCACAATGGGGTGATGTAATTTTATCAGTCATGCACTGGGAGTGAATGGCCCATTAATAGGAGATATCTCCTGGAGGAAGGATGGGTCATGGCAAAGACAAAGAATATTGTCCCATCTGTTTTTTAACAGCTGGCCCATTAGCAGAGGATATCTCCCACAGAGATGAGAATCACTGCCCAGCCTGGTTTCAGCAGATGGTGATAGAATAGAGATTTTGGGCACATCTTTACACTGTAACCCAGGACAGCTCTCCTGCTCAGTGCTGGGCTCCAGCAGCCTCAGCTCTGCCAGCCACAGCAGCTCCAGGAGCCCTTTTGCTGGAAAGGTGCAGAAAGGGAAGAAATCCCAAAGTTAAAAATGAGCCTCTCGTGAAACTGGAGGAGCTGCTGCCAAGATCCTTTTCAAGCACTTACCAGGCAAGATTTGACAAAGGGCAGACTGGTCCAAAGGGAATGCAGAGAATCAGGGCAGCTATTTATACTCCTGTAGGGATGCTGGGTCAGCCATTTCCCATGTGCTCTTCATTCCTTTGTTCATTTTCCTCTATTTATAAGAAGCTCTCCAGAAACTTTCTTGGGAGGTGTGTGGAAGCTCTCCTCCCCTGCATGCATTCATATGTTTCTCATTCCTGTCTTGAAAGATTTCAATTTACTGAGGCCTTATTTCACCTTAAAAAATCTCTTGCAGAAAAATCATCAGTACTGGCGAGAGAAACACCTAAAACCAGTTCAGGATTAGACAAACACAGATCAAAAGTTTATATTTTAGAGGAAGAGGAAGCCTCACCGGGATCCAAGCACTGACAGACTGTCATCATGGCTGGAACTGAGTGCTGGTGAGGAAAAACATCAAAGACTTTTCTGTAACCTGTTTCTTACCTGGTGATTGTGGTTATTTGTCAAGGCAGGGAACTTTCCTTGGACTGGGGGGCTGTGACAGAGCTTCAGGGGTTTATTGTAGAAAAGCTTCCTAGTGCTGCTCTGGGGAATTAAGTTTTTATAGCTCATGCACCTGATCCCATTGCCCATTAGGATGCCCTTTTTCCTTGCCAGACGTTTTCTCTAGATTAGGAAATGAAGAAAATCTATTTTCTCTTGTTGCAGGGAGAAATCTCAGTGCATTCCCTATAAGGGGTGCAGGCTGCTCAGTGCAGAGTCCTGTACCCATTTCTTGAGAACAACCAAGCACAGAAATATTAATTTTAATTTTTTAAATTATAAATTAAAGTTTCTGTGTGGTCAGTGAATTTAAGAGAGATTTGTGTGATGTGCCTTGCAGCTAATATTTCTCCTGGGAGTTGCAGGGAAGGGGGAAAGGAGACTGAATTGTCTCAACCCTTAGCCAAGCAACCAGCCATGCATCTGTGCAAGTGTGTGCTGGCAATACTAATGAAAGCTCTGCTGGCAGAGCCCTGCCCAGAGAACTCAGGGTTGTGGGAGCAGCTCATTAATTTGCTGATCACCATGCAGTTTTCTGAAAAGCACTGACCCCTTCTTAATCCTAGTTTTTGACTCTAGCACCCAGACTGTGGGGGTTGTAGCTCCCCTGCCCTGGTCCCATACAAGTGAAATGCTTTCTGCTGTTAGGAAGGAGAGCTGGGAATCAACTGAATGTGGGGGAAACAAAGACTTACCCTGACCTGTAGGGCTTCTCTTTAACTCTCCACAATTATGGAGGATTATAACAAAGCAGCCCAAGCCTGCATTGCTGCTCTCAGCCAGGGATCACTTCTGCAGGCTGCAGTGCAAGTGTCACACCAGAGCCCAGGGCTTGGGCAAGGTGCTCCAAGCCAGTCCTGCTGACCTCACTGGGTGACACTTTGCCTGGGAAGGGTCCCCAGGGTGACCTGCAGAGGGCTGGAGGCTGCTCTGCCTGCTGCTGGCCATGAACACAACTACAGGCAGCAGGAACCATGCTTCAGGCTCAATTACCATTTCAAACCACAACCCTGGGCTTGTTCCACAACCTTGATATTAACAAGAACAGTCAAAAAGGAGGAAATTTTATCTGTGTCTTGCACATGACTGTCTTTCCTAACAATGGCCTTTGTGCCTCCCCTTCCCACCTTTCTGTGGGGATAAATCAAGAGCCAAGAATATATTCATGCAACTCAGGGAGGAGGTGCTGTTCATGGAGCCTCTCCAGGCCAGGGCTGGGCATGAAGTCATCTGCCAGAAAAAAACATGTTTAATTACCTGCATTAATATTCAGGTCCTGAAGTCCTCAGCATTTGTATTTATTCACTTTTATAAATGAAACAAGCTTTCCAGAGCGTGGCTGCTGACAGCACATTCCCCTGAGGCCCTTGCTGAGGGAAGCATTTGCCATTTTGCATACATACATACATTTCAATTGATTACAATGGGTTGATTGATTAAATGAAATAAGGTGATTATTTGACAGCTGTAGAAATCAGCTAGGGTCAGAGTAAACTCATGGAAAAGACAGTTTCACCTTAGATCAATGGTTCTTTGTCATTTCTTACAGAGGGAGTCTGAGCACTTGATTGGAACAGGGCACTTGTTCCCCTTCTGTTCCTCATCAAAGGCTGATGGACACTAATGGAAAATATTCATTGATGCACATGGGCTGCTCCTGATGGCCCATGGCTTGAGAGGCTCTCCATCCCCTGGGGATCCACAGGGATGCAGAGATCCACCCACAGCCCATTTAGATCCAGGGGATGCAGAGATCCACCCACAGCCCAATTAGATCCAGGGGATGCAGAGATCCACCCACAGCCCCTGGGGATCCACAGGGATGCAGAGATCCACCCACAGCCCATTTAGATCCACAGGGATGCAGAGATCCACCCACAGCCCCTGGGGATCCAGGGGATGCAGAGATCCACCCACAGCCCCTGGGGATCCATGGGATGCAGAGATCCACCCACAGCCCCTGGGGATCCAGGGGATGCAGAGATCCACCCACAGCCCCTGGGGATCCACAGGGATGCAGAGATCCACCTACAGCCCCTGGGGATCCACAGGGATGCAGAGATCCACCCACAGCCCCTGGGAATCCATGGGGATGCAGAGATCCACCCACAGCCCATTTAGATCCATGGGGATGCAGAGATCCACCCACAGCCCCTGGGGATCTACAGGGATGCAGAGATCCACCCACAGCCCATGGGGATCCAGGGGATGCAGAGATCCACCCACAGCCCCTGAGGATCCACAGGGATACAGAGATCCACCCACAGCCCAATTAGATCCAGGGGATGCAGAGATCCACCCACAGCCCATTTAGATCCACAGGGATGCAGAGATCCACCCACAGCCCCTGGGGATCCACAGGGATGCAGAGATCCACCTACAGCCCATGGGGATCCAGGGGATGCAGAGATCCACCCACAGCCCATTTAGATCCAGGGGATGCAGAGATCTACCCACAGCCCATTTAGATCCAGGGGATGCAGAGATCCACCCACAGCCCATTTAGATCCAGGGGATGCAGAGATCCACTCACAGCCCCTGGGGATCCATGGGGATGCAGAGATCCACTCACAGCCCCTGGGGATCCATGGGGTGCAGAGATCCACCCACAGCCCCTGGGGATCCACAGGGATGCAGAGATCCACCCACAGCCCCTGGGGATCCACAGGGATGCAGAGATCCACCCTCAGCCCCTGGGGATCCAGGGGATGCAGAGATCCACCCTCAGCCCATGCAGGAGCCCCACACCAGAGCAGGTGGGTAGCTGGGACATGCTGTGATCCTTTGGGAGACCCATGGAGAGAGGGGCCCTGCTCCTTGCAGAACTGCACCTGTGGAAGGGTGACCCACACTGCAGCAGTCTGGGGAGATTATTGCCTGTGGGGTGCACTCAGGTTGCAGCAGGTCACAGAGAGCTGTTGTTTGGGAGATGAGCTCACATCAGAGAAGTTCCTGAAGTTCTCCCATGGGAGGAGCCCCACGGTGCAGGAGGGGAATGACTCCTCTCCCTGAGAGCAGGAGAAGCCCCAGGCAAGGAACTGGCCCTAACCCCCATTCCCTGTCTCCTTGTGCTGCTGGGGTAGAAGGGAGGGTGGGGGGAAGGTTTTTTTAAGGGCTTGTTTTACTTCTCATTATCCTGGTCTGATTTTGTTAGCAATGAAGTCACTTCATACCTCTAAGTTGAGCCTGTTTTGCCCAATCCTTATCTCAACTCATGAACTCTAGGTTATATTTTCTCTCCTCTCTCCAGCTGCTGAGTGAGTGAATGAGTGGCTTTCATGGGTCAACCATGACATGCTTGTATCCAGAGGTACCTGCTCAAAAATACGTAACTAAATAATAGAGTTTGGAAATTGCAAGGTCAAATCAGAACAAAAATTGTGAGGCTGATGGTTTTGGAGCAAGTGATCTCATTTCATTCCTGGAAGGGTAGAAGTCTAAACAGTCTGGAAGTGGATATAAACATCACAAAATACACTGAAGAAAGATGCATTCTAAAACTGAAAGAATAGTATGCTTAAAAACTTCAGATCTGCAATACAGAACTTCTTGGGTGAAGTTAGAGGGATGGCTTACATTTGGTCACATGAGTATCAGTATATAAATATATATATATATATATATATATACATACATGTATCAAACATTCAGTTTTAGACTCCTCTTGGTTGCAGTTGTAGAAGAAATGAACTATTAGCTGCTTTTGATTTATTTCTATTTGCTCACTCATTCTCCTTCCTTTTCCCTTGGGTCCTCTGATTGTTAATCTTACAGGTCATGGAGCTTTATTAAAATAACACACCGAGAAGACATTATTAATTTTTAATAAAGGCTTTATATATTTCTTTTCAATAATTTAAACTCATTATGGTCAAAGCTATTACATTAAACACCAGATCAGTTAGTACAGATGGGATTGCTGACAGGGAATTGTCACTGCAATGTTATCCTGACTTGGAAGGTGTCCATTAATTAACACTTAGAGCCCAAGTTGAAGTCATAAGAGTTTTTTTCTTACCATCTCACATACAGTGATTATCTCTTATTAGCAACCTACTGAATGGACTGTTGAAAAGTTGGTGACCCAGTGCCATGGCCTTACAGACCTTCCCTGAGCCCTGGTGCAGGGTCAGATCACTCAGCCCTGCCCTGCCCTTGCCTTCCCCAGGACATTCCCTCCCCTCCCAGGGCATCACCACAAACTGCTGCCTCCATCCTCAGCCCCTGCTGCCCTGCTCTCTTGGGTGTGACTAGAAATGTGTATTCCATCACCATCTCTTGAAGCTGGGTGGGGCAATCATCTTTATCTTTTCCATCCTTCCTCAAGGAGATATCTCCTGTTCATGGCCAGTGAGTCCCAGGGCATGACTGATAAAATTCCATCATCCCACTGGGAGATGCTCCAGCAAGGGAGGAGCCAAACATTTCCTGCCCAGATAAAAACTGAGATTTGGAACAGCAGAGCAGCCTTTTCCACTGGATTCCAGAGGAAAACCAGACCCTTGTACATCATCCCTGGAGCTTCAGAGGAAACTGCACCTTCTCCAGGAGCACTGCTCCAGCTGAGCCACATCTGCCACTGCAGGAGGATGCAGCACCATGGAATGGGACTGTGCCACCACCCTGACTGACTGAGGGTGTCAGCTTGGATTCTGACTCTGGCAGGGTTTGGGATTGTTGTTTGTAATACTGTTTTTCTATTTTAATTTTCCTAGTAAAGAACTGTTATTCCTAATTCCCATATCCTTGTCTGAGAGCTCCTCAATTCCGAAATTATAATTTGGATAGAAGGGGGTTTACATTTTTCATTTCAAAGAGAAGCTTCTGCCTTTATTGGCAGATACCTGTCCTCAAACCAGGACACTGCCATGGGGCTGCAGAGACACTGGGGCTGGGAGAGGACTAACAGGTGATCCCTCTGGGGAGCAGAACAGTTTCTGCTGTGACCCAAAGAGAAGGGCTGGCTGTCTCTGGCAGTGAGCTGCTCAGTGTTCCCCATGGCTGGGAAATGCTTTCTTTGGCAGAACACCTGCACTGGCAGTGTTGCTCATTAATTTTTCTGCAGGCACTAATTAGGGGCCTCAAGTCCTCCCCACTTGCTGTGTCTTTCATGTGTCACTTCCATTTCTTCCATCTGCTTGTTTTCGTTTCTCTCTTTCCTGCTCTGACTCATCTGCCCAAGCCAGGCAGCTCAGTGGCTGTGCCTCTGCAGCAGCAGCAGCTCCATCCCTGCTGTGGGTGCAAGATTGCCCCATGCCAGGGCAGCAGGCACAGAGTGGGGCTGAGAAGGAGCAGGGATTGCACACCAGGTAAGCCACAGACAGCTCCACCAGCTCCAGCACTGCCATGGCTGGAGCTGAGAGCAGCAGCTGGTTTTGGCATTTGAGTCATTCATGTGGAGAGCCTGGTTCCCTCCACTGGTGATGCTCAGGGTATCCAGTCTCCCCTGCTGACCATGAGGTTTCCCACCTGCAGCCAGGACAGTTCTGTCCTCTCTGGGTGGGCTGGATCCTCCTGCACACACAGGGGTGCACTGGGTGCCTCCCCTGCACCCAGCAGGCACTGGCTGGGCCCCTGAGCCTTTTCCAAGGCTGCAGAAGCCACAATCCCACACCCTGAGACCCCCTGGGAGCCCCAAATGACACTGTTGGGTTACCTGGTGCTTTTGAACAGGAACTCTGATGATTGGGTGTGAGGGCCATGGCCACATCCCCCACATCTACTGCTGCTTTTTTTTTATCCCAAATTACCTGCCATTAACTTCAGCAGGTTCTTTGGAGCTGTTTCCATGCTGACAAGGGGAAAATCCCAAAACTTCCATTGACTCCTTTTCTATCTACTCCTCTATATATGTATACAAAAGACTCCCAAACTTCTCCCAGCAGGCTGTGGCTTGGTTTGGAGGAGAAGGGACCCAACAATGGGTTCATTTGGTCTGTTCTGTGATTGTGGCTCTCCTTTTCTGCTTCAGATTTTTTTTTCTTTTTTTTTGCCTTTTCTATTCTTCTTTTGATTTTGCTTCCTGATTTGTCTTGTTTATTCCTCTGTAGAGAAGGAGAGTGAGGGAGAAGAACTCCTTTGAAAAGTCTGGTTAAATGAGCTACTGTGGGAGTCTTTATTAGACAAGAAAGCTGGTGGAGAAGGAAGTGCCAGAATATTAAGATGCTTGGTGCATCGTGGCTGCAGAGTCCTCTGAGGAGGGGAGAGAAGGGGATGGGGACATTCATTTGCCCAGAATTCAATCCCTCTCTGAAGCCACAAGCCCAAGCCTTCAAAGAAGGCTTCAAACAGTTGATGTCTGGGATGTACACGAGTGTGACAGATGTATGCTTTGGGTGCAGCTCAGCTGGGGCAGCATTTGCATTTTGGCTTGGATTAGCTTCTCATGGGCTGCACGTTTCTGTGTCTAAATCTACTCTGGTCAGGTCTGCATCTGAGTCTGGTCCTGCTCACTCTGGCAGAATGCACATTTTTTGGTTGATACAAATTTTTTTGTCTTTTTTTTTGGCTGTTCTAGAAGCAGCTGGGAACAAATTACTTTCACTCCAATATCATTGTTTTCATACCACAGGCCTCCAGCCAGAGCACTAGAGGGGGGTGTGAGGTGGGTGGAAATGACACTGCCCTCCAGTACAGGAAATAAGTTAACAAGACCAGAACAAGAAGTTTTCAAGGAAGATCCCATCATCATTTTTGTGTAACCCCAAACAGCAGCTGATTTTCTGGCACTGCAGCTTCACCTGGGTGTGTGTGAGAGACATCACATGGCTGAGGAAAGCAGAGGGAAGGCCATGGAGAATGCAGCTGCCTCTTCACAGAGAAAATTCAGAATTCCATGCCTTACATCCCTTACTGGGGAGAATCTAAGCTAAGGATTTGCTTATAAGGGTGAGCTAACAAGTTAAGGTAGAGCCACAGCAAGTTTAAACTGATCAGTGACCCAGAAACTGCCACATGAAATTCAAAAGCCTAAAAGATGCTAGAGCACAGTAAAAGAAAATGCACTTGCTGTGTGTATGTGGAAAGAAGGAAGTCATAGTGGCTGTGACATCAGAATGGTGAGAACAACTGCAAACAGGTTATGAGGAGTGGGCAATGACACTTGTGTGCCAGACCCAAGCAGGGATCTGCTTTTGTTCAATGTTTGCAAAGGCTCTGGGGAACCTGGAGAGTGCAAGAAAAGCATCAAGATGCTGGGGGCTGCTCTCAACACACTGCCTTGATCAGTTCTTCCTTCTCCCAGACTGCAGATGGTGTTTATGCTCTTGCAACCTGCACACAGCACAGGTGTCCAGTCACTGATGGAGCTTTTCTTGTCCTGGTAAATCAGCAGCTCCAATTTCCCAAAATGCCTTCACCAGACAGCTGAAATCTAAGACCTGGGTATGAGAGCAGATACCAAATATTGAGTCAAAAGCTATTGCTGTAGTGAGGACAGGCAGCTCCTGTCAGCTCAGGCACAGACAACCTGCAAATGCTCCACATTTGAGGAGTTGAGACAGAGGGAGAGGTTATTCACAGCAGGTGTTTCAGCTCCAGAATGAATACATGCAGTAAATCCTCTGGGTTTTTCACTGAAGGGTATGGATAAGCATATTTCAAGAGCTAGAGAGAGACATTTGGATACAAAGATAAGTTGGGCAGTAAGAGATTTTGAGAGGTTGGGTGGTTTGACTTAAAAATGAACACAGTCGAGCACCATAAAATTTCCAATGATGTTTATTTTTCCTGTAGCCCACAGACACAGTTGGATCTGGCAACAGAGCAGATTCTATTTTCCCATGAAGTGTCCATGTGACATCAAACCCAGGCTAATACTGTCATCAAAGGCATTCAGAGAGGGCAGCAGCAGAAGCAATGGGAGATGCTGGGAGGAGGCCAGACAGCAAGGCACAAGGGCAGGGAGCACCTCCTCTCCCCACTGCCACAGCAGAGACAGGGTGCAGATATGCATAAAGTCATTTTTCTCATCTATACCAGACAAACACAGCACCATGCAACACAACCTGCAGCTGGAAGTGGGTGGGGAGCAGGATATGGATTGTTATTGCAGTTATTGTTGGGAGCTGTGTGTGCAGGACAGCAGGGAGAGCCCAGGGAGTGCCCAGGTGTGAGCAGCTCACACAAAGCTCCCCAGGGGCATTTGCTTGCTGAAGGGAACCACGATTGATTCTCAGGATGCATCTACTGGGACACACCTCTCCCTTGGAGCCAGATCCACTCAGCTGCATTTCAAACACAGTTCAAGTATCTAAAATACTGTGTAAAGAGACATCTGTCTGTTTTCTTTGCAGGAGGTGGACTGCTGTGGTTAAGGCTCCTTCCCAAGGTGCCCTCCTTTCCAGCTCTGGCCCAGACCTGCACCTTCCATGGCACTTGCTGTCCAACCTGCCCAAGGGCAGCATCACCTCAAACATCATTTCCCTTCTCAAGGAAGGCTGGAAGAATACCTTCTCCTGATCACACTCTGCTGCTCACAATCCCCCTCCTCCCTCCAGCTCAGGTCCCACAGAGCCCCCACCCCACACTGTGTGTGCTGTACAGCTGCACACAGGCAGGGCCTGGGCTGTGGGTACAGCAGGGTGGCACACACAGCATCACTCCCTTTTACTTTGTTTCACCCAGTCACAAACCTTCCAGCACTCGATACTCCTCTGCCAAGTGGTTCCTTCATCCCAAGCAATCTGCACAGCAGCAGCCAGCCCAGAATTCTCCACAGTGCAGGGCGACTCGTGCAGCCCTGCTTGCAGCTGGGACCTTTGCTCAGCCCTAGAGACTGAGAAAAAGGCTTTGGAAAGGCAGGCTAGCTCCTGCAGCCAGCACCATGCCCTCGTCTCAGCCAGTCACTGTACAAATGGACAACACACACACATTATTTACAGCCCCCTTTTCACATGATGGAGCAGCTCTTGGCTCGGTCTTTCCTGATCTCTGTGTCACTCAGCAAGTCTGTCCTGCCAGGCGTCTGTGACACCCGCTTCAGTCCCCGCTTGGAGTTGCTGCGCTTCAGGTTCTTGTGCACCCTGTTGACAGAGGCCAGCGTGGTCACATGGAACACATCCCTCACACTGTTCTCTGACACCTTGGAGGAGCACTCTGCATAGGCCACTGCCCCAATCTGCCGTGCCAGAGCACTGCCCTGCAGCCAGAGAGAGAGAGAGGAGCAACAGGGAACAAGGTTAGGACGCCTGGCTCTCCAAGGAGCAGCCTGTCACACAGCCCTGCCAGGGTATGGTGGCACCATGGGGACACAGCAGCTCCCCAGCACCTGAGAACGCAGTGCAAGGCTCTGACAGAGCTCCAGAGGTGAGGGCAGCTCCTGAGCAGACAGTGCTGCTGACCACTGGGCCCTGGTTAGTGGCACTTTGTCCCTCACAGAGTGCTGAGATGCCTGGGGGGTCACCTGCTCTGCACAACACAGAGCCAGGCACAGCAGCAGCTCAGAGTGCAGCTGCACCAGAGTCTGGGTCTGTCACCAGCCTGGAGACATTGCTGGGTCCTCTGGAGGCCACTGGCAGCAGCCTCTCAGCCCCCCCAGCTGTGGCTTCTTCCCCCCTGCAGTTTTGCCCCAGAATCCAAGCAGGAGAGTCACTGGGAGCAGAAAGAGCTGCACTGAACTAGGAGATGCAGCAGGACAACACTCCCCTTTAGCCAGTCCAACTTATCAGATCAGGCACTTCCATCTGCTTTGAGGAATGACTTTTTGGCTACTAACTGCTCAGCAGAGCATCAGGAGTAAGTCAGGGTCTGCCAGAGCTGGGGACAAGAACGCTGTAAACATGAGCAGCTCTGAGCCCCTGAGCCACGACCAAACCAGCTGCAGATAAACCCCAGAGCACACCTGTGCTCCCTGGGCACTCCCAAACACACCTGCTCATGAGTGACAGGGATCAGGCGCTGCTTGGAGAGCTCCCTCAGCGTGTTGAGGTCTGTCCTCATGTCCAGCTTGCAGCCCACCAGCACAATCTTGGCGTTGGGGCAGAACTCCTGCGTCTCCCCTTGCCACTGCAGAGAAAAGGAGAGGCTCTGCTGTGGGTGGCTTTTTCAAACAGGGTGTCACAACTCTTCAAACACTGATTAGCATATCAGGGCTCTTTAATGACTGTCACAATCAAGGATGGGAATGGCCAGAGTGACTCTTGGGCAATTCTGCCCTGCAAACCTGCCCCATCCAAGCAGTGGTGAAAGGCCACACAGTCCTGGCTGTGGAAAAACAACAATCACAAAATCTGGTGCTCAGATCTGGGATCCAAGGGTCAACACAGCCAGTGGAGAGCTCTTCCCACACTCACACACTGTTTATTACTGGGAACCACCTGTAAAAGACATTATGATGTTTAGAGCATAGCTACAGCCAGGGAAATTCAGAATTGTAGCAATGGAAAGAGAAGGCCAGGCAAACATCCATGTCCTTCATATAAATGGCTCCTTTCAGAACTCCCAAAGTGAATGCCTGATGTCAGCTGTGTCTGCAGCAGTAAATAAACCCATCACCTGTGACCTCCCCTGGGGGGAGCTCCATCACAGCTCCATCAGCATGTCAATGCCCCAGTTACTTATCTAGTGGTGCTGAAGTAAAAAGAAGATAATAAATAGAGATTACCCCCAGCTGAAGTGTCATTAGGAATTAGCAATTTCCTGCTACTATAACTGGTGGTTAAGCATATACCCTGGGCAATCAAAAGCAGAAAGAAAACCAGGCCACTAAGCCCAGTGTCCACAACCTTCTGGGGAAGGGAGTACCAAAAACCACCCAAATGTCATTCAACCAGTATCACACCAAAGCAACTGCAAAATAAGAAAAATCATATTTTCTATCAAGAGTATCTTCAGATATCTGCTTTGCAAGGACATTGATCCCCCAGGACTCAGGCACCCAGGCCCTGGTGCAGATCATGGTGCTGCAGTCAGAGCACCAAAGGCTACACAACCTCTCAATGAACAGCTCCAGTTCTTTTGGAGCTGGAATTCAAGCACTCTAATTTACACGAGGGATTTCAGCTACAAGGTCTGTTCTCACCTGGCAGAGGTCACAGCTTCTGCAGTGACACAGTCTGTGGAGAGAGCTGTGACCCTCTTCCTGCATGACTCACACCCCTGGGAGCCCAAACCCTGTTGTGCTATCAAACCTTGTCAGAACCAAGGCACCACTCCACACAAACTTGTTCTGTATGAAAGGAGAGCTGCTGGCTTGCACTCCCTCAGATGGCTCTGCCCTTTCAACTCTACATGCTGCACAGCAGCCCAGGCATCAGAAGGAAGGCATTAATAAAGATTTCCTCTGCTGAAATTTTGCCTGAGGCTTGAACAGGAAATGTTATTTTCCTTATTTGTCTGATATCACAAGCTAAAACCCATTTCAACTTCATGGTGTCTTACGAATTTTCCTCACCACCATAAAGCTGTGAGCCTGCACCAAAGGAAACAAGGCATCTTCTCAGAGGCACTTAAGAAATCCCCTGGGATTTAGGGTTTATTTTAAGTTACCATATCAAAAAAACATTGCCTAACAACACTCTAAACATCTGTGAGGCTCCACAGGGAAAGCCACGCACTGAGCAGGGTGGACTCACAAGAAGAGTGTGCAGAGACAAATAACTCCCAGCCCCACCTAATTATTGAGGGGTTTGTACTTCATTAAGGTAAGAGTGATTCACTTGCATTAATATTCTGCTGACTCCCAAGCTGAGCAGTGAATTCTTTGAGTCCACATGAAACACCCTCCCTCCACCCAGCCTGCTTGGTACCCGGGACCTGCTCTGGAAGCCAACACTGAGCCATTGACCAATTTATCTGAAGGGTCTTTGTCCCCTCACCAGGACACTCCTGAGACAAAGACCCACTTCTCAGCCCTCCCAGCAGCTGAGTAAGAGGCACTTGCTTCAGCACAACATTTGGCAAAATGTGGAGAGGCCAAGAGGGCAGCCAGTACAATGTGACATGTTCAGGCTGTGGCCATTCCAGCCTGGGGCTCTCTGGGGAGAGCAGCCATGGCAGCCACTGCTCTGTGGTGCTTTTCATGCTTTGGTGTCTCAGGGAGTGTCACAAATGAGATGCCAGCCAAGGTTTCCCCCAGGACAGGATGCAGCTGCCAGATGCTTTCTGCACAGCTCCCCAAATTGCATGGAAGGCAGCAGGGCACAGCCAGGAGCAAGGGGTGCAATCACCACTGAGCCTCACTCCTCTGAGCAGAATTTGGAGTTTCTGGAGCTCATCCCAGAGGAAAGCCTTGTGTGGGAGCCTCTCCCACAAGTGACCCACTGGAGAGCAGCCAGGGCTGCTGCACAGCAGATCCCCAGCCCTGTGAGGCTCTCTGGGACCTGCCAGCTGGAATATCAGCTTTGCTAAAAAGCACTAAAGTGCAGGTAGAAAACTCTCAGCTGCTCCCACAGAGCTGTGTCCAGGCCAGTGGCATTGTGCCATCTCATCTTATTAATCCACAGGCTTGAAATTCAGCACCATAGCTCATTATTTTTGTTGATGAGCTATAGAGAACTGATTGCTGTCTTTTTCACCATGCAGATGCTGAGCTGAGGGAAGAGCCAAAAAATACTGAGCATTCTGCTGGCTTGGAAACAGGCACCAGGGGCTGCAGGCAATCCAGACATCCATAACACCTTCTAAAGCCTTACAGAAAATAGAATAAATACCCTGCATTCTATGTGTGAACACAGACCCCACGAGCTTTACCATTCACTGGGCTCCTCCCAAACAGAAATATCTTGAATTCTGCACAGACCTGATGCTGCTCTGAGCACACAAAGTGCACAGGCCCAGAGCTTTGAGCCTTGGGGCAGGGACCCTGTGGGGGCCACAGGGAGCCCATGGTGGCCCACAGGGAGCCCATGGTGGCCCACAGGGAGCCCATGGTGGCCCAGAGGTGCTGCAGAGCTCCCCCCTGGGTGCCCACTGACCTTTTTGAGCACACTGTCCAGGGTCTCGGGCCGGCTGATGTCGAAGCAGATGAGCACAGCGTCCGAGTCGGGGTAGGCCAAGGGCCGCACGTTGTCGTAGTAGGCCGAGCCTGAGGGGACAGAGGGGGGTGAGCAGGGCCCAGCCAGGCAATAAAAGCTTTTCCTACAAGGTGTCTGCTGTAATTGATGTTTGTGTTCACTATTTGTTGCTAATGTTTGATGTTTTTGTAAGTTAATGGTCCTGGCTGTTTGTCCCTTCTCACAGCCCACACCCGCTCTTGTATCAATGCTCACCTTCAATGCTCCCTACAAAATTAGTCATGTAATACTCAGAGGTAAAAAACCCTAAAAACAATGAGCCAGTATAACATCTAAGAGTAAAAAATGGTACTCCCAAGTTGAGAAAACAGTGAAGAAGATGGAATCACCAACCACAGCTTTTTCATCTTATCACCATGACTTAACAGCACTCGACACCCCTAGACCAAGAACCAGCAAATTTCTCCCTGGGGACTGTCACAAGGACATCAGCCTCAGCTCTGTCATCTTTCCAAGCTGAATTCCTCCTCATTTTCATGGGACAGCAGTGGGGTGTGCAACCCTCGGGTTCCCCACCCAAAGCTGATCTCTGATAAATGCCTTGAACAAGGAGCTGCTCTCCTGGCCCATCATTTCATGCAGGACATGCCCCAGCACAGCCCTCCCCAGACAGGGATCTGCAGTTCCACTAAGAATGGAGACACTGCTATGGGATGCAGGCTGCTCTGTTGGACACAAAGGATGTTTAACCCAAGCTTTTGACCAGTCACACACCATAAGGTTCAGCAGAGATTGATTGGCAGAGGATTTTAGTTCCTTTGTTCAGGCATGGAAATCAGAGGTTTTGTCCTTGTTTTCTTGTATTTTACCCTTTGACAGAGTGAAGAGGCAAGTTTTGCATCCCTCTCCCTCCCTAGTGAGCATCTGGCAAGTGGAGCTGTGCTGCTGGGGATGCTGCTCAGGCAGAGCCCAGCCCAGCACTCACTCCTGGATTCCATCACTTGTCATGCCAGTGCTGCACCACTAACAGTGGAAAGGTGTGGCTGAGAGAAGACAGGGAGTGCTGCTACTGGATTTTTATCCTCCCTCACTATCTGTATAGAGGAGAGCTTGCTCACATTGTGAGAATTTGTGACAGGTAAAAATGAATTGCCTTCTTTCTAGATTTGTGCTGGAAAAAGGCAGATTCTTTTTGATATATAAAGAAGTGACAGCGTTTGGTGAACAAGCTATAAATGGAAGGGGATGATTCTGTATTCCACAGGAATTCTGTGAGCAGGCAAAGAGCCCAGCCTGAATCCTGCACAGCTTCTACTAAACACACATGCACACACACACACCTTCAATGTGCAAATTTCAGGCAGTAAACTAACTGTGCCATAGCATTTTTATTTGCACTGCACTCTGTTGGTGAGTGCAGACACCTCAGCAAACAGTCATGGAGCAATCAGCTCACTGCTGCTTAAAAACACTGTTTTGGTTTTATACTGCAAAAACAAATGACTTAAACTTCCTGGAGGGATGAGCAGCAGAGGTTTATTTATGGAAAGAGGAAACAGAGACACCAGAGTCCTTGTTGAATCTGCCTCCCCCAAACACAGGGTTGCCCACCCGAGGCTGAGGAAGGCAGACATGCTTCCTGCTGCAGCTCCTTGGGATGCCTGGACCCAGCACTTTCCCAGCCCAGGAGAAGGGTGCAGCAGGTGTCAGGTGGCTCCTTGATGAAGTTCAGCACCTGATGAATTATGGATGATGGTGGCTTATGTTTCTGGAAGGATGGAAATCTGCCTGGGCTGAGCACAAGAGGAGAATGGGCTGATTCTCTGCAGGAGCAAAATTTGCTACAGGTGTCTCCAGCTCTTACAGCCAGCCCACAGGAGCAAAGGCACCTCCTGGTCCTGTGGGGAGGGATGGGTCTCTGTCCCTGCAAAGTCACTGGGAAGGGAAGCAGTTGGGATCAGCACAGAAGAAACAGATCCTGATCTCTGCAGAGCCCAGCCTCTTCCTAGAGGGAAAGTCATGTTCCCCAATGGAAAGGAGCCAGTCCCTGTGGCATCCTGGAGAGCTCTGGGGACAGGGATGCCAGACAGGCAGGCACAGTGAGCCAGGGTAACCCAGTGTCCCAGGCACACACTGCTGCAGTTCACAGCTGGCAGAGTCACACCACGGCCATGGCACTGCCAGGTGACCCAGCCCTGCTTTCACAGCAGTGCTCAGCTCCCCTCTGAATGGGCTTTTCAGTCTCGTGTTTGGCATGGGCTGTCAGGATGGGATGGGATGGGAGAGCCACAATCCACATGGCTGAATTAGCCTGGTCCTTTATCTGAGCCCTGCCCTGTCCCCCATGCACACAGGGGTGTCTGCCTCCAGACAGGGGCCCTGCTGCTGGAGGGAAACATTCCCACACACATCCTCTCCCTGCAGCTCCTCAGTTTTACATAAACACTTCAGATAAATCTACCCCCTCCCAGCCAAGGAATGCTCCTTTTGTAGGGGTAGTTCTGGCTCATTCAGCACAGACATTGCCACAGCAGAACTGTATCATAGCAACCTGCTGCTCCTCCAGCCAGCCAGCCCTTCAGCAGAGCAGACAGCACTGCTGCAGCCCCTCTATCCCACAAAACCCCCCCTGGCTCACCCCAGTGCCAGCCATCACACTCTCATCACCTGGGACCACAGGAGGAAAGACTCCTGTGCTGGCAGGAGGGACTGAGGGAAAGGAAGCATGAGGTAAAGAACTTTATCTTTTTAACGAGATCAAAATTTGCTTCACGTTCATTAACTTTCTGCTTCATCTCCAAAGAACAGCAGTCACTCCTGGCAGCTCAGCAGCAGCTTCTGCCCATCTCAGGAGGCTGCCAGAAACCCACAGTCAATGCTGCCCTGTGGGGCAGGAGAGCTGCATTGCTCCCAGCCAGGGTAATCCTCCAGTTTGCTCTGGAAACATCTCTACTGAATCTGGAAATTCTCTCTGGGTGATTAGTCTTGTAGATGTTGCATCTACTAGTTTTTCATTGCATATGACAATTAACAAAAAAACAAACAACAACATACCCCTGAAAACCCCACCTAAACAACCCAAAAAAGCCAGTGCCTTCAGCTCTAACTCCTCCATTTTGTCAATTATGAGCACTTGACACCTTACAGACACTCCAGAGACCCAGTCTGGCTATTCCAAACACACACAGGAGCCCAAGGCTGGTGTGTCTGCAGATTCAGCCTTCCTTTACTGCATGAGTCATTCTCCCACTTGGCATCCAGGCCTGCAAGAAACAGGACCTAAGTGCATCTGTTCATGATTAAAGAGAAAATTGGAGCAAGCCTACAACCAGCTTAAAAATAAAATTCACACAGTTGTCTGAAATTCAGGGGTGGATACAAGCATGAGTAGCTCCTGTTTCCCCTTGGCTGGTAGAACATGGAATGCCTGGCACAGCAGCTCAGAGATGCCACTCTTGGGCAGGGGACAGAAAAATTGCTGCTTCATCTGTACCAACATTGTCCTAATCTTCATTTGTTCCTTATTAGCTGTTCTAGAGATAATGAGCCTCCTCACACAGGCACCCTCCATCCAACAATAGGGCATTAGAAACCAGGAAAGCCATGTGCTTGCAGAGCCATAATCTGCTCTGCAAGGGGTGTCTGCAGCCCAGCTCTGGCTTGAAACAGAGATGAGCACTGCCAAGACCTCAATTTCTCAGCAGCACACTTGTCTTGGGGGGTTCACTTTAACTCTCCCCAAAAAGCCAGCCATGCTGAGGCACATGCTGCTTTCTGCAGGGACTGCCAAGAACAGCCCTTGTGGAATGAAACTAATTCATCCCAGCTTTCTGGAGGGCCACACTGACAAACAAGAGTTTTGGGTCACCTACCTCCCCACACAGAGATGCCTTTAGAGATGACAGAGGATGTCCACTCTGCTAGACAGATCCCACCCATGGTCTAGCCAAGCTCTGGGTGAGAGGACAAAGCTGCTAAACCAGGACAAGCCCCAGGACTTCTACAACCTTCTGTCCTGACTGAACTTTGACATTTGTCTCGCTTGTGCAACATTACTGCAAACCCCTGAAGTATAAGAAAGGAGGAAACTGCTCTGTGACATAGAATAAAATAAACACTCTTCTGGGAAGTGCAAGAGGGAAAAAAAAAAAACTGCTCATCAGATTGGACAATTAACCTCTGTTCCTAATTCTTCCAATGCACGTACAAAATTAGTGAATTACTAAAGAGCCCAGCTGGCATACCTTCAGGATGAAGGGAATAGTATTTGCATAGGCTGAGGTGGCATTTCTGGGCCCCTCTCCAGATCTTATTACTGGAAGCCTGCCCCTCAGGAGGAGGCTGTTCTGCTGGATTTACCAGTGGAGGAATCCCCAGCTCAGGCAGTCAGAGTGCTTCTGTCTCATCCCTGCTCACATATCCAGCCACCAGTGGTCCAGAGAAGCTTGCTCAGATGCAAACCTCCCTCCAGCAACAGTGAGGAGTCCCTGAAAGCTCCTTGTACAAGTCCCTGCTGGCTTCTGGGGGAGCATCAGTGCCTTTTCACAATCATGCCTGCAGCAGCTGACCAGGGAGACAAATGGGGGTCACAAGACCCTTCCTGGCACTCCTGCCATGTCACAAGGACAGCTGGCACTGCCACAGCCTGCCTGTCACCCTTTCTACAGGCTACAACAAGGACCAAGAGTGGCAAGAGCTCACACTCTGCCCTTAGGGAGCACAGTGAGGGCTGAGTGAACACAATTACCCTGGTGCAGTGCTGCACATTTCAGGTTTACTGTTCACAAGTATTACATCCCTCCCCAGCCATTTGGCTGCCAGATAAGGTTTCTTCCCACGGGGAAGGCTGGGCCTGTACATTTGCAAAGTTTAATGGTGTGGAGATTTTATCTTTAGAATCTGGGGCAAATGGAGCAGGGAGAGCAGGGCCTAGAAGAGAGCAGATCACCTCTGGGCTGTGGGAAAGGGGCCTGCACCTGAGCTGAGAACAAACCCACTGAACAGAACATCCTACCTTGTCCACGAGGTCACAGCAGCCAGCAGGGCCAGCTAGCTGTCACTAAATGTTCCTCAGCACACCAATAACTCCCAGGACATCCCATGGCCCCACAGAGGCCAAGCCCCAGGTCTGTAGGGAACAAAGGATGGATGATGATGCCACAGAACCAACCTCCATCCCTGAGCCACACAGCACTGCAGCATACCCCACACACTGTGCACAGCCCAGAGAGATGATCCTCCTGGGCACTGCCCTGCCCTGTCATGTCCTGTCATGTCTTCTCTAGGTCCATCCTCCACCCACTTCAGTATCAGCATTTCTGCTGCAACTCTTTAAAGTTCTGTCTGACTGGTTACTGACCTGTGTGAGAATGTGACCCAGCTGCACGTATTTTTAGGATTAGCTACGTATTTGTGCTGAGGCACAACACAAGCATGCTGGTTTTAGGCTCTTAGTCTGAACAGGAAGAATGGGAGGAGCTCTTTTGGTATGGAAAGGGCAGCTCTACATTTTTTCCTCTGTCTCAGAGTGCAAGTAGAATTGAACTCTGAGAGAGAACTTGTTCTTACACTTTGGAAGAGGCAGCCATGGCAATCCTGGAGCTGCACTCTGGGAATCCAGGCACAGACAGCCACAGCATCCATGGAGATGCCATTGCTAAACTCAGTCCCTTTCAGCTCTCTAATCTCATCAACATTCCTCAGTAGTTCCCTTAAAAAAGGATCTGTTATCACAGCCTGTGGGTTCCCACACAGGCCATTCCAAGGCAGACTGTTTGCTGAGTACAGGCAAAGAGGAAGGCGGAGGGGGATTTGCAATTCACAGTGTTATTCTTGTCTTGAAAGCACATCTGCTGAAGAGACAGTGGCTGTGGAGGGCTGGCAGGCACACAGCTCCTCTGCTGTGAGCTGAGCAGGGCACTGCTGAACCTGTGAGCACTGACCTTTGCAACACTGCAGGCTGCAGCAGACACTGCAACTCTCCACCATCCTGATGGTCCACAAGGGAAAGTGCCCTCCAGCAGCTTTCCAAGGCAACAATGACCTTGTGCAAGGCACAAGGTCAGTCTCCCACTGAGCACTGGCAAAGATGTCCCTACCAGAACCAGCTCTACTCTGCAGCTGAATCTGCATCAGCAAAAGATGCACAAAGCAGCTCAATGGCCTTGGGTCACTCACTGCCCTGCCTGGCTGCACTTTGAGGCCACAGGGAAAGGAGGCAGAGCCTCCCAGCATAGGGGGGTGAACCAAAAGCAAAGAACTCAGTCCAGACTGCAATATTGAAAACAGAACAAAAAGTACCTAGATACAGGGTAAAGCCTGAGAGCTGCCAGCATCAGTGCTGCCACATCCAGGCCTTGCTGAGGCAAGGGCAGCAGCATGGCTTGAGCTCCTGTCTCCCCTGGCTTGCAGCCAGTGCCAGGGAAGCTCTGCAGAACAGGCAGGGCATTGTGCCAGTCCAGCGTGGGCAGCGGGTTCCCTGGCAATGCCAGGTCATGGTGGGAAGCACTCCAAGAACAGTCCTTGGGCAGCAGGTCAGCCCTGGTCCCGAGCAGGCTCTGGAGACTCTCACTGCCAGAAACCTGCTTAGCATCTCAGCGGCTCCACTGCCAAACCTCCCCGAGCTGGGCAGACCCAGGGACACTCCCTGATCCCGGGCAAAGCAGGATTGCATTGCTGAGGAGAACGTCCCTGCCCCTGCACGCCCGGGGGGAACAAAGCTCTTCCCTCCCCGACCCGACGCGCTGGAACGAAACTCGCCCACTCCCTGCGGAGCATCCACCCTCCTCCACCGGCCGCGGGGAACAAAGCTCTCCCTCCCGGGGCACCGCGGCTCCGGGAGGCACCCAGCCCTTGGGAACAGCACTCCCAAGCCAGCAGACATCCGACTGAACTGGAGTTTCCCCCACCGCAAGATCCCAGCCCTGTGCAGAGGAGTTGTTTCTGTGCTGAGCCAAAAGAATTTGCCAGAAGAGGAACAAGAAGAGCAGCAAAGCACCGTGTGCTGGGTAAGGCTCAGGAGCAGAGGTGCCGGGTCATGGGCACTGCCTGGAGCTGCAACCCTTCCCTCACAAGGATGTCAAACTCCTCTTTGATGGAGGCTTCAGCAAACAGTGTGTAGCACGGGCTTCACACAAGGGACAGGAGTAATGGGACACTCCTGACATGCTGTGAAATGATACCTGAAGCAATTTTACTCCCATGGTCTGTCCCAAGCTGGGACACAAATGGAAACAGAACATGAAATGCAAACAGCACCTGCAGATGTTGGACAAGGGGATTTTCTCTAAGGCACATTTGAGACAGGGCAGTCCCAGCATTTGCCCTGTCAGAGCACCACAGGTTTCACCCCTATAAAGTATTCTCAGTGTTGGAAACTCTCCAGCCCCAGAAAACCTTCTCAATGGACAAAGAGTTAAAAGACATTTAAAGAAAATCAGAGGTGCCAATACAATGTGGGAGCCATTCAGTTCTCCATGGCTTCTGTCCACTCTGTCAATATTCCTCTAATGAGAGCTCCTGCCTGCCAGCTGCCAATGTCACAGCCTGGGTTTGCCATTTAGCAGGAGGGGTCAATTCAGCTCAAAAAGCTGCATTTCCCAGCACAGTGCTTTTAGCCAGGATGACAGGACACAGGGAGCAGACACCACCCTGGGATATACAGGGCTCACCAACCATCCCAGTGATCCCATTGAGCAGCCAGGTGGACTGCAGCAACACTCATCATCAGAAGGGAGTTTTCCAGGCCAGACTGCACTTTCCCCATCACCCACTGCTGAGTGGTGCTCAGCTCACTCTGTGCAGCTCCCAGAGTCTCCAGCTGCTTCCTCAACTAAGTGTGGGGTGAGGGAAATCAATAAAAAAGTAAAACACAATATCCACCTCCTCTCTCCAGGTCTCTGCTGATTTCTCGAGGAATTTCAGTTCCTATCACTTATCTAAGAAATGGAGAGCATTTAAAATAGAAAGTATTCCCCTCCTCCACCCTTCCTCAACACCTCCTTTTGCACTCTTGCTGGGATGGAATCTATCATGAACAATAAACCCCTATATGAAAAACAGCATAAAATAAAAAAGATTAGGTAGCCCAGAGAGAAGGGGAAGTGCCCACTGATGCCTGTCATTCTGCATGAGGGGGACAATGAGCTACTCCTGATCCCTTCAGCTCAGCTGGTTCAACTCACTGTTGTGCAAAACTTATTTTGCAGCTCCCATTTGTAATGGCCTTTGAAGGCCAGTGGAAACCTGACAACAGTTTGCAGTCTACAGCTAAAAATTTCAGTTTGATTACTAGAAAAAAACTGCTCTATAGTGCTTTGCAGGATTGTTTATTAAGAACTAACTCCTGTATATTTCAAATCAAAGGGGATTTACCTGGAAAACTACCTGATGAACTCTATCTACTGCAATGCTGTTAAAAAGGTCTGATATTTTTGACAGGAGAAAAGAGAAGGAATTAAATCCCATTTCCTTTTGGCTGTAGAGACAAATATTGGAAAAACACCTTTTATGGCAAGGGGGAAAATGAATGCATGACAGCATCAGATGCAGGTGTCAGATGCACACTTTAAGGACTTTTTATCATGTCCTTTTCTTTAAACATTTGTAAGACCAAAGCAAATAATTCTGGAGGATTCCTAAAAAGCAAACAATACTTCCAATGTGCTTCCACAGCCTCCAAAAATGAATTTTTTTAATATCAAATACACTCAGGAACAAAGCCATTCAGTGCCTAGCAAAGATAACCCACCACAGCCCCTTCCAAGGCTGCAGAAGCCCAAGGTTTGGAGCTCCTCCAGCTGTAGGGATGAACACTCATGGAAACCCCAGTGACACCTGAGGTCAACCACCCTTGAGTCCTGGTGTCCTCATGGTTCACATCAGCACACAGCTTGCGAGCAAAGCTAAATCTAATTCCCTTTTGGTCTCAGGGAATAAAAGTTAGCAAAGCAGGGTCTCCTGGGTCAGGGACCTCCAGAAGAAGACTCGAACATATTTTACATGTTTGAACTAGTCCAAGACTTGGTAAAGCCACTACTCTAAGTAGAGCTATGCTGATCCTTTAGCTGACATTTAATGAATGTAAAATTACAGCAAGGAATCTGAATGAACAACAGGAAAAGGAATTCCTAGGTTATGTTTTAATTACTACTGCTCTTAGGCACTGAGAGGACTTCATTTGTCATCAGGATTCCAGAAATTATGAGAATATGGGTAAAGAGCATCAGCAAGCATATTATGTATATTCATCAGCAGAGCACAACATTCACCTGCACTGCCCGTACAAAAGGATCCAAAGGTAAATTAGAAAGTGCAGCTGAACTTTGTGGGATGACAATATTTCTATTAGTTCTGCATCACACACTCCAATTGCAACTCACGCCTTCACTGAGGCACGAGCAGGCACAAAGTTTGGGACGGCTCTTGGTGGGCTGGGACAGCCGTGCCCAGCACTTCGCACAGAACCACAACCGATGACACAAAGATGCCAAACCAAACCAAGCCAAGAAGACGCCAGAGAACCCCGGAGGCTGTGCGGCAGCGGGCAGTAACAGGTCAGGGCATCCCTCCCGAGGTGAGGGCTCCCTCCTCCAGCAGCACTGGAGCCGCTTCTCCCCCGCAGCACCGAGCGCCCCGCAGAGCAGCGCGGCCGCGGGACACGGAGCGCCCGCCCGGCGGCACCGGCGCTGCCCGGGAGGCTCGCAGGGCTCGGAGCCGCTGCCCCGGCCCCAGCCCAGCCCCGCAGCTCCGGGAACCGGGAGCCCATCGGCCGGAGCGCCCCCCGCGCAGCCCACCTGAGGTGTCCCACATGTTGAGCTCCGTGCGCTGCTTGTCGATCTCGAAGCTGGCCGTGTAGTTCTCGAAGACGGTGGGCACGTAGCTCTGGGGGACGGAGGGGAGAGCAGAGGTGAGGTGAGGTGATGCGAGGCGCGGAGCCCTCCCTCCCTCCCGCATCCCTCCCGCACCTCGGGGTAGCAGTCCTTGGCGAAGACGTGCAGCAGCGCCGTCTTGCCGCACTGCGTGTCCCCCACCACCACGATCTTGCAGCGCGCCAGGTGTCCCTCCATGGTGCGGGGCCGCCGCGCCCGCGCCGCCGCTTTACCGGGCCGGCCCCGGGCTGGCCGCGCCCCCGGCCCCGGCGGCACCAACCAGGGCCCGGGAGCCGCCCCCCGCCGGCCCCGCCGCCCCCGGGCCGGCCCCTCGGCGCTGCTGCCGCTTGTCGCCGGCCCCGGGACGCGGCGGGAGCGGAGGGCGGAGGATCCGCGGTGCTCGGTGCGCTGTGATCCCCAGCCCCCTTCCCTGCCCGCGATCTGCCCTTTTCCCCCCGCTCCGGCGCTGCCCGGGGAACGGGAGGTGTTCCCTGACGAATTCGGCAGCCACGGGGACAGAACCCCGTATCGCCGATATCCGCGGCCAGGTGACATCAGCGGCGATAGGGGACCAGTGTCTGCAGCAGCTGTGTGACCCCAGACCCGCCCCAGCGCTCTGTGCAGAGAGGGCAGCGATTCCTGCTCTCCGTTCCTCCTTAAGCGCAGGCAGCACATCTATAAATTACGGGCTGGGATTTTAATTAGCAGCCTTCTCTGCTGCTAATACTTTGCTGGCCACACTGCAGAAAGATTCACCTGAATGGATTGTGAACTGACAGGCTGCCTGTCACAAAATGCGGTAAAAATAGACACAAGGAAGACAAAGAAGGCCTGGAGAAGTGGAAATGAAAATGTTTTGGCAGCGAAACAAGATTATTAATGGACTGAGGGGGCAGATTGTTTTTGCTGAAATCACAGTCGTTTTTTGTGTATAAATATTGGTGCTGTGCATGGTGTTGGGACGAGTAAGGAGCAAAGACAGGATGCAAAGCATGGGGGGGTTCCTATGAGGTACCCGAGGGTTTCAGGTGCTTCTTGGCTTTCTGACACCCTGCTGGGACACACCAGCCTCAGCCAGCACTGGGGAGAGCCAGATGCCTCCACCTGGTCACAAGCCACACAGGAACCACGTCCCAGGATGCAGCCCTAGGACAGGAGCCAAGGGCAAGCACGGCTAAAGGTGTGTGTAGCACATTCAGCTGGTCAAATGGGAATTCAGGTCCCACCTCAGAAAAAAAAAGCTGAAGGAATGAGGAGGTCCAAGGAGACAAGATAGTCCTGGAATCCCTGTAGCTCCTGTCCTCAACTGATCTGATTCCTGCATTTCGTGGGCCAGCACTCAGTTCTTTGTTCTGCAGCTTTGCTGTGGGTTTTGCTGCAGTGTCCCTGGGCCTCCCAGCCTTGTCTTAAGCAGAACGATGAGTGACTGTCTCATGCTTGTTTCCTCCAACCTTCCCTGGGGAAAGGAGCTTGTGCAGCACTGTGACAGGTTTCACAAGGCCTGTAGTGATTTCTTGCCTTCTTATATGTGCAGACGTCACTCCATTTTTATGCAGAAGAATGGAAAGAAAAGTTCACTGTCTTGTGACTGCAGGTAAAGGAGTGCATGGTATTCATCAGTGTCACCTGGAGCAAGATTTTCCCCTGGCCAGTGCCCTTTCTGACAGTGCTTCACCACGTTTCTCAGCAGGAATCAGATTTTTGCTCCCAGCCATGAGATTGTGGAAACCCTGCTTCAGTGGAGGCAGGACGCTCTCTGCAGGGAGTGCTCAGACCTCTGCAAACCCATTTTCCTTCAGGAGAGGGAGAGGCAGCAAGCTGCCCCTCTTGCTCAGAGCTGCTGGGCACCATCATTGCTGAGCCTCACATCCCCTTCAGTGCAGAGCACCCCTTGGCAGGCAGCACTGCAGAATATATTCAACAACCCTTCATCATGGTGTGAATTTTCTGAGTAGGCTACAGAGACATGCTGTGACTGTCACTGCGTGTGGAGAGGCGACAGATGGCTCTCACACATTTGCTCCTGGAAGTGCTTCCCCAGTGGCTGGATCCTCCCTTGCTGATCCACCCTCTCAGGGTCTTAATTGCTATTATGAATTAAGTTTATCGTGTTGTATTTATGCCACGTTCTGTACAAAGAAACTGGAAGTTATCCTGCACTGGGAAAATGTACTGTGAGAAGCCAATTTTCACTGAAGGACCTGGAACCTGTCACATCTTATTCTGGAATGCAGAGCCCCAAAGCTTGGTTCTGTACAGCCAGTCACAGGGTCTGGACTGAACTTCAAACGTGGTGGGCAAGTGAATTACTGGGCGAGCAATGTCCTGTGGTCTGTCACATGGCCATGGTCCCTGCAAGCAGCACAGATACACCTGGTGAAAGGAGCCCTGGTGTCACTCTGGGATCATGGACAGAGCTCCTGCTCATCACACCATGCAGTGACAGTTTCCTGGATTTTTATGATGATTGTTCACTTTTTACCCATCTATCTCTTTGACATTTGTCTCAGTGTGCAATGTCTTATTTCCTGGCCTGGGACTGAAATAAGGGACACATTTAGTGTCTCATCAGATCTAGTCTTAAATATCTTTTCAGACTTGTCAAATATGGGAAGGAGATAGAAACTGTCCAGATCAAGCTGTACAGTGTTGCTAACGATGAGCACTTGGAGTTTAATCATTAAGCCCAGAGCCATGTGTTATTTGATGCTTTTCCCTAGAAGATGAAGAGGTAGAAAAGCAGTAGAGATGCAGCAAAAGAATACAAATCAGCAGCAATTAGGAAGGTTAAAAAAAGAAAGAGGAAAAAAAAAATCCCAGCCAAATCCCCTTTCATGTGTCCAGCCTGTTTACATTCTGGGCTAGAATGGTGCTGATCTGACTCACTGTTGGCATTAATGAAGTTTGCACCTCTGGGTGAGCAATTTAATTTATCTCAGCAAGCCAAAGCTCATTATAACAGTCCATAAATGCTATCAGATGAAAGCAGCATCCTTCAGCAATCTCAGGGATTAAAGCAAGGAGGAATTCAACTGCCAAGGCTTCTGCTGGAAAGACTGCAGTCAGAGCATGTGTGCTAGAGGCTGAGACAGCACAGTGCCTCAATTACTGCTGCAGATTTCTCTCTATTGAGACAGTGATCTGGGCCTCTGAAGCACTCCTCTGGAGGTGATATCTCTCCAGATATCTCTCTCAGGGTTCATCAGGCCCAGCTGGAGAGAAGTGGAGGGTCCAGGGGACTGCATAGGTTGGCCACAGCTGGTCATTCTCCTCCAGGGAACAGGAGGCTCCTTGGAGGGGCACTGCAGCATGAAGGCATAAAAAGAGACTTAGGGTGGGAGGAGGAAAATGGCTGATTCTTCCTCTTGGATGTTGAAACCTCCTTGCCACAGGTGTCCTGTCCTGGGCTGGATCCAGTTACTGGAACTGCAGCTCCCAGAGCTGCACTGGCCTTGCTCCTGCCCCTGCTGTCACCTCACTCTGGGTGGAGTTGTCATCACTCTCCCTGCCAGGGCTGCCTGTGTGGCTGCAGCTCCAGCACACAGCCCTGGCTGTCAGGGTGATGGAGCAAGCCCAGCTGAGCATTCCCTGGCAGAGGAGCTCAGTGGAAACGCCTTCTTCAGCAATAGGAGTGATCTCACTGCTTTCACATTTCAAATCATGTGTTCAGTTTTGCAATTCTTTTTCATGTGGAGAGTGGTGAAGGTGGGGTGGACAAGGGGTAAGCAGAAGCCCCCAGACCTTCAGCTTCTTTTCCATTTAATTTAAAAAATGAATTGCATATCCCAAACACAAACTGGAGGAAAAGCAGTTTTTGAAGTCTTTCTTTCTGGAGGCCCAACAGAGTGAGGCAGCATCCTCTAGGCTGTTTTTGGGAAGGTCCCTGCTGCCTCTGAGGGATTTGGCTTCACTGTGGGGCTGCTCCAGCCAGGCTGGGCTCAGGTGAGGGTCTTGCCTCTGCAGCCCCACCACTGTGCCCTGATGTGTTTCATCTGCAGAACTTTTCTCTGCAGAACTGCTCATGTTCCAGGGGTGAGCCAGGGGAACACTGAGCAGCTGGCACTGCAGTGCCAGAACCTGCCAGGAGCCAGGGCCCTGGGAAAGCAGCAGAGATGGTGGTGGTGCAGAGAAACCCAGATCTTGATCCACACTGCCCAGTCCTGCCTGCTGCACCCCAGAAAGCCTCAGCACAACAGGCAAGGCTGTGTGTTTTCAGACATGCTGACCAAATAATGGGGTTCTCATGGATGCACAGCATGTGGATGTGCTAAGCCTGTAATTTTGGGACTATAATTGTCAGTAAATTATTGATGCTGTGACATAAGTTTGAAGCTAAGGAGTCTGATTCTCATTTCACATGATTTCTCCAAGGACTGCAGTAGAGAAAGTGCCTCCTTCCAGAGGAGGACAGGTGGGATGCTGTTCTGTGCACACCTGGAACCGGCCTCATGCCAGCCAGGACACTTCAGTTGTGCTGCACATCCACAGCTCAGCTGCTGGGAGAGAGGCTGGAGAATTCCCACAGCCCATGCAGTGTGGGATGGATGCTCTGTGCTGGGAGGATTGCTTCAGTCTGCTGCCAGTGCAAGGAGTGAGCCCCCATCCACTGAGCTTCAGTTAGCACTTGACAACTGCCTCAATTTGTCTCTGTGATCAAAACAGCAGCACAGGGAACTGCAGCTGTGAGTGGCAGGTATGTCTGAGGGGTTGTGTCAGATCTCTTCCACCTGCTGCTCTGCCTGTCAAATCTAAATGTAATTTACTGTGATACAGGCACAGTGTCACCCAGGAGGCACAGCTTTCCTGATATGTGTGATGCAGGTGGGACATCTTGTCTGTGTCTTCCTCACTGTGCATGCTAACACACATGGGTGAAGAAAACACCAAACAGAGGCAGGAAGAATGTTTCTCTGGAGTTCCCAACAAATCCAGGTAGATGGATTGAGGTCAACAGTTGCTCCAGAGCCAGGATAGGCAGCTGTAGAGCCCTGGAAGTGTGTGTGGGTCCTGGCACCCCATGGGGGCTGACTGCAGCCCCACAGCTGCTTGCCCTGGCCTGTAGCTGGGGCACAGGGAGCAGGAGCATCACCAGCAGAACAGAAGAGAGGGATGGTGGCACCAGGTCAGAGCCAGAGCTGGAATGGGAGCCCCAGGTGTGAGCTCCTGTGGTGTGGAGCCACCCCATGTCCAGCAGCCAGCCCCTGCCACCAGAGGGGAATCAGGAAGCCCTGCCCTGTGAGGTGAGGATTTTGTGAGCCTGAGTCTCTGGGGTTCTGTCCTGAGAGAGCCCTGGGAGCTGGCACAGGCAGTTGCCTGCTGACAGGAAAGCTGCTGCCAGTTTGTTGTTTTTTGTTTTTTTTAATCTTCTGCCTGGTCATTGTTAAAATGCCCTTGAGAACAGAAGAGAGGGAGTGCTAGAACCCTTTGTAGAAATAAAAGGGCAAGGAACAAAGGGCCAGGCAGGGGAGCTGGCAATGCTCCTACTGTGGCACATCCTCCTCAACCCCTTTCAGGGGATCAGGAGGGATTTCAGGAGGCTGGAAAAAGCAGGACAGCAGCTTGCAGGGAGGTGCAGAGCTGCTGGAAAGCTGAGTGTCTGGCAGAAAGAGAATGAGATCAGTTACCTCAGTGGCCTGTGCCCACCTCTGGCTGAAAATCACAAGTCAGCACCATTCAGAAGGGCCCTTGGCCATGTGCTTCTGGGCAGCAAAAGCACACATTTGGAGAGCTTGCTGGGAAATGGGCTAGAGCAGTGAGCACCAATTCCACTGGGAAAAACAGTTTTCTCTAGCTAATGCTCCCTTGCTGCTCTGCACCTGTCCCCAGTGGGCAGCTGCTGTGATGTGCTGGGGATCCCAGGTCTGCAAGCTCAGAGTGTGCCAGCTGCACATGCCCAGCCCATGCCCACACTCCAGCTCCTCCCTGGCTGCTCCCCAAAACGCCTTCACTCCCCAATTCCAGAGCAGCAGCAAGCCAGGACTGACCTTAACCCTGCTGCTTCAGTACAGTGAGAAAACTGCCCCAGCAGTGATGGCTGGAAAAGGCATCAGCAGGACACAAAGTGAAGTGGGTGAGGACTTACAGGGAAAATGTTACTGGCTGAGATGATAAGAAAAACTGACTCAGAAACATGAAAGGAACCAAGGCAGAAAGAGTGTCCTGCCCAGCCACAGAGACCTGCCACTGTGCAGAAATGTCCCTGTCCTGTCCAATCTGCTCCAGAGCTTCACAAAGCTGGAGCAGTCTCACAGAAAAGGAATCTGACTTCCCAAATCCACTGCCTTCACTGGGGAACATCCCCTGAACTCTGGGGTTGATAGAGGCTCCCTTTGGACCAGCGTGTTTCATCCACTACAAGACAGCTGTGAATATAAATCACTGAAAGAAGGAAGGCTGGGAAAGCTCCCAGGAAGAGCCACAGAGATAGAGGATTGCTTGGACTTCATCTTTCTAATCTGGGGTGTGGGAAATGCCCACACATCAGGAAGGCACATCTGTATTTCTCAGAGCTGACCAATGGCAAACAAAGGGTAAAGCTAGACTGTGCTCCTGTCGTGCAACTGGACTTGAGTCTCCTCCTTGTTCCCACTGCAGCCACCCCAACACCCATAAATCTGCCAGACAGCAGAGCCTGATGTGCAGCCTGCCCCAGCTCTGCCCTCCTGCCTCCTTTCCTGTCTTTGTGCTTCTCTTCCTGAGCAGTCCCAGAGCTGTCAGTCTCAGGGCAGCCCATCCACGGTCATGCAGAGCTGCTGCAGCCCAGCTCAGCAGCTTCTGGGGCTCCTGCAGCCAGCAAAGCCCAGGAAATGCCGGGGTTTGCTGATCCATGGGCCTGTCACCGTGCTGGGAGCATCCTGCCCTGCACAGGCACTGTGCTGGGTTTTGCTTGGCTAGGGACTCACACGCATTTTCCCAGCACACTGATTATCCTCCAGGTGGTTCGTGTTTTCTTTTTGGGCCTGGATATTTTTCTAGTTCGAGAGCTCTTTGATTTGCTCGCTTGAGCAGTCACCCTGCAGTGGCTGCGGGTAGTTAGGAATGAATTCACCGAGATCAGATAATTGAGGTGTGGGTTCTGCTGTGCCCTGCACACACGAAATGGGCACTGCCGATGGTCAGTGTGCTGTTTGGATCCGAGCACTGAGCTCATGGAGGAGGCTGATGTCTGCTGGCAGAAGGAGAGGCTGGATCCAACGATCTGTCAGCACATGCAACCTGATTTATTTTTCTTTAGTTGCAAGACTAGAACTCTGCCCCTCCCTCCTCCCTGTCGCCCGGAGCCACCGCCGGGCCGCGAGCAGAGCCACGGCCGCTGAACTCCCGGCAAGTGCCAGGATTTCCGCACTATAAACTGTAGAAATAACTCAGGGAAATGTTACTCCAGCAAAACTGCCATTTCAACCGTATCCCCAGGAAGCGCGCAAGCAGCGCGTTTGCTGAAAGGAATCATTTAGCTAAAAAAAAAAAAAAAAAAAAAAAAAAAATTTAAAAAAAACTAAAGAGGGAAGGAATATAAAAGACAAAAAAGGCGGTGTGGAGGAGAAGGTGGGGGAGCGGGCTCGGCGCGGTCGCCGCCCCGCCCGCCGCCGCTCCCGCAGCCCCGCCCGAGCCGCTCCGCCCCCGGCCGCGCCCAACAGCCGCCGCCGCCGCCGCTCCCGCCGCTCCGCAGCCCCGCTCGCCGCTCCGCAGCCGCTCCGCAGCCCCGCTCCCGCCGCTCCCGCCGCTCCCGCCGCTCCGCAGCGCCATGTCCGCCGAGCCGACCCCGGCCCCCGCCGCCCCCGAGCAGCTCCCCGGCCCCGTGCCCCCCAAGGGCGGCGGGGCGGCGGCCGAGCACCGGGCGCTGGTGCTGACGGGCTTCGGCGGCTACGACAAGCTGAAGGTGCAGAAGCGGCGCGGCGCGGAGCCGCGGCCCGGGGAGGTGTCGGTGAGCGTCCGCGCCTGCGGCCTCAATTTCGCCGAGGTGATGGCACGGCAGGGCCTGTACGACCGGCTGCCGCCGCTGCCCGCCTGCCCCGGCATGGAGTGCGCCGGCACCATCCGCGCCCTGGGCGACGGCGTCCGCGACCGGCAGGTGAGCGCTGTCCGCAGCGATGGCCCCGAACCCCGGCCGAGCCCCAGCCCGCCCGGCCCGGTGCCCGCCGCTCCGGTGCCGCTCCGGTGCCGCTCCGGTGCCGCTCCGGTGCCGGGACTCCCCGTCGGGCGGGCGGCCCGCTCGGACAAAGGCCAGGGACAAAGGGGCAGGGCGGGCAGGGATCCCCGGCTGCTGCTCCGGGGCCGCGGCAGCGCTGCCGCCCGACGGAAGCCGCGGGGGCACGGCCGTGTGCCTTGGATTCTGGAGGATTTCCTAAGTTTGCCTTGATTGATGCTACTAAACGTTTCCTGCCTCCAGGATGCTTACAAGAACCATCAGTAATATTTTTTGGTATTTAGACTTCTGCTCCCAGCTTGAGCAAGGAGGGTGGGACATGGTCCAGTGGTTGGTTTGGGCTGCCACAGTTTGGGTTTGGGTACCACCACAAAGCCAGAGCCCGGAGTGCCTGTGGTCTCTCCGAGGTTCCTGGTGTGTGCCCAGCTCTGTGGTGAGAGGTGCTGTGCTGTCTCCAGATGAGGAAGGAGCAGGCTATGTTCTCTTGCCTGAGTCCAGAGTGCTGCAGTCCCTGCAGACCTTTGCACAGAAGATAGTGTGCATGCACTAGCTCTGATATAGCAAGGGCATGATGGCTTCTGCTAGCCTTGGGAGCGTGTTTCAAACCACCTTATCCTCTGATTTTAGGTTGGTGATAAAGTAATGGTTCTGGCAAGGTCAGGGCTCTGGCAAGAAGTCGTGAATGTGCCGGCCAGTCACACTTTCCCAATACCTGAGGGGATGAGCTTCGAGGAAGCTGCTGCTCTTCTTGTTAACTACATCACTGCCTACATGGTTCTGTTTGACTTTGGAAACCTGAGACCCAACCAGAGTGTCCTCATCCATATGGCTGCAGGTAAGTAATTCTTGCCAGACCATGCTGAGGCTCTTGGTTTCACCATGCAGTTTCTGAATAAGTGACAGGGGTGAGGAAATGATCTGAATGGGACTGGACTGACAAAAAGTCACCTAGCAGAGATTCAGGCTTCATGCTGGCCCCATTTCCCTGCAGCTGGGGTCAGTTTATCCCAGTGTGCCCCAGCATCAACCTCACCGGGCAGAGCCTAATTTACCTGTTCACAGGGTTTTTTGACTGCCGGAGCTGTTTGCTTCTAAATTTTTCTCACTGCTGATTTTCAGGTGGTGTGGGAACTGCTGCCATTCAGCTGTGCAAGACTGTAGAAAATGTCACCATTTTTGGCACAGCATCTGCCTCCAAGCACGATTTCCTCAGGGAGAGTGGTGTTACTCACCCCATTGACTACCGAACCATGGATTACGCAGAGGAGATCCGGAAAATCTCTCCCAAAGGTACAATGTGGTGGAGGATTTCTGCAACTGTCTTGCATTTTTTTCAATTGCCAAGAAACTTCTGTTAACTTCCAATTCCCTCTCTAGGTGTTGACATAGTCCTGGACCCTCTGGGAGGATCTGATACGTCCAAAGCTTTTAACCTGTTGAAGCCGATGGGCAAAATCATCATTTATGGTGAGTGTGAGCAAGGTGCCCAAACGCAGGGACTGTGTGATGGTGGAATGGGATCTGCACAGGAATGCTCCATGTCTGGGTGCATGGCTGTCAGGCACCATCACTATTCCTCTCTGCACCCTGTGCTGTGGTTCTGTTAGTTCATTAAGGTCTTTGGGATCCATTGGCTTGGTGAGACACTGAGGGGAGTGAGGTTTGTCTTGTCCTCAGAGCTGTGTTCACAGGCTCCAAGGCTCTTCCCTCCCATGGTGAAATCTCTCTTGGAGTAAAAGCTGGTGCCTGCAGGGGAAGCTGGAATGTCCTCAGGGAGGAATACTGGCATAGCTGCTTTGTCTAGGCTGAGTTAATGCACAGCCTTGCTTTTCTTTTAGAGGATGTGTGGGAGATGAGGTTTGAGGCTACTGAATACTTATCTCTCCATTCCCCAGGCCTGGAACACTGTGATTTTGTCCCATAGACAAAGCCCTCACACAACCCCCAGTGGGATTCCAGACACTTGCACCAGTGTGCAGCTTTGGTTGTCCCAGCCACTGATTCCCCTGAAGAAGCAGGGCTGTAGGAGAAGGGAAAGCTGTCCTGCCAGCCTGGCTGGATGTCACTTGTAACCCTTTCTTACCTCTGCCAGCACTCCAGTCTAGCTGCACTGCTGATGCCCTAGGAGGGCCAAAGAGAGTAATTGTTCTGCAGTTTTGCCATAGGAGGGCTAGTAATCCAAATTCTGCATATCTTGAGGCTGAGGCAGGTGCCTGTTTCCATTGCAGGTCGACTGGGCAGGCTCTGCTGTCTCCAATTCTCAGCTCTGTCCCTCATTATGCTGAGTGGCTGTTCCCCCTGTGCATGGTCTGAGCTGTTCCATGGGATGGCCTGTTGCCTCTGGTGTTGTGTTCCAACTTATCTGTGACTTGCCTTCTTTTCAGGTGCAGCAAACCTGATCACTGGGCAGAAGAGGAGCCTCGTGGCTATGGCTAAAACCTGGTGGAACCAGTTCTGCATCAATGCCTTGCAGCTCCTAAGCCAGAACAAGGCTGTGTGTGGCTACCATCTTGGATACATGGATGAAGAAATGGAGCTTGTTGGAAGTGTTGTATCCAAGCTGGCTAACCTCTACACTGAAGGCAAAATCAAGCCCAGAATTGACTCTGTATGGCCCTTTGAGCAGGTGAGTCTGGGCTAACATACAGGTTGGCAGTGGTACAGAGTGAGCACCTTGTTCATGAGGCCTGAACTGTTAAAAATGTCTAATAACCATCTGTTCTCAGCCATTCATTGCCTTATTCCTTTTAAAATATTAAGGCTGAGTAAAGTGGCTGGGCTCTTCTGCTCCAGTGCACAGGGCTGGGCAGTGCCAGACAGTGTCCCTGTGGAGCAGGGCAGGTGCTCAGCTGTGCTCCATGGGCAGCAGCAGCAGGAGGGGGCTGGGTTCTACACCAGACTGCAGTATGCCCTGAGTAGTCTGTACCCTGTAATTAAGCAGACAGATGGGAAGGTTGTTACTGCCCTTCCAAGAGTGCAAAAGAGCCCAGGCAGTGAAGCAGAATGAGGATATTAGAAGGGAGCAGCAGGGTTTTCATCAGCTCTGCTCTGCTCAGGGTTATTGCATTGATGTGTCCAGGCAGAGTCAGGCTCTTCCCTTGGGAATCCTGTACTGGGGCAGGACTTGCTGCAGGGCAGCAGAGAACTGATCAGTCAGTGTTCATACCTGAGAACTAGTCTGATGCAAAGGCTCAAGGAAAGCTTTGATTCCAGGCCTGGCCCAGGTGCTTAACAACAATGATAAAAATGATACAATTCTGTGCGTTTATTTTTTTTGTGTAGCTGTGGAGACTTTGTCTTCTGGCAGGAGCTGGATTCCTCCCTTTGGAGAGGAAGCTGGGGTGACACACATTGCACTTCCACATTTATGTGAGCAGAGCATCTTTGTGTATGCAAAGGTTGGGCTGTGTGAATTCTTGAGGATAGTTTCCTATCATGGCCTTTTGGGGTAGTTACCCAGGTCTGTCCAAAACACACCTGTGCAGAGGCACATGAATGCTTAGGACTTGCTTGAACTGCCAGGAAAGCTGCTCAGACTGGTCTGGGGATGCTGAGGGGCCCAGGAAGGGCATGGATGGACTCTGCAGTGGGTGGGATTTTACCAGACTCCTTTTGGTTCCAGGTGGGAGATGCTATGAGGCAGATGCAAGAAAAGAAGAATATTGGAAAAGTCATCCTGGTTCCTGAATTACCCAAGGAAGAATCTAAAAAAGGAGAGAACTAAGGAGAAGAGGTGTATGCAGATTATGAATTAATGATTTAACTCCCTGATCCCTTTGGGAACTGGAAATGGACAGATCAGTATCTTCCATCTTTCACCAGTACAAGAACATCATGGTTATCATTCAGATGAGATTTGCATGCTCTTGTTGTGACTGACCCTTTGCCAGATATGCCTCCTGCTCTCTCTTTTGAAGCCTGTTTATTTCATACTGCTTTCTAACCACTTGTTTCTTCACTGAATTCCCAGACTAATCTTATTTTTTTCTGGCAATGCTGAACCTTCCAAGCAGCTGGTGACTAACAACTGCACAGCCTGTCACTGTAAAGTCATGGTGCAGTGTACTCTGACAGCTGCCAAGAATCTCTGCAGAAACTGAGCCCTGCTGAAGCATTTGCACTGTCAGCTTTGGGAAGCCTGTTCAGCAGAGGATTGGCCAAATGTAGAATGTTTCCTCCACAGCCAAAGGATAACCACAGCTGGCCTAGTTTAATTTGAGCAGGAGTTTCTTTTCTGCTCACAGTAACCCAGCTCTATTCCCTCTGCCTTTTGTAGGCTACTAACACAGCCAGATAGTAACAGGTCATATTGTTTTTGCCTTGACCATCCTGGCAATTTGGAGTCTATGGTATATCATACTTTATTTACAGTCACTTCTCTGTGCAGTCAGTAAATACCCTGACAGACTGAGCTGGGCTATATCTGACTACAGAAGAAAAGTTTGATTTAGGTAACCTGATCCCTGTCCATTTTCTATTTCCAAATTGTTTAGAGAGGTCTGAGCAATGTCTGATTCTTAGAGACCATAAGGACTCAACTGTGTCTCAAATGATTGGAACAATTGATGTTGGCTCTGTGCTTTATTATGCTCCAAGTTGGTATTGTTAGGGCTTCACCCTTGTCTTTGTATTTCCAAGGGCTGCAGTATTGAACTGGACTTCATTGAGATGGAAAAAAAAAATAGTCCCCTGTTAATGTTTTGTGCAGTGCCCTGTGCACTGAGGAGGTGTTGCAGTTTTTGGGAAGTAATTTTCAAGAGCCAGTCCTGGGCTGGCTGCCCAGTAGCCTGGGCTGGCTCTCCCTGTGGCACACTGGTTAGTAAAGCTGTGGCCAGGGTAGCAGTTAGCTGATAAACAGCCCAGCTGTGTCTCAAGCCTCTTGACCTGCACATTCTGAGCAGTTTTCTCTTGTGTCCTTGCATTTTTGCTGCAGCAGGGCTTGACTCTTCTTCCCTTGAATCTGTGTCTTTGGGCTCCAGCACTGAGAGTTTAGGAGTTCCCTGGGATGCTCCTCTCTATACCAGAACTTCTACTTTTCTTCCCTTGTGTGCATTTGGAAACAGCTGTGTGGAGACCCAAGCTCAGTTCTGTGAGCACCTTGAGTCCTGGGTGATGCTGTCCTTCCCACCATACCCTGTTTGCAGCCCTGGGCAGCTCTGCTGCTGTCTGTGCTTACTTGCCATGGACTGTAGGTGTGGGAGCTTTTGGGCTTCATTTTGGATTTGAAATGGTAAACACCAAGAAGAGCTGCCCATCATGGAAGAAGCAAAACCTTGAGACTAGAAATCTGCTTAACTAGCCCCCAGGGAGGGCCCAGGGCCCAAGGAGGGCAGGTACCCACTGGGCACAGGGCTGGGCACACAGCCCCACCACCAGCCAGGACACCCCACACCACCAGGGCTGGGGTTCCTCTCTCCTGCTCCAGTGGGGCTCCTGTCTGCCAGTGCAGCTTGTGGTTCAGGTGCTTGGGCTCAGTCAGAGTTCTTTAGAAATGCATAGGCACAGCTTCCAGGGGTCTTAACCTGGCTAATTTCAAATACTGCAACAACCCTGTTCTCTAGAACCTCAGAGGAGTGCTGGAGTCCTCTCACAGATCCTTGTCAGTTCATCTCTTGAACTTCATAAACACAGGCTGATGGAACTCTCAAGCACAACTTTTTACCTTTCTGAATCCAAAATCTTGCTGCTTCTTTCAACCTGCCCTGTCATGCTACTTTAGATTGAATCCAACAGTGTCTGATGCTGCTTTGCCAGATGTGAAAACAGAAGGACTGTCTAAATTGCTGACACAGAAAGTCTGCACCTGCTCCTCTGAGCAACTGGATGGAAGGCACACAAGCTGCACACTTCTGGCTCTGCAGGATTGTAAAAGGCAAAGCTTTTATGGTGTGTTTCACAGGAACATCCTCTCCCTGCTTTATCCTGAGATTTGTGCTCAGTGCCTTACGTGGATGTCTCGGGTCAGGCAGTGTGGCAGGGCTCTCCCAGACCCCTGTGCCTCCTGTGTGCCATGGCAAACAGCATCCCAGTGCCTTCTGCTACATGACTAGCAAGTCACTGAGGCCTTTTCTCCATTCTGGCCTTTCAAAGTATTGCCAAAACCCTGTTTTGACTCTTATTAACTCTGTTTTGTGAACGCTGGTGATGTTGTTGGACTTTCTGTGAATTAGCTGTTCTCTCCCCAGGTGTTCAGCCTTTCTGGGGCTCACCTGGTGGTTCTGTACCCCCCAGTCCATAAGGCCTGTTGTAAAACCCTTGTCTTTTCCAGGGCAGCTGTTTGGCTCCAGAGTGAGCCTTGAGTGAGACTTTATCAGCTGCTCCTTGGCAGCCTTGGCTCTTTGGAAACAATCCTAGCTCCTGGCTCCCTTTAGGCTCACGTGTCTTCTACCTAGAAATTCCTGAAGCCTTTATCAAGGCAGGAATGCCAAGCAGTTACTGCCTGTTGGAGTTCAGCACTGGCTATTTTGTGTCTCTTGGTAGCAACAGTCTTTTCTACAGGAAAACCAAGATTAAATGTAACCTTGCAATCCTCCTCCCCTGCTCTATGCTCTGGTCTAGGTGGGTATGGTTGGTTGTGTTTTGGTTTTTACTTTTCTTTTTTATGGGCCAGTAAGTATAGAACCTGTGTAAAACAACTTCAAGTGTCTTAATCAAGTTAACCAGCCAGTTTGTATACTAAGGACCAAAGCAAAAAAAAAACCAAAATGAAACTCTAGGATAAAAATCATCCCATTCAATGTTGCTTCTTTAGGGCAAAGTTGTGCTACTGAGGAACTGGGAGATTCCTATACTTATCATGTATACCATTCCAGAAGTGCAATTTAATGTTTATTTTACTGATTGTCTGACTCAAAGGTTGTGCCATTCCAGAAGTGCAATTTAATGTTTATTTTACTGATTGTCTGACTCCAAGGTTGTGCCACAAGGAGTCCAAGTGGAAGTGCAAGGAGTTGCTGAGTGGAGGAGGCACCAGGGCCCTGCCTGCTGCAGGGGCTCAGTGCCAGAGCCTCTCCTGTCACTGCTGTGACCTCCCAGCCTGGTGCTGCTGCTCTTGGACAAAGTGCAACTCCTTTGCTATCACCAGGCAGTGGTTGCCACGTTTTTGGTTCTCTTTGGTTCTCTGAAGCTCACTTGTGTTGCAAGCTGATTGCAGGAAGGGAAGGGAGCAGAGGTGGCCTCTGCTTGTACAGAGGAGTGTGGCCCCTGCCAAGTGCTCTGGGAAGGAGTTCAGCTCTATGTTTTGTTTCAGACACCTGCATTAAACTACAATTGTTTAGCCAGGGAGAAGTAAGAATCACTGTGTGTGTCAGGCTTCAGCTAGTGCAGGATCCTGGCTGCTATCATAGGTGTTAAACCACTCTGGTTGCCTGAAGTCTCTGGTGTGCTGAGCCCTCGTGATGGCAAAGTGTTATTGGCAAGTAGTACACGAGCATGATGTGAAATGTGTTAGACTCTGAGTGAGCCTCTTGCAGCATATGGTCTGGTCTGTACTGTCTGCATTGTGTTGATTTGCAGATTTGTGATACGAGTGATGCTCATCCTACAGACACATAGCAAATCTTTTGTTTCAAAAATATATTTCGCTTTGTATGTGTAACCAAGTTGGACAGAAGACAACTGTGCCACTGCTGTTTACATGACTACAGTGTGTACTGCTCCTCTGTCAAATGTTACCATATGCCTTATGTGTTTCAAATGTTAATTAAAAGCATAATAAAACCTTCCACAGCATGCTGCTCGGGTTTCTGTTGTAGTGCACCCTCTGCCCACAGCTCAGGGCAGGTTCAGTTGACAAAGTGTAACACTCCCAGCATAGGGAGATGCCTCTGCTCTCAGGGACAACTGTTGATTCTTGGCTTGAGTGCTGTTCCTGACACTCTTCCTGGAGGGCAGGATGGTGACTTTTGTTTGTGAAGCCTTTAGCTGGGCTCTGCACTTTGTATCTGGGTGTCTCAGCAGCCAGGTGGGGCTGAAGTGAATTCCTGGGCTAAGGGTAAGACAAGGCATGAGCAGCCAAAAATGAGAATAAATCCTGTTTATTGGTCAGCACAGAGCCTGTCCCTGGGAGCAGCTGCTGTGGGTGCTGAAAGCACCTGCTGGCCTCAGAGCAGGTGCTGGGGAGGGGCTGGAGCATGGGCTGTCTGCTGGGGCCTGAGCTGTCAGTGACAAGAGCTGACACTAAACACAGTTCATGTCTGGCAGCAGCTGAGCTGGACCTGCCTGTAGTGGCAGGAGATGGAAGAGATTTCTAGAAGCTGGGACTGGACTAGGTGCAGACTCCTGCCCAGGCTTGTGTCTGCTATTGAGAGCCACCCAGGGCTCAGGCTGCAATCAGCTGCAATCAGCTCTGTGAGTGGCTGGCAGGACAGGCATCCAAGAGGAGCTGGGGTTTGGGGGATCACTGAGGCCTGCATGGGGCAGGGACAAAAGTGCTGCTCTTTGCTAATGTGCAGATTCTGGGAAATGCAGGAGCTCCTTCAACAAACACCTGCTTCTTCTGAGCTGTCTCTGATAAGCTGCAGTGTTCTCAGCAGGAAAAGAAGGCAAAGGGAAGCCACAGGCTGTGGAGAATCACACAAGGCCCAGTTTATTCAGAACTGTGCCAACCTCTTGCAGGTACTGGGCATCTGGGTAGCCATTCCTGCAGGGCAGAGAGGGAAGCACTAAATAAATAAATAAATCCTGCTGATGTGCCCAAACCACAGTGGTGGTTTTTTTTTGCCCCAGCCATTCAGCAGGAATGGAAGAGAGTGAAAAGAGTGGAAGTCCTGCTCATGGGATGTTCTGCTACCTAACACTGTCATGGGATAGGTTGTAAGTGAACAGGGCCCAGAATTCTTGTCCATAGGGAATTTACATATTTCCACACCACTTATGGTTGTGGGATGGCCAAGAGATTTTGCTGCTGGGGCTCTGCATGGTCTGCCATGCCATAGCTGCCTTGCAAGCTGAAGCAAAGGGAGGCACCAACTCTGCCACTGTGGGAGGGTGGAAGAGCCATTCCTGCCAGGATTTGTTGAGCTGGAGCCCATGGTTGTCCTCTTCCAATTGAAAAACCCACACCCATACCCAGAACTTAGGATGAGCAGGGCCATACCTGGCTTGGCCTCCATCCAGGGAGGTTTTGTGGGGGATGAGGCCCCAAGTTACTCTTTCCTCTCCATCACAGGACTTGATCTGGAATGTCAGCCCACAATCAAATGCTTTCCTCAGCAGCTTTGCTGTCTTCAGTCCTTCCTTGTTATCAGGCAGGAAGGCACAAAAATTCCCCCCTTTGTAAGTCTGTCCTGGGCGAGGGTCCCCAACCTTAGAACACAAATAAGAAATTTTAAACAATGGCTGGAGTGCTGTGTCTCTGAGGGGATTTCTAAGGTTTGTCTAGCTTGAAAACTACACTGATGACCATGATCCCCATGGGTTGACAATCACTATCAAACAGAGGTCCTACATGCTCTTGAGAGGCAGCAAGCTGCTCTAAAACCTGGTGTGGAGCTTTTTGCCTTTCACAGGTTAATACCTCTGCTGCTTTACATGTGGGGCAGGGAGCTGTGGCTGCTCTTTCCCCCCCCCCAGAAGCACCCTGACAGACCCCCCTGTGTGGGCTGCAGTGGGATGGGGAAGCTCTGTGGTGATACCTACCCCCTGCACACCATCAGGGATGCTGTAAGCCAGGCAAAGTGTTGGGTCCCCAGAGTATCCAGGCAGGCTCTGAGACAGGGAGGAGATCTTCAGTGTCCCTGAGATCTTGCAGCTTGGGACATCTGAGGAGGATCTGCAGCAAGCTGGCTGTGTACTGTCTGCTGCAAAACATGTCCTGCACAAGGTGTGACCACAGGAGCCCTGGCAGGTCACCCCTGAGCCCTGGCAAGTGTCACACTGGCCCAGAGGGGTCGTGCTGCTTTCCTGTCCAAGGCTGGGGTCTCTTCTCTGCTGTGATGGGAGGTTGGGCTCCTCCTGCTCACTGCTCCTCCCCTGGGCCCTGCCCTGATCCGTGGGCTCTGCTGCAGGTGCCTGTTGGATCACAGCTGGTGGTGGCTCAGCAGCTGTGGCCCTGGGTAGCCAGGTGGGCAGGGACAGAGGAGCTCTGTCAGCTGCAGGGACTGGACAGTGCTGCTGTCCCATTGCTTCGTTGTGGCCTCCTCTGCTCTTGTCTCTTGCAAACTGGAACCTGTCTGGTAAGACTTGTTTTAGCTGGCTGGTGTCAGGCTCCCCCAGAGACAGTTTTGTCTTCCTCTGTTCCTGGGGCTCCCTCAGGCCAGGAGGATTTGGCTTTTCCCCTAGAACCAGGTTCAGAAAGCCACTTCCTCCTCTCCCAGACCCAGAATCATTATGGCCCCTGGCCTCCTCCTGTCCCCAAGCCTGCTGGAGCCTCCAAGGACTGGGGGACCTCTTTTCCTCAGCCTCTGGCACCCAGGAAGCTCTGAGAACATCTGTAAAGTCTACTTTACTGCTGATGTTCAGGTGCAGCAGGGAATTCAGGCTGCCAGGAGGGGCTGGGTCCTGGGTTCTGCTTGGCTGGATAAGGCTTGATTTCCCTGTACTGTCTAGTCCAGGAGACATGAATGAAGACTTCATGGCACAAATTGTCCTGGATGAAAACACAAGGAAAGCCTCAGTCACTCCTGGCAGCATCTCCTTGGGGCAGGCAAAATAGAGTTTGTGCTTGTCTTTTCTAAGCCCAACCTGGAAGGATTTTCCTCTCAAGAGGCTGCACAGTTCACTCAGGGCACTGTCATCTGGACCACTGACAGCGAGATCCGAGTAGCTCACACTCTGACACACCAGGTCAGGGCACTTCCTCACAAGATCTTCCATTTTCCATTTAGCCTGGAGCAGCCTTCTCCTGTCTGCTGCCTGCAGTGTCAGCACTGTGCTGCTCCCAGCCTGGCGCTCCGAGATGTGCACCCCTCCAGCCCTGCACAGCTCATCAACGGTGCCATGGCAGACATCCTTCAGGTAAAACCACTGCAGAGAGTCCAGGCTTATCTCCTCACTCAGCCTGCTGCTGCAGTCTCCAGAGCTGTTGCTTTCCTTTGCCCTTGGGAGGGAGAAGCTGTTGGACCGTTGCAGCACAGGTGTGGATGGAGAGCGTTTGGAGCCTAAAGGCAAAGAGGTCCATGTCACATCACAGATGCTGGAGATGTCACTGTGGGAGTGGTGCCCAATGGGACCTGAGCCTTTAGAGTCCTCAGGATGCTGGAAAGTGCTGTTTTCATTGCCTGCAAAGGGCAACAGCACCTTTTGTTCTGTGAGTCTGGCACCTCCTTCCACATGCTCCCTTTCTGTGGGGTTCTGCTGGGGCTCTGCTGCTGCCCCCAGAAGTTTATCTGTCATAGGGCTGGGAGGCCGACACTGCTGGGTCAGTGGCCTTGGGTCACTCAGACCAGGGGCAGCTATCTCTGATGAATGTTTCCCAGAAAGCTGCACCTGTCCCATCAGTGGAGAGTCCTGATTCAGCAAGAGGCCCTGGCCAGCCTGAGCCCTGTCAGCTTTCAGGGTACTGAAGTTGGCAGCTAGCTTAAACTCACCTTTCAGCTCCGGCCTGCCCAGTCTAGGTCTTGTGGCTGAAGCATCCACAGGCACTTTGGGCAGCTGCTGTGCAGCCTCTGTGGTGCCAGAGGGCTGGGAGCTGCTCAGTGTGTCAACCATGTGTGCAGCACCTCTCCTGGTGACAGAATCCTGAAGGAACTGCTTGGCCTGGGACACATCAACAAGGTTTCCAACAAGATAAAGCTGCTTCAGATCCTCACGGCAGAGCAGATGGGGGTACAGCTTCTGCAGCTCACACATCAGAGCCCTGAGAGCCTGGCTGTCCACTCCCAGCCCTTCCTTAGCAATCTTCTCCTTGCACAGGCTCAGCTCCAGCTGCTGGGAGAGCTGCTGCAGGGCCAGCTGGGCCTGCTGCAAGGCACCCATGTCCCCAGACAGGCCTCCAGCTGGCTGGAGGTACAGTACAGCAACGCCATCCCCACTGACATCCACCACATCCACGTCATGTTGGTGCAGCACACCTTGGTACTCAGCAGCACAGAACTTCTGCATGTACAAGAAAATGTCTAAATCCATTGCTAGGGAAAAATCCTCCAGCTTCCCCAAAAGTTCCACAGCTTCCCCACCCACTGGGCTCTGAGGTAATGGGACTTTAGCTGCTGCTGCATGCACCTGGCCCCAGTTTGGCAGCTGTGCTGCCTCTTGTGCTGACTCAGTGGAGTCAGGCACTTGCTGGTGATCATGCTTTCCCATCTCTTTGGCCCCACAGCTGGAAGCTGGCAGGAGGATCTTGCCAGTGGCTTGGCTCCTGAGGTTCAGGCTGCCCAGCAGGTCTCTGCTGAAGGTCTGCAGCTCAGTGAAAGGTCCCTGGACTATGCAGTGCATAGTCTTTGAGTCGAAGCTGAACTGTGCATTGCTGTGGCTTTTGTGCAAATCCATCAGGAGGGTTTTGCCCGTGGGAAGTTTGCCATAGTCAATTGTCATGCACACGTGTATGAAGATCTGCAAGTAGAGAGTAAGGGAGTCAGAGAGCAAGGACCAAAACCAACCCCTTCCAAAGGCACAGAAAGCAAGTGCACCTGGCCCCTGCATTACTGACACACTCTTCCACCTCTCTCCCTCAGCATCCTGCTTTCAAGAGATGGACCCTGACACAGACAGGACCAAAAGACCCAGACTAAGAAACTCCTTGACTCTGTGCACCTTTTGACCTGTCAAAAGCTTTCTGCAAACAAGGAATCAGAGGGGTAAATTACACAGAGATAGGGCTACATTTCTACACACTAGGAGTTCTTCAAAAAGCCCAAACCCAAGATCCACCATTCTTTCTGCATCTGAATTGCAGTTGCTCTCTTGTCCTTGCAGATCTTCAAGCAGTTTTGGGACCACAGGCTTGCAAAAATGCCTGCAAGGCCAGGCTAATTCCCATGCCCTTGTTTCTGGGGTTCAGACATGAAAACATGAGATGAGACATAGCTACTGCCACGGTCTCTTGAGACTGGAGGAAGAAGCAAGAACTCTCCAGTGGTCCCTAAACACCAGCATGTCTGTATCCCAAGCTTTCCTGAGAAGGAAAGAGGAACAATACACTGTACATCCAGCTGATGACAAGGCAGAGGCATTAATAGGATCCCCTGTGTGGCACCAGATGGACTGGGGAAAAGTGCCTGTTCTCTCCAGCCTGACTACCCTTCATTTGACAGGCACAAATGCCAGATGACTGAGCACACAGCCTGCCTGCCTGTCCCTGTGCTATTAGCACAGAAAAAAAAATCTCCATTTGAATATGAATGACAATGGATTTAAGTGTAATTAAGATGAAAAGAGAGAGTGAGGCTCCCTTCTCGAGCTGTGTGCCAGGCACGGAGTGTGTGTGGGAGCAGCTGGGGCTCATGGCCCCTCAGTACCTCATCAGGGTTCAGCTCTGCAGGGTGCAGCGTCACCTCCAGTGGATACTGTGTCTTTCCAATTGCCAGCACGTGGTTTTTCACCTTCAGGACCCTCTGCGCCACTGGTGGGAAAAGCCACCCCCACCTGTGTCAGCCCAGCCAAGGGACAGCAGAGGGGCAGTGGGACAGAGAATGGCAGGGCAGGGAAGGGTGGGCGAGGCAATGGCAGGGCCAGGGATGGTGGGACAGGGGGTGGCAAGACAGGGGATGGCAGGGTTGGGGATGGCAGGGCTGGGGATGGCAGGGCTGGGGATGGCGGGACAGGGGATGGCAGGGCTGGGGATGGCAGGGCTGGGGATGGCGGGACAGGGGATGGCAGGGCTGGGGATGGCAGGGTTGGGGATGGCAGGGTTGGGGATGGCAGGGTTGGGGATGGTGAGACAGGGGGATGGCAGGGCTGGGGATGGTAGGGTTGGGGATGGCAGGGTTGGGGATGGCAGGGCTGGGGATGGCAGGGCTGGGGATGGCAGGGTTGGGGATGGCAGGGTTGGGGATGGCAGGGTTGGGGATGGTGAGACAGGGGGATGGCAGGGCTGGGGATGGCAGGACAGGCCGGGCCCCCGAGGGTCCCGCGGGCTTTACCTTCTGGTGCCTCGAAGGTGATGAGGGCGCAGGGCGGGGACCCGGGCAGCACCCGCACGTCGGCAATGTCGCCGCCGCCGTTGCGGGAGCGCAGGAAGTGAATGGTGAGCTTGTCGGCCGCCCTGTCGGGAGGCAGCTCAGCGGGGAAGCCCCGCACCCGCACCGTGCGGCCCGCCATGCCCACGGGGGCTGCCCGCGCCCCGCCGCACCGGCGAGCCCTCGCCACACCGAGCCCTCACGGCACCGAGCCCTCACGGCCCGCTCCCCGGCCCCGCCACCGCGGGGAAACGAAAGCGAAAGCGGGGCCGCCCCGCCCTGGGCCCCGCGGAAGGCGCGGCCCGGCCCGGCCCGGGCGCGGCCCCTCAGAGCGAGCGCGGCCCCTCAGAGCGAGCGCGGCCCCTCAGGAGCGAGCGCGGCCCCTCGGAGCGAGCGCGGCCCCTCGGAGCGAGCGCGGCCCCTCAGAGCGAGCGCGGCCCCTCGGAGCGAGCGCAGCCCCTCGGAGCGAGCGCGGCCCCTCGGAGCGAGCGCGGCCCCTCGGAGCGAGCGCGGCCCCTCAGGAACGCGGCCCCTCAGAGCGAGCGCGGCCCCTCAGAGCGAGCGCGGCCCCTCAGAGCAGCGCAGCCCCTCAGAGCGAGCGCGGCCCCTCGGAGCGAGCGCGGCCCCTCAGGAGCGAGCGCGGCCCCTCGGAGCGAGCGCGGGCCCCTCAGGAACGCGGCCCCTCAGAGCGAGCGCGGCCCCTCAGAGCGAGCGCGGCCCCTCAGAGCAGCGCAGCCCCTCAGAGCAGCGCAGCCCCTCAGAGCGAGCGCGGCCCCTCAGAGCAGCGCAGCCCCTCAGAGCGAGCGCGGGGCCCCTCAGGAACGCGGCCCCTCGGAGCGAGCGCGGCCCCTCAGAGCAGCGCAGCCCCTCGGAGCGAGCGCGGCCCCTCAGAGCAGCGCAGCCCCTCGGAGCGAGCGCGGCCCCTCAGGAGCGAGCGCGGCCCCTCGGAGCGAGCGCGGCCCCTCAGGAACGCGGCCCCTCGGAGCGAGCGCGGCCCCTCAGGAGCGAGCGCGGCCCCTCCGACCGGCCCCCAACAGGCCCGACCCGGCCCCAACACCACAGACACGGCGGGTGCTGCCAACAAACGCTTTTATTCCCCCCGTGCCCAACGTACGCAGCAGCTCCCCAGCCTCGGGCTGACCGGGACTGGCCTGCAGCTGGCCAGGACTAGTCCGTGTCCTCCAAGAACACGGCCACCCCCGTCCGCCCCTTCGGGACGTAGGCGGAGGGCATCCACCTCCCACGCCGCCGCGGCTGCCTTCTGGAAATGGATCTCCAGGGCGTCCCGCATGGACTCCTCGTCCAGCACATCGGGGATGCCCAGCAGCAGCACAGTCCTGGGGCAGCGGGAGGGCTGCAGCTGGGCAGGGCAGGGGATGAGCGGCAGGGCAGTGCAGGGAGAGGGGCTCCAGGAGCCCCCCCACCTGTGCTGCCCCAGCCCGGCCTGCTGGGTGCTGCTTCACGGGGTTCATGCCTTACCTGCAGGTTAGAGATGTCTCCATTCATACACGGTGAGATTCTGACTTTGTATTCCCCTTTCCCAATGGGCACCTGGGCATGTCCTTTTTCAATCAGCGGCTCTGCCACTGCACATGGAGAGGAAAGGCCTGAGCTGCCCAGGTAAGCTCCAGGGGAGGTTCTGGCCCTGGTGTAGCACCAAGGCTGACACTGCCCAGCTCACCCACACCAGCACAATTTTGGGGGAGGCAGGATAGCCTGGGGCTCACTCTATCTTCGCTGTTCCCTAAACACAGCTTCATCTGTCCTCAGGAGATTTCCCCCCAGGGCAGGCTGGGCTGCTCCACCCTTGCCAGCCATTCAGTCTCAGCATACCTCCATCCTGTACGAAAGTCAGCACCACCTGGTCAGAGTCCTGCAGGAACTCCCTGCTCTCCACCTCACTGCCCCCATTCTTTGTCTTGCTGAAGAAGAGCTCCAGCTTGTCCAGCAGTGCCTCCCTGGAGATGTCCAGGCTGGGCAAGGCAGACAAAAGGATGCTCCTCCTGCTCGGAGTCAGCCTGACCTGTGAGTGGCATGGGCCAGTCAGTGCCAGGGCGGGACTGGCCCCAGAGTTCAGGGGAGCAGTGCCCTTGATGAGGCAGGCTCAGATGGGGGAAGCAGTGTGCCCAGGGCAGCTCCATGGCACGGGGAGCAGGAGACCCACAGGCCCTACCTCCAGGGCAGATGGCAGCAGGATCTCCATTGGCACTGCCTGCACTCGCACTCTGCACTGCTCGAGCTCCTCCAGTTCCCCACAGCTCAGCTCCACCATGTGCTCCCTCATCTCTATGATCCTCTGGGCCACTGTGAGCAGGGAGAGTCCCCAGCACAGGAGAGTGACTGCCACTGCCAGCACTTTCCAGGACAGGGCACAGCCCCACACAAGGCAGGGAGAGGGGCAGCACCTAACTCTGGCACAGGGAGGGCACACAGGGCAGGCCCCAAAATGATCAAGAACACTGCTTTTCTCACACTTACCCTTTGCTTCCTCAAAGGTGATGAGAGCTGAACCCCCAGGCAGAGGGTAGCGAATCAGTGGGGTGAGCATCAGCTTGTTCATGTCCTCCTTATTTACTGTGAGTCCCTTAAAGATCACTTTCTTTTCCGGCAAGGAAGACAGCATCTAGGTACAAGTACAGACAACACCTGGAGGAGACCAGACCCTGCACACGGCATGTCTAGAAAAACAGACTAGAAATAAATTTATGGCTCAAATAAACAGCTGGAGAATCTCAGCAGAGTCTTTCCCATTGTCTGGCTGTGCCTAGAATCCCAAAGCCATGACCAGAGCTCCTGGCCCTGCTAGAGGAGCCACCTGCTAGCAGGAGCTGCTCCAGTCACCACACAGTGCCCAGCTGCAGTCACCTGCAGCTTCTCCAGCCTGGCTTCTGCCCTTGCCAGCAGATTCAAGCATCCATGCACACTCTGTTACCATCATAGAATTATTCCAGAGAACCTTCTTCTTCAATTCTTCTAGTTTATTTTCCAGAATCTGCTTCTCCTGCCTCAGTCTGTTGTTCTCTTCCTTTATTGTAAAAATCTGGAAGGAAGGAAGGAAGGAGTGGCAAGTGAGGAACGCCAGGACATGAGGAGCTGCTGTACACTCCTGTTCTGAGCACAGCACTGTTTTCAGGCACACACTCCAGCCCATTCTCCTGCTCTTGACTGCCTGCAGCTCTGCCCTGGTTCCTCTTCTTTGAGGACAGCCCTCCCCTCACTGTGGCCCTGCACAGGCCTGTATTTCCCATGAAACCTCCACTGGGTCTCAAGCGAGTGATCCCAGAGCAGTGACCTGTGTGATGCACCCCCTGCCACCCTTCCAAGCCTAAGACATCCACTGAGCACCGACCTGGTGGGCTCTTTGCTGCTCAAGAACTTTATGAAGTTGTTCTTCTTTTTTCAGCTCTTTTGTCCTTTGCTCTGCAGCTTCCTTGGCCATTTGTAGATTTGCACAGTCTTGCTCCAGAATACGGCGAAGCTCCTGCGAGAAGCACCATCAGACAGCAAGACCCTGACGACATTGTATCACCCCCACCAGCCACCCAGCCCTGGCACAGGTTCCTTTGGGAACGAGCCTGGACCCTTGAACAGGCTCTCCTCGCCCTGGGATTGCTCCTCTCTGACACCCGAGCTCCCGGGAGGGCCGAGCGGGCGGAACCCGGATAGTTGGGATCCGACCGCCCAGCCCCGCTCGGGCGCAGCCGGACCCACCTTGCACCACTCGATCTCGTCCCGGAGCTGCTCGGGGCTCTCCGAGCCATCACCCTGCGGGCCCTCCTCGGGGGGCAGCCGGACGAAGGAGCTCTAAAACCAGGAGAGGTCTCAGCCGTGCTGCGCCGGCCCCCGCCCGCAGGTCCCCCCGCGGCTCAGCCCTTCCTCACCTCCGAATCCATCCCGCGGCGCCGGTCCCGAGGGGAGCCCTGACCGCCGGCACCGCTCTCCCCACTCGCTCCGTGCTACCGAGGACCCCGCATCCGCTCTCGCCTTTCGCTTTCGCTTTCTCGGAATCGCCCCGCCCCGTCCCGGCCCCTCCGAGCGCGGCCCGGCGGAGGAAGGTCGGGCCCGCCCAGCTCCGCCCGATCCTCTTCACCCCCATCATCGCCCCAACCTCACTCGCCCTCCCTCGGCACCTGCCCTGCCAAGAACGGACCAGCTAATCAATACAGAAATAAATCCTCCTGCCTCACTCCTGGATTTACAGTCCCTGCTCCCCGGGAGCCAGCAGCCAGCACTGCCCCGTCTGGGAAACTAAACTCCAACACCCATTCACCATACAAATCACCGTGCTGACACCCAGAATCACCCATTTGCCTTCCCTCTCTCACCCTTGTTCTCACACGGATCACCCTGTTTAGGAAAAAAGAGATTTCCCCGGCAGCAGGAAGATCAAGCATCCTGCAGCTGCAGAAGGGAAATGCAGCCCTGGCCACACCTGGAGCAGCCCCAGAGGAGACACCTGCACCCACAGCACAGCTGCACAGGGCTCCACAAATGTACTGACACTCACCTGGACTGCAATGGCTTTCCCAGCTCTTAGACACAGAGCAAGCACTACCACACCACAAAGGCCACTGCTTGTTTGTTAAATAACAAATAACACGTGTTTTTTAATAAACATTTATTGATGCAACCTTGTTACACCTTTAGAATCGCAGCTTCTGGAAGAACCACTTATTCTTGCCGGTTTTGTACCTGAAAGAGAGCACACAGGTTAGAGAAGGATGTATCCTTCTCAAACAACAGGTAACAGCACCAAACCACTACCTGAGCTGTCCCAGACAGACAGAATGTAGCACCCAGCTCACCCAGAGGCAATTCACCTGGTCTCTTTGACCTGGGCTACAACTAAACCCACACCTGCACAGTGGCAGACACAAGCACAGGACATGGCCATCCCACTGGACACTTTGTGTGGGAGGACAGATGCCCTTGGAGAACAGCTCAGGACACTGTGTGTCCCACTGAGCTCACACAGCTCCTTCCTCTGAAGGAGCTTCTGAACAGAAAACTGTAAAGAAACCCAACCACTCACACAAAGTATCAGCACTGCCCTGGCCCACCCAGCCCAGTGATAAGAGAGAGGATGAACTGGCAGCAGGTTGTCAGACCAACCTCTGGCACCTGAAAGGCCCCAGATTTGCTGGCACAATGCTGCAAACACAAACAGCTGAAAGGAACATGCTCAACAAACATGGATGCAAGGAAGCTGGGGCAGGAGTGCCAGCCTGGAGACTCACAGGCTGTGGAACAGCTGCACCAACTCCTCACTCTGAGGATGAGCATCAACACCACTGAAGAGATGAGCTCCCAACTCACCTTTCCTCAAATTTCACCTTGGCTTCACGTCTTGCTTTGCGTTTCAGAGCAGGATCCCTGAACACATCCTTATTGACCACTGTTTTATCCAGAGGAATATCCACAGAATACCTGGGAAAGAGCAGAACAGCTCAAAAGAGACATGATAACTGGCACAGGGCTAAAAACCAAGCAGAACCAGGATCAAACACTCATTCTAGTGTCCAGTCAAGCAGTTACAGCTTGTAAAGGTCTCCTCAATTCAGGAATCACCAAACCACTAAAGCAGTCTCAGTTCAACCAATAAAGGAAACAGCCACACGCTTTCTGAGGGATACACAGCTCTGTTGGATGTGGTGCCTGGGAGCCACTCTAGGAGCTCTAAGGTACAATAAGAAATGGCTCTGCCAGCTCCAGACCCTCACAGATATCTCAAACTGCTCACTTACTGACACCCCATAAGCAAAGGTAAGATCGGTGGGGCTGAAAGAATAGCCAGCTGCCACATTCCAGAAGTTCATTAATATATTTCCCCTCAGTCTCAGACCCCCAACTCCTTGTTTTTGCAGAGCCTGAGCCTCACATTAACTCAGGTAAAAGGCATGAACATCCTTGGTAACTCCGGGTGTTCAGCAGAGAATAAAACAACCACGAAAGCCGGCAGCAGCACTCACCGGGTGGGCATCAGGTGGTTGTAGTTGTAAACCTTCACGAAGGACTTGATCTTGGACCTTTTAGCGATCTTTTTCTTACCCATGGCAGCAGTCACCTTACGCGGGTAGCGGTCGATGCCGGCCACCAAGGCGTGGCTGTACGGCCGGTCCGAGGTGCCATCGTCGATGTTCTGCAACAAACAGGCGGCGGCGATAGCACCGAGGGGCCCCGCAGGACCCGCGCCCGTGCCGCCCACGGGCTGCCGCTCACCCCGGCAGGACCCGCCGCCTCAGCCCCACGCTCACCTTCACGATGACGGCCTTGCGCCCCGAGTAGCGGCCGGCCAGCACCAGCACCACCTTCCCCGGCTTCATGAACTTGCCCATCTCTGCGGAGGCAGCAGCCGGCAGTCAGAACGCGCCCGCCATCCGCGCCCCGGCCGCCACCCCCGCGGATGGCGGCGGATCCCGCGCCCGCCCGCACTCACCGAGGCTCCGCTGCGATGGCGCCCAGACCGGAAGAGAAATGGAATCCTGCGACCCCGCCTTTCGCTCAGTGACATGCGTCACTTCCGTGCCGTCACCGGAAGCCGCTGCCGGCGCCGGGCGGTGGTGCCGGGTGTCCGCCACAGCCATCCCATCCCCGGGCACGGCGGTGCCGAGTATCCGCCACAGCCATCCCCTCCCCGGGCACGGCGGTGCCGAGTGTCCGCCACAGCCATCCCATCCCCGGGCACGGCGGTGCCGAGTATCCGCCACAGCCATCCCATCCCCGGGCACGGCGGTGCCGGGTGTCCGCCACAGCCATCCCATCCCCGGGCACGGCGGTGCCGAGTATCCACAACCCTCCGCCCTTCCCGGGCACGGCGGTGCCGCGGCACAGCCCCCCGCCCCTCCCCCCGTCTGTAACGGACAGAGCACACGGGACGGCGGCGGGCTCGGCCCACAGGTACTACAGCGGTATTTAATACACCCCGCGGGACACCGGGCTGCGCTGACCCCCACACAAAAGCCTGGAACAAGGAGCTGGGTCCTTTGGACAAAGCACCCCGGCAGCCCAAGGGACACGGTCTGCAGAGCTGCTGGAGGAGCTCCCGGGCACCTCTGGATCGCCCCCATCTTCTACATCCACCGCGGGAGGCCACGTCCCATGCGGCTGAGCAACCCCCAGAGAGCCTCAACACCTGCCAGCTCCCTCCTCCATGAGGGATCGTGTGCAGAGACTGTGAGGAATAATCTCAAAGGAGCTCAGCTGCACATTCCACAGGCCTTCCGTCAGCAGCAGGCTCTGCCTCCTACCCCCAAACAGTCACTGAGCACTGGGCAGGGCAGTTTGGCCCGAGAGCAGCAGGTGCTGCCCAACCTGTGGTCACCAGACAACACATTGCCAACAGCACAACACCCTAAGATTTTCCTAAAAGCAAGTACCAAAGACACAAACTTGGTCTTACAAACACCAGGCTTCTTGAGCCCAACAGCTGCCTACTAGTGGAAAATGGATGATCTACAATAAAAACACATCAAAAAGCATCTTTGATGTTTTTCAGCTGCCTAACAGCCAAGTCAACTGGGAGGTTGAACTTCAAGTTGCTCAGGCGGCTGAGGAGGGTGAGCGCGCTTTCAAAGCCAGTGTTGGCCATGTAGCTCCAGGGCTGGTAGTGAGACTGAACCAAAGCTCCAGACTTGCAGATGAGGTTGAGCCACGAGACCAGGCGCTGCTCGTTGAGCGCCATGCACACCAGCGCCTTCAGCTCCGAGTCTGCGCTGCGCTTGAAGGGGCTGTGCTCCGTCAGCACCGTGTGGATGGCGGCCAGCAGGCTCTGCTTCGGAGTGGCCACCACTGCTCCTGTCACAGGCAAGGCAAAGGACTGGGAGAGCTTGCGAGCTGGGGATTCCACGAAGGCTTGTCCGTTCTTAGCGTTGTAATACTTGACAAAGAGTTCCCAGGGGTGCATGGTCCGTGGCGAGGGCGTGAAGGAGGGGATCAGGCACGCGATGGGGGCCAGCACCAGGCTCATGCCTGGGGAGGAGGCGTAGAGCCCGTGAGCCATCAGGTCCCGCAGAGCCACCGTCAGCTCCCTGCGCACAGCCAGGGTCAGCTCGTCTCTGCCTCCCAGGGGAACGTCCTGCAGCTCAGAGGAGCTGATAACATGCTCTGCCTGCTGGTGTTTCAGGGCAAGCTGCCTCACCCGCTCCACAGACAGCTCCAGCTTCTCAATTAAGGGGGAGAAGTCCTGGTTGTTTTGGTCCTTCTGCCAGAGGGTGCGAGGGATCTGACCCGTGGCACAGCCAAACTGGCTGACAGCAAAGATCTGCAGCACGGCCAGCATGCGGCGCATGAGCTGCAGGCCTGTTTCTTGCATCCTTCTGGCATCTTCTGGGTTCACTGACCAGGGGAGAAAACAGAAAAACATACTCTCATTAGGGAGTCAACAATTCTGCTTGTTCATACACACAAAGGGAGTGCAAATATCTGAAAATCCCTTCTGGCTAGCATTCAGAGTAGCAGCAGATGCCTCATGCTACATTACTGTATTTCTGGCAGGTTCAAAGGATAAGGGAGGTCTCAAGCTCTTTTAAAGAGCACTGGATCCCCCCAACTCACTGAGCTCAGAGATTGAAGAGCATGAATTACAATGTGTTTTGCACCAAGTATCAACAATCTATTCCTCACCCCCACTGAGGACCAAGGTCACCCTCCACACCACACCCTCAGGCTCTGTTACTACTCTGAGGATCCCATGGAAGGAGGGTAAAAGCACAGGATACAGGCCTTCAGCAGAAGCACAGAAACCAGCTGCCAGAAAAAAGCAATGACTGGTTTGTGCTCATCAAAGCTCCAGGGAGGAGCTGCATCTCTGCTGACAGTGCTGAGCCCAGCAGTGCCCACCTCTGTTCCCAGGAGGCCGGGTGCTGGGTTTGTAGGAGCCTCCACAGTCACAGTGGCCATCTTCTGCCTTGCCAGGGCTTCCAACTTCATCTACAAAAAGGATTTCACATCATTATTTCACATTTGTGAATTTCAGCTGCATATCCTGAGTATTAAGGTCAACATTCCTCAGGTCCCTCTGGACCTCTTTCATCATTCTATCAGTACTTTTCTTCACCATCAGTTTAGAGAGATTTGTACTTTCCTGTGACCCAGAAGTTATTCCTGCATCTCCTGACATCCATGACCTTCCTCCTCATGACTACATGAGGGAATTACAAAGCAATTCAGTCTGCTCATTCAAAAAACTCATCACTGACCCTGAATGAAGTTGATGAACATTTCGAGGTCCCTTATTTGGGTCTTCAGTTGTTCCACCAGCTGCTCCTTCACCCTGGCTGGATTCACAATCTGTGCTATGGCAGCATCCACTCGCTGCCGCAGCTCCTCTGGAGAGAGCGTTGCAAAATCTTCACTCAAATCCATGTCAAGCTTCTTTATCAACTCATTTATAATCATCTGCAAAACACAAGTGAGCAGTGTGATTCCACTATCTGGCACTGCTGCCCTGGAGCTTCAAGTATTCCTTTCCCAGAGGTTCAGAAACAGGATACCTTTGCTGCACAGAAATAATTGCAAAAGACACGTGACAGGTTCACAAATGTAGACAAGCTCCTGACACTCTGTTATAGCTACTGGTGAGAAATACAGACTGATGAGTGCCTACAGTCTGTAAGACACTCACAAGGGCTAGGAAATACAGCAGGAAGATTTGTGAGCCTTACCCGTTGTCTTTCCATAACCACAGACTGTGGCAGAGAATCATAGCTGCCCTCTTGGTAAGCAAAGGTCTCTAGGTCATCCAGCTGTGTCTTGAGCTGCAGGATCAGCTCTCTGTGCTTCTCCTTCTGAACCTCAATTTGCTCCTGCTTCTCTCGCTCACCCTGAAAAAAAGTTATCAGTAAATAACATGGAAGACTTATTATCATACCCAAGTCACAGAGAACAGGATTATGACAGGAGGAGTATCTCCTGCGTGTACTTCACTAGTGAACACTGCAAACCAGCCCGAGAGAGGAATGTGTCTGAGCACCAAGCAGAGGTAGCAGCTACATCACCTCATCTGATAAGGGAGGGGAAGCACCTCTCCAGACCACTTGCACCCACGTCCTGTCCCACAAGGCCAGGATCCAGGAAGAAAGTGACCAAACAACACGTACATATCACAGATCCTATGAGTCACCTGTGCTGTACCAGGGCGTGGAGCAGTGACACACCGCTCAGGGCTCCAGGGCACATCCCTGCGAGCTGGCTCCCGGTCTCCGGGGGCCTGTGCACGCCTGGTGCTGCGCTCTGAGCGAACCCGAGCTCCGCGGGCAGCGGGACCGCAGCCGCCGCCGATGGGCTTCAGGCGGGGTCAGGCGCACACACCGCCCCGGGGCAATGCCCGGCCCTGCCGCGGGCACTCACCGCGGCGCCGCTCAGACCGTGGGGAAGCGGCGCGGGGCAGCCGCGGAAGGCGAAGTCCTCGAGGTCGCGGAGCAGGCGCTGCTGCTCGGCCGGGCCGGCCCGGGCCACCTGCCGCAGCCGGAACTGCACCTGAGCGAAGTGCGAGGCGAGCGCCAGCAGCGCCCCGTGCAGCCGGCGCCGCTCGGCCCGCAGCCGCGGCACTGACTGCGGCGAGTCCCCTCCCGTGGCCGCCGCCTCTTCGTCCTCTTCATCCTCGTCCTCCTCCGCTGACACGGCGCCCACCGGCGCCCAGCGTTCCCCAGGACCCAGCGAGCCGCTCTCTCCCTCCATAGCCGCCGCTACCGGCGCCGAGACGCCGCCGCCATCTTGACACCGCGGGGCGGGGCCATAGGCGGGGCGGGGCCAGCGCGCCCCCTGGCGGCGCGGAGCGGCGGCGGCGGCGGCGTCCCCGGGGGCGCGCACCGGGGCCGGGGGCGGTGACGGGCCCGCGGGTTGGCTGCCCCGGGGCGGCCCGGCCCGGCCCGGCCCGGCCTGACCGGCAGCCGCGCCCCCGGCCCAAAATAGCGCGGGGCGGGGTAGGCACCGCCATGGCGAGGTGAGCGCGGCCGGACGGGACAGGCTGCGCTGGGAACCCATGCACGGCGCCCGGTGCGCGGCTGGGGCACCGCCCGCAGGGCTCTCCGGTCGGTGCCGGGCCAGGCGGAGCGCAGCGGACACAGGCCGGCCGGGCCCGGCCAGGGGCGAGTGGGACGGGAGAGGCGAGCGGCACGGGGCCAGTGTTCACCGCCCGCCCGTGCCCCCCGTGCCCCGAGCACTGCCGGGCACCGGGGAAATGCCCGCTGGTGATACCCGGTGCTGTGCTCTTCCCCAAGGCAACCTGCAAAGACGCTGTGGTACGACCGGCCGCGGTACGTGTACCTGGAGTTCTGTGTCGAGGACAGCACAGACGTGAAGGTCGTCATCGAGGACCACAGGCTGGTGTTCAGGTGAGCTGCCACTGCCCTGCCGACACCCCTGCTCCGGGGGTGCTTCAGGGGGTCGGGAGGACTCTGTGAGAGGAGAGCACGTGTGGTCTCAGCTCTCTCCTAAGCCCGGTTGTTAAAATGTTTTGGCAGTTGCAAAAACGCAGATGGTGTGGAGTTCTACAACGAGATCAACCTGTACGCCAGGGTTAACTCCAAGGTGAGGTTTCCCGCCAACAAACTGTTTTCTGACAGCCTCTGTCAGGCTCAGAGTCTGAGACAATCCGTGCAGTCTTGAGCGACACTGCTTAACTGAATGCTGCCCATCCTCAGCGTTTCAGCAGGGTGAGCCTGGGAGTCCCAGCCCTGGGGCTGAAATGGTGCTGCCTTGAGTCAGAAACAACCTGTCTCTGTGGTTCTGTGACCCCAAAGCCTGCACAGGGCTGAGTTTTAACCCTTTGAAGAGAGGAGCCCAGCAGATGCTGAGGCACCCCTGATCTCTTGGCAGGACTCACGGGAGAAGCGCTCTGACCGCTCCATCACCTGCTTTATGAGGAAGTGGAAGGAGAAAGTGGCCTGGCCACGCATCACCAAGGAGAACATCAAGGTGTGTGTGGTGCCTGGTGCCTCAGTGCGTGTGCTATCCCCACTCAGCACCTCGTGGCTCCTAGGAACCAACCTGCCCTCAGGACAGACACAGAAACCTCCACAGGGGACCCCAAGACAGAGCTCCCAAAAAGCCTGTCCTGATTATCACCACTAGTCCACAGACTTCTGCCCTCCAGGAAGAATGTAGCACTCCTTTTCCTTGGCACACTCAGGATCAGGACCAGTGTCTGCAGGCAAAGGGACACTCCTGCTTCCTCCCTAGTCTGACGAGGTCCCTCACCTGTGCAGGAGCTGCCTTTGGGCTGCGGGTCCCTGTGGTGCTGCTCACCCCTCTCAGGAGATGCTCTTTGTGCCCACAGCCAGCCTGGCTTTCCGTGGACTTTGACAACTGGCGAGACTGGGAAGGGGATGAGGAGGTGGAGAGGGCCATGGTGGAGCAGTATGCAGAGGTGAGCTGGGCCACCAGCCTCAGGATCCTGGGGTGCGTTGTATGGTTGTGTGGGCTGGGAGGGACCCCAGGCATTTGGCGATCCAGCCGTTTGTTTCCTATCCAGATGCTGGAGAAGGTGACAGAGAAAGGCCCCCCGCCAGCTATGGATGACCTGGATGTAAGTACCACCTGCCAAGATGCTTCCTGATGCTCTGCCGAGCACAACCCAGCCTCAGCCTTCCGCCGGCACCGGGACAGCGGCAGCACCTCCTACTGCACTGGGGCAGCCTGTCCTGGAGCCAGCGCGGAAACGCTCCCGGGACAACTGGCTGGGGCCACCTGCTGCAACCGCGGCTGGCCCGGTCTCGGCCCAGTCCCTGGCACCTCGCTCCTCCCTCCCGCAGGACGACTGAGCTCTGGGGCCGCCGGGGCTGCAGGAGACCAGCCGGTGCAGCGGCAGCACCGAGGAGCAGCGCGGGCAGGGTTCTCTTCTTCAGCTCATGCGTGGCCGCGGGCAGCGCTCCCAACCCTGGGCGGCGGCCGCGGTCCGGTCTCGTCTCCCGTAGCCGGTTACCCTGGCGGGGCAGGGGGCAATAAACGTGAAGTGCCGCAGCCGTGTGCCGTGCGCTCGGGCCGCCGCCGCGCCGGGCACCGGGAGCCGCTCGCCCCCGCGGGGCCGGGCAGCGCGCGCCGCCGGCGGGAGCGCGCCCGCGCGTCACCGTGCAGGCCCCGCCCGCTGGCGGGTCCCTGTCCCGGTTCCTCCGCGGCCGCGCTCGCCGCCAGGCCCGACCCGCTAGTGCCGCACGGTCGCGATGGTGTTCCGGTGCCAGCGGGACAGCTGGGCCCGGCAGGTAGCGTCGGGCCGGGGCCGGGGCGCGGGGCAGGCCCGGACGGGCCCTCACGGCGCCGCCGTCTCTGTCTCAGTTCACCACCAGGGTGGTGTCGTGCCGGGCGGCGGAGCTGCGGCCCGAGGGCGGCGGGGAGCCGGTGCGCGGGTTCCAGGTGGTGCTGGAGGACACCATCCTGTTCCCCGAGGGCGGCGGGCAGGTACGGGCCGGGCGGGGCGGGCCGGGGCCGGGCCGTGGCCGGCGGCTCTGACGTCCCGTGTCCGCAGCCGGACGATCGCGGCCTCATCGGAGATGTGCCGGTGCTGCGCGTCACCCGGCGCGGCTCCGAGGCCGTGCATTTCCTGCCGGCCGCGCTGGAACCGGGCGCTGAAGTGCTGCTGTCGCTGGACTGGGAGCGCCGCTTCGACCACATGCAGCAGCATTCAGGTCCGTGCCGGTACCGGTGCCGGTACCGGGGGGCGCCCGGTAACCCTCGCCATGGGGCGGGGGGTGGTCAGCGCCCAGCCTGGTCAGGGTAGGGAGAAACCCGGCAGCTCTGTGTGCACAGTCTGTTCCCGGGACTGCTGGGGGCAGCAGGTGCCCCTCTGCGTGCTTTCAAACACTCCGAAAACAGGTTTGGAAGGGAAAGTTCAGCCTGCTTTGCACCCCCAGCGTGTGCTGCAGTGCTGCCGGGAGCGCAGCTCACGAGCCTGAGCTGTCTCCTTGCTGCTCCTGAGGAGCTCCTGGCACCCAGCATTTGAGAATGTCAACAGGAAAGGCATGACCTGACTGAAGATGCCAGTGGAACTCACAGCTAGTGCTTGTACATCTATTCCAGGACAGCATCTCGTCAGTGCCATTGCAGAACAGATGTTTGGGTTCAAGACGACTTCATGGTGAGCAGCATAAAGGTTCCTTTTGACCCCACTATTTGCTTGTTTGGCACATGTCACCATGCTATCCTGCACAGAGCCTGAACACTGAAACACCCAAAGCAATTTGGATATTTTACTTGAGCTCAGATGTTGCAGGAGATGTGACTGATCTGGGGAGAAGCTGTACAAAGTGTTTGCTCTGTCTTGTCCTCCTTAATTGTTTGGTTTCCATCTGGTGCTTTGAACATAACAGGGAGAGGAGGGAAATCTGTTTTATTTCAGTCACCACATTGCCAGCATTGGGATGCTGGTGCTGCACCCAGCAGCAGCTACAGCAGCAGATGGGTCTCAGCTGCAGCAGCAGCTGTTCTTCCTTGGTGCAGGGAGCTGGGGCGACAGCGAAGTGTCATTGAGCTGGACACGCCCTCGGTGACAGCAGAGCAGGTCGAGGCCCTGGAGAAGAGTGTGAACGAGAAAATCAGGGACAGGGTCCCTGTAACAGTGAGGGAACTGGCTGCAGATGACCCTGAAGTTGAAACAGTGAGTGGTGCCAGAGAACCCATGGGATTTGTGGGACCAGAATAACTGAGCACAGGTGTCACTTTCTTTGTCCCTCTCCTCCTCTGCCAGGTGAGGAGCCGGGGGCTGCCCGATGACCACGTGGGGCCAGTGCGTGTGGTGGACATCAAAGGCATCGACTCCAACCTCTGCTGTGGGACTCATGTCAGCAACCTGAGTGACCTCCAGGTGTGTGCCTGCAGCTGGGCTGTCTCTGGGAGCCACACTCCATGTGAAGTACAGCCAGAGTCCCTGGGATTCACAGGCTGCTCCAGGCTGTGCTCATGGGGAAGGGGGTGGCAGCAGCCCCAGGCTGAGGGAACCCCAGGAGGGTCAAACACAGGCTGGGCACCTCAGGTGCTGTTGTTTCCTTGTTGCATAACTCAGCCCTGTGTGCAGCAGTGGTGTTTTTGCATTGCCAGGGGTGTTGGCCATGGTCCCTCTGCTTAAATCTCTCATATTTTTGAGTGTTCATCATGGATGAGAAGTCTGTGCAGGGAAATGGTGATAAAATCCTAGACCTGCCTTTAAGTATATGTACTTTCTCAGTCATTGATTGGAGTCTGTTTCCCAGCAGAGACATCCAGATGCCCTGTAGAGTGCATCCCTTGTCTAGAAAATTGCATAAATTCCCCTGTACCTCCATCCCTTTTTTTTTTTTTGTGCGTTGACCTTGTGGCTGATTTTAATAAATTTATTTTCACTAGCACAGAGTCAAAATTCACCACAAGGCATAATCTGGCAGGAACTGACCACCTGTGGGAATTACCAAAATGCTATTCTGACCAGGTTGATTTTCTTTTTAAGGTTATTAAACTCCTTGGTGTGGAAAAAGGGAAAAAGAACAAAACCAACTTGATTTTCTTGGCGGGAAACAGAGTGCTGAAGTCAATTGAACAAAGTCACAGTACTGAGAAGGCTCTAACCTCCCTGCTCAAGTAATACCCTTTCCACTTCTGTTATTTCATCTTGACTCCTCCTCCTGAGAGATACCACATAATCCTCAGGGTACATGTTGTGGGGCTGTATATGATGTTGCCTGTTTTGCTCCTTTAGGAAATCTTTCCTTTGTCCTTCAGAGCAGTGATCCAAAGTCTCCCATTTCTTTCAGAAATGGACCAGGTGAGCATGTAGAGGCTGTGAAGAGACTGCAGAGCTCTGTGAAACTGCTCCAGAAGGTACAAGAATGGCTGGGAAAAGTGGGTTGTCACTATTTCCTTAGACCTTTAGTTGTAGTAACTGGGAGTCAAATAATTGACTTCCATTTTTGTGGATATTATGAAAAGTGCTCAAACCTCTGGGAGCACAACTGTGTTCACATTGACTTCTCCAGCTGCAGTGCAGTTTATTTACTTTTCTTTCAGAATAACCTGAACCTGCTTAGAGACATTGCTGTTTTGATAGCCCAGGACTTCAAGAACAAACCTGCTTCAAAGCAGCTGTTTGTATTGCACAGGTATGGGGGAGCTCAGGGGAGAGGGACCAAGAGTATCCCACATGTTTTATGGCACTTGGATCTCTCACACGTGTGCAGCTTGTTTTCTCAAGGAAGAATGTAAACAAAGTAAATAGAATATTAAACTGCCTTGGCCTGCTGCAAAGTTGTGTAATTAAAGGTATCTGTTTGTAATTCAGTCACTGAATTCTTCTGGTTTTGTAGCTGAGAAATTGCTGCTTCCATCTAATTCTCCCTGCACTTGATATTTTCAAATAAAACCAGGGACCTCCGTTTCTTAAAGATAGCACTCACTTAATTCCTAACATGTCCATAGGAATATCCAGTGAGTATTTACATATAAAGACAAATAAGAGCAAAGACTTAAATCCCTTATCAGGCACTTGGTTTCTGATTGAAATTTTGTGCTCTAGAGGGAGGTTTTACTTCTTTCTGAAGTGTTTTTTTATCCATCCCTACAGGAAAGAGGGTGATTCTGAATTTATGAACATCATTGCTAATGAAATTGGGACAGAGGTGAGTCACTGATGAAGACTGAACTGACCCCACTTCACCCCAGTTACACACAGACAGGGGTTGGCCAGGCTGCTGTTCCTGCCACAGTCATGATCTGCAGATCTGGTTCCTTTGGCAGGTACCTGTCCTCAGCTGCCTCAGTCTGTAGGGCAGCCCTCAACAGTGAGAATTCAGAGCTCTGGGGAAGAGCCTCAGCCCCCATGAGCTGTAGAGAGCCTCATTGGCTGAAGTAGGTTAGGATAGGGTTAGGTAGGAGTAGAATAGGAAGAACAGGTTCCAGTCACAATCACCTAGTTCAACTGCCACCTGCATCCTTTTACCTTGGGATACCCCAGTACTGTTCTATCCCAGCAGTGCAGACTGGGCACAAAAGGTTCAGGTGCCACTTCCCTTTTACTTTTTTCAAGCAGTCTCAATCTCAGTAATGCACACAGACTTCCAAATTGTCAGTTTGCTGTTTGTGTCCTGTGGCCAGTGTCTGTCCTCTTCTTGGATGAAGAGCACACATTTATCTGGAGCAAGGCCCACCTCTCTCCACAGGAAACCCTGCTATTCCTGACTGTAGGAGATGAAAAAGAAGCAGGACTCTTCCTTCTAGCTGGACCTGTTGAAGCAGTCGAAAATTTAGGTCCCAGGTAACATTTAGAATAAGAACTGTGGTGTTGCAGACTGAGCTGCTGCCCAGTGTGGCCCAGGCAGGGCTGTGGCTGGGCTGCAGCCTGTGCTGTTGCTGCTGCTGCTGCAGGGTGGCAGAGCTGCTGGGGGGGAAAGGAGCCGGGAAGCGCGGCCGCTTCCAGGGCAAGGCAGCCAAGATGAGCCGGCGAGGAGAAGTGCAAGCTCTGCTCCAGGAATTCATTAGCCATCAAAACCCTGGAGCATAAGAATCCTCAAAGGAGGTTTGTTTTCCTTTTTGTTTGCATAGGCTCCACTAGGTTCTCTGCCAGAGAATAAAGACCTGAACCCAACAGCTGGTGTGCACATGGTCTGCGTGGGCTGCTTTGGTGCTCACGGAAATGGGGAGGGGATCTGCTTTGCTGCAAGGGCTCATTTCTCAAGACAAATGGTACAGGGATAAAAGTAGTCCTTAGTTAACCACTTTGTAGGGTTCCTAAACCCAGAAGAGGCCTCTTGCTGGCAGTACTTTGGGGCATTTTGCTTTGCTCCAGTTGCTGAGGATGAAATGCGTGGCACGAACGCTCAAGCAGGAGGCAGCTTGTCCCTCCAGACACCTTGGGCTGGGCAAGGGCAGAGAGCAGCTGGAAGGCTGAGCAGGTGCCCCACAGGCAGGACATCATTCCTCACCATGTACAAGTCCATTCCCTTGGTGGGGTGCAGTTATTACTGGTCATTTTTTGACCATGGGCAGTTTCTGGGGCTGATGCAACTGTAAACTCCCTTGGGATCAGGCAGAGCTGTCCCCAGTGTTCCCTGAGCTCATCCTTCCTGCCCAGGCAGGCCCTGGAGCTGCTGCAGTCTCCTCTGGAGGAACTAAAGGGCACTGTGGAGCCACAACAGGTAATCTCAGAATTTACCCTTCCATTTCTTGATAGAAATGGCATAACAGGTTTACTCCAGATGTTGGTAATAAACAGAGAAACAGAATAAAAGAAACCTCCATCCTAAGGGAGTTTATCTGTAATGAACAAGGGGATGGGAGCAGCCCCAACAGAACCCATGGCTGCTCTGACTGCTGCATGGCCACAGCCTTGGCTGAGCTGTTGGGATTGTATCAGAACACAGGAACCACCACTGAGGCCTGGATCTGGCTTTGGGGTCAGAGCTGCAGGGACTGGTGCTTTGGGAGCAATCCTGCACATGCAGAGTCTGGCAGGAAGAAAGTATCTGCACCTCCCTATCTGTTTTGAGCTATCTCAGTGAGGATGTTTACTGAGGAAGTTGATAGCTGGGCTGTACAGCCTGCACAGCTCAGAGGGCAGCAGGCTGAACTCACAGGATTTCTGCTGCAGAGGGAGCACTGGGCTGGGGTACTGAGGTGGGAGGGACAGGATCCCAACCCCACACCACAGCCAAATGCCACTTCTGTCCCCAGCACCCTGGGGGCTCAGCACAGCCCCAGCTGAGACAGTTGGTCCCAAAGCTGAGCTTGCTTCTGGGAGCAGTGAGGTAACACAAGTTTTCCCTGTTCCTGGCACAAAGAATACCCAGAAACTTTGGACAAACAGCACAAAAAGCAGCTCATTGCCACCATGTGCTGTCAGTGTTCAACTGACAGTGTTCAACTGGTAAAGACCCAGGGCACTGGGCAGTGCCCTTCTCAGTGGCTTGAACGTGTCTTGCAGGTGCTGAGGGCCTTCAGCACCCAGGAGAAATGTCCTTCCTCTACCAGCTGCAGGCCCTGCCACAGCCCTGCATGCAGAGCTGATCCCCCATCCCATGGTGCTGGCCAGCAGGACACTCAAACTCACCAGCTAAACAACCTTCATCTTTAATAAAATACTCCTGTGCACAACCCCACCCCATGTCATGTGTGCACAGGTACATGTTATGCCTGTACACACGGGGGTGTGTGCACCCCACACTGCATCACACAGGTGAACACCAAACGTCCCAGGGCTGGGGGGTCCCTCACACTGGCACTTTGTCTCCATGTCACAGTGCCTGCCCATTCCTGTCACAGAGCTGCCTCTCCAGCAGCCCCCAGGCACGCTGAGGCGAGAGCCCTGCTCCCAGGGGTGCTGTCCCCAGCCCTGCAGTGTGGAGGTGCCCTGTCCCCACGAGCTGCAAGGGAGTGCAGGACCTCCCACTGCTGCTGCTGGGTCCTGGGCAGGTGACACCCACGTGTGGGTGCAGGAGGGACAGCAGGGGAGTGCTGGGCACGCAGGGCTCTCTGTGCCATCAGCCAGACCAGCGTGACTGACAGCGTGGGTCCGTGTTGTAGGAGCCACCCAGCAGCACCAGCCCAGCCTCCATGGTCTGCTCCCAGTGCAGATTCAGTGGGAAACAAACTGGCTGAGGTGCACCCAGGGCTGGGCTCTCTGCCTGCCTTAGGCAGCCTTTTTGTCCTGTGTGCCCAGGAGCTGGGAGAGGCAGTAGGGGATGAGGCCGACGGCAGCCAGCGGCACGGCCGCGCTCTTGCAGAAGGAGAGGGCGTAGAAGAGCAGCTGCATGTGGGAGGGGGGCTTGAAGGCATCCAAGATGTGGAGGGTGAGGAGGGAGGCAGCAGTGCAGCCCAGGCGGAAGGGCAGCAGCTGCTGGCCCTGCTTCAGCCTGGAGCTCTCCTGGTACATGTGGGAGTTGAGGGCCAGCCCCAGCCCGAAGAGGATGCCCAGGTTACGGAGGAGGCTGGCAAAGGGGGTGGTGTCAATGTGGACCCACTCAGGGCGGCTGCACCACTTCTGTGCCTTCTCCAGCGTCCAGAGCAGGTCCACGCCGAATGTCCACAGCAGCAGGTAGAAACCCAGGGTGAAGCTGAAGAGGAAGAGGGTGATGGCCAGGTACCGATGGAAGCTGGCACGGTAGATGAAGTGGATATGCTGGAAGGTCTTGGCCACAGCCATCCCTGCCAGAAACGAAGTGGGAGCATTGGTCAGTGCTGCAGGTACTACAGTCTGGCACTGTGGTGCTGCAGGGAAAGGGATGGGGTTCTGATCCACTCACCTGAGAAAACCCCTGCAATCACCTGGTGGGGGAAGTGAGCAGCAATGAAGACTCGGGACACGCAGACACAGACCTGAACTGCCCAGAAGCCAATCCAAAGCACTGTCCACAGCAGCCTGTAAGGGACAGGTGGCCATGTCGGTGCCAGGGCCAGCTTGCACTGCCCATGGCACTGCCATCATCTACTCCAAACAATGCCTGGCTGCCTGCTGAGCCTGTCCCCATGCAGACCCCACCTGGGGTGCCACAGCCCAGCTGTCAGTTCACAGCCTTGTGCCTTGATGGGCTTTGCCTGTCAGTGCTGGAGGTGCCTCTGCCTAGCACATGTGGTTTTGGCACACAGCTTACCAGTATCTGAGTGTCCTTGACTGCTTCTCTCCCCCAGCAGCAGAAAGGAGGGCTGTCACCATGACATAGTACACGCCTGCTGCACCCATGGCATGGCCAGATGGGCTCCCTGGGCAAGAAGAGAGACCCAGGTCAGACTCTGCATGAGCCAGAGCTGAGCACAGGCAGGGGTTTGTGCTGAACCACCACAGCTTCATCAGGGGTCAAGGTCTGCTCTGTGCAGGGGCTGCCCTGCCTCCTTCCCCTGCAGGCACAGCCAGCATCCCCAGGAGCACAGCACTAATCTCCAGAGCTGTCCAGGAGTATGTGCTGCCTGCAGGCTGCCAGCCACAGGTCACTATGGACAAGCACCCCCTGCCCCTGGCTGCAAGCCCCTGCCATGGCTTGGGGAATCCTACCAGGGCCAGTCTCACAGGTGAGCGGGAACTGCTGGATCTCTGGTGCAGAGTTGTTGCCATAATAGTCTGTGTCAAGGACCCACCAGTATGGTCTCTCCCCAAAGAGGATCCTGAAAAGAGAAGAGAAGGGATCTGGGGACGTCCTGGGCACAGCTGAAGATGGGAGATGGAAGAAGCAAAGGACCCACAAGTGGTCCAGGGCATCCTGACAGAGACAATGCCCAGCTGATGGCTTGGTTCTGACAGCTCACAGTGCCTGTCCATGTCCATGCCCAGCCCTGAGGGGAAGAGGAAGAACTTCCTGGAAGCAAGTCACTATGACCTCCTGTGGTAAGGGGCTCAGTGAGGATCCCCCCACTCAGCAGCACAGCCCTGGCAGATGGGAACCTCTTTGCAGGAGGCTCCATCTCTCTGCTTGGCTCTAGGAAGGGGGAAGCTGCCACTGCACGGCTTGGGAAGGAGTGACCATTGTCACTGCCCAGCTGGGGCTGAACTCTGTTCTCCTCCAGCCCTGGGGCTGAGAGCACCCATCTGGCCCAGATTAATCCAGGTGTGCCAGCACACAGTGGGAGTGTTGGCTCAGGGCCACTCACCACTTGAAGACGAGGTTGAGCCAGTCTCCGATCACAGCCACCCAGATGAGCCTGATGCCCACTGCTTCACTGAAGTGGAACCAGATGGGGAAGAGGACATAAAAAGCATTCCTGAGATCAGCAGCATAAGAGATGAAGAGGAACCAGTCCTGGGAGCCCTGGAAGCGCTGCTGCAGCCAGTGTGTTGTCTGGATGCCAGCGTCGTGCAGGAGGTTCATGCTGGTCTCCATCCTCCTCAGCCTCTGCCTGCCCCGTGCTCCACTCTGCCACTGGGGCTTTATACCCTGCAGGGTCTTGTTTGCAGCAGGCAGGTCACTGTCCCAGCACTGATCTTTGGACCCAAAACCACTCTTTCCAAAGGTACATCACCAGGGGGTTGTAACAAACATGTTTGGAACACCTTACGTAAAAGGGGAAAACAGGCAGCGAGGGCACGTGGAGAGCGGGTGCTCCAGCCCCACACCATCCCTCACCCCAGGGCATCCTGCAGCCCTGGCTCCTCCAGCTGCCCAGTACAACAGTTCAGCTGCTCTGACTGAACCACAGCCCTTAGCCACTGCCCCACACTCTGTTGGGACAGTCCTGCAGAGCTGCCATGTCCAGGGCTGACAATTGCTCTGGTCTCTCTGCCATCCCCCTGTGAACCATCACTGGTGCAAGGATGCCCAGGAGCCTGGAGTGGGTGCATGGAGCTGAGAGCAGGCTACCCACCCCCCTCCAGGTTAATTTAACCAGTACTCTGCATAATGGGAAACTTTCAAAGTGGTTCTTGCAGGTCCCCACAGTCCCAAACAACCAGACCTGGGATGTTCCTGGTGCCAGCCTTGTTCTTCTGATCTCTTAGTGGGGGGCTAAAGGACCTTTGCAAATAGAGACAGCACTTCTCCTCCCAGCACTGCTCCAGTGGGATAATCCCTCCTGCCCCATCAGAGCCAAACACAGAGTTCATCCTGCCTTGCTCATGGCCATCCCCTCCACCTCCAGCTGCACTCTGCTGTCCCTGGTAGCAATGCTGGCCCTGCAATTCTATCCTCCACAGCTGCCAGTGCATGGACACACAGCCCTGCAGCAGCAGCACAGGGTGCCCAGCCAGCACCCACCCCAGCTGAGCAGGCAGCAGGGCATTAATGATCAACAGCCAGTGAAATGCATCACTTATCTCCCTCCTGAGAAAATTCACGTTAAGATCCTTGAACCCCTGCCCTATGCTGTTTGCCTCTGTGAGAGCTGTGTCCAGTACTGAGTGCTGCTGACAAACTGGAATTACAGGCCCCATCTTGCCCCTCTGCCCATGCACAGCCCAGGGAGCCTTGGGCTCTGCCAGGCAAAACACCAGCAAACCTTGCTCCCTGGGATATGGGCATGGATGGCCTGTGAGAAAAGAAATCAAAGCCACAGACTCAGGCATGTCCTATCCAGCCCTGCTGCACCCAAGCAAGGTGGTCCCAGATCCTGGACTGAGCTCCTGACCTGCAAAACATCCCAACAAAACAGAAGTTTGCACAGAAACTGAATTACTCTTGCAAAACAAATTCCCTAACAGCCCATTCCAGGGTCCTTAACTGAGAGTTGCTTTGGCCAGCGTGAAGGAATGCAACAGACTTGGCTTCCACTCCAAAAATATTTTGAAACTATCAGCAATAAATCCTTCACAGGAGATTTCACAGCGGAAAATGGGGCAAAAGGTGTTGGGGGATGGGAACTAGCACTCCAATCCCCTAGGAAAAAGTCACTGCAGGAAAACAGGGGCTCTAGTGGGGAGAGGGCAGGAAGCAGAATGGAAGCAGCCACCTCCTCCCTCCCAGCACAGAGGACAGAGTGCTCATCCCAGCACCCCCTGTGCAGCACCAGGTGCACATGCCACAGGTCAGGACTGTGCCAGAGTCCACACCATCCCAGCACTGCTCCATGCCCTGGCCTGTGGATAAATCCCTGGATAAAGTCACTGTGTGGAGCTGGGGCAGGGCAGGGCAGCAGGAGCTGCCTGGGCACTGCAGGGTTCTGCATCCTGGTGCTCTGACAATTGCTCAAGGTCCAGCTCATCCCCTGCCCTGTGCAGCCCTGCCAGCAGCACTGCTGGGGATGTGCTCTGAAACTGGCTGGATTTCCCAGGGAAGGGAAAGGGAGTGGGGCCAGGCTGGAGGAACCCAATTTCTGTCCAGATTCTGGGTCTGTGCACACCAAGGCCAGGGCAGCCCAGGAGCTGTATGACTCCAGAGGCAGCAGCTGGCTCTGGGATTCTGTGTGCCCCTGATTCCCAAGGTTCTGGATGCTGCTATGGCCAGGGCAGCACCCGTGGGTGCTGTAACGTGCCACGTGCAGTGCCAGCTTGGTCCAGAATGTTCCCTGACAGCTGCAAGGTCCAGGCTGGGCTGTGCAGTGTGGTCACTGCGTCAGTGCATGAGCAGAGTCCAGGCAGGGAGCCAGCTGGACACATCCTGCCCCTCACACAGGCCTGGCACAGCCCCTGCTGTCACCCCAGGCCACCCAGGGGCCACTGCAGCCTCACACTGAGCTGCCCTCTCCTCCCATCACCTCTCCCACCAAGCTGAGCTTAGGGGCACATGCCTCAGCCATCAGGGCTGCTCAAGCTCCTTGGACAGAACCATCCACTACAGCCAGGGGTCAGATGGGATGGGCACCCACCATGCCCCAGGGACACTTTGGTGAGTGCTTAGCATCTGCAGCCATGTGCCACTGGCCACACCAAGCTCCTGGGTGTCCCCATCCCAGCCTGGCACAGTGGGGATGGGCTCTGCTCAGAGCTGCACATGAGGCTGGGGGTGTAGAATCAAGGGTCCCCCCACACAGGGGGGCTGAGCACGCTGGGCAGCAGCCAAGCCCAGAACTGATTAACACAGCTCAGAACAAGTGTTAAACATTAACTCCCTTGTTTGCTCCATATTCCCTGGCAGGAGCCTCCTGCCAGCACGGGGGCCCAGGAGGCACAATCACACATCCATGGGGCAGCCCCACATCCCTTGGACCCCCAGGGCTGAGCCAGGGCCATCCCTAACAGGGACCAGCCACTCTGGGCTCTGCCCCAGCTCAGGAGACAGAGCAGCAGCCGTGGGTTTGTTCAGGAGAAGCACTGGAGTGCCTGTTTATTGGGAAGGGTGGACATGGCACAGCCCAGCCCGGGCAGTGCCCAGCCATGGGCTCCTCCAGCAGGCCCCCAGCCAGCCCAGAGCCCCATCTGCCCTGCAGAGCTGGCACTGCAGCTGTGGCCTCCATGCTGCAAGGGCTGCAGGGGATGTTTTGGGAATCCTGTGGCAGATCCACAGCAACACCACACCACTCACTCCTGCCACTGTGGGCAAAGCCTCAGGTGGAGCACAGCTGCAAGGGCAGCTGCAGCTTTGTGCTGTGGGCAGCCTTGGTCAGCACTGTCACCCTGTGTGCACCAATGATGGGAAGGTGCTGGAAGCCTCATCCCAGAGGAAGGGAGCAGCTGTGGGCACCCCACAGCACACAGGGTGATATCCAGGATTAAATAAAAAAATCACTCCCAGGGTCGATTTTTCAGAGGTTTTGAGCCCTCCTTTGGCAGTGCTGCAGTGCTGAAACAAGAACTGAGCTTCTCCCAAAACCTGACCCTGAGCACAGGGCAGGGAGGGCAGGTCCTGGTGTGGCACAGAGACCCTCAGGGTCCCCAACCAAGAGCCAGCAGCACCCCCTGGCCCATCAGAGCCCACCAAGGGGCGGTGCCAGGCTGAGGTTGAGGAAGCCCCCAAAGTGGAAGGGGGGCAGGTGGGGGGCACAGGTGGCAGCAGAGGACAGGCAGGCCAGGGGATTGGCCCCACATGCCCCAGCATCCTGCTCACTGCTGAAATAAACACTGTCAGGTGAGTCCACAGAGGGGTCCTCGCTGAAGTAGTTGTAAGGCCTCAGGAAAAAGCCAACTCCATTGCCCACAGTCACTGTATTGGGGATGTCTTCAGCGTGAGGGACGTGCAGGAACCCCACAGTGATCCAGGCAACCAAGTCCTGGGAGAAGAAGAAGAGAAGAAGAACGAAGCCTCTGACAGAGCTGTGCTCTGCTCAGCCTGGCTCTGGGACAGGTGCAGCTCCTGTCCAGGGCAGGAGCCAGGATGGCCCCCACAAGGTTCAGCTTCTCTCCATCCCAGGGACCCCAGCTTACCTGGTTGGTGATGGTCTCATTGTTGATGAAGTCAGCAAAGGTGACAGTGGGTGTCCAGGGGTCGTTCTGGTTGTAGATGCTGGTGCTGGTGGGCTCCTCCTCCTTCCTCCGGGTGACAGCCAGCTGGTACCTGCCAGCACAGCATCAGAGGGTTTGTCCATGCCAGGGCAGGGCAGCCATGGCATTCCCAGCTGGGATGCACTGGCAAACTGGGGCTGGGTTCAGCCCTGCTCTGCCCTGGGGCAGGGAGGAAAAGGGCTGGCAGGGCAGGAATGGGGAGCAGCCCCAGCATCTTTGGGCTTTGCAGGGGATCCCTTCCTGCCTGTGGCTTTTCCAGCATGGGAAACATGAATGGATCCAGGTGCAAATGCTGCCACTCCGTGCCCAGTGCAGTTCCTTAAGCCACAGCTACTTCTGCCCCAGCATGAGCTCCATCAGTTCACCCTGGCAGTGAGACTGGTCTGTGCTTATCCCAAGCATTTCCAAAAGGCATTCTGCCCTCATGGGAAGATACCCAAACCTGCCAATGGCAGTACTTCCCTTAGGAATTTGTTCTGCAGCCTACTTCCCCTCAAAGAGAAAAAACACATGAGATTGCTCTAAATTAGTCTGACGTCGGGTCAGATTCCTGCCTGTGAGGTACCATGAGCAGATGTTATTGAGCAACATCTCAAGGAAATTTCAGAGCCAAAAGCTACGAATGTTTGCAGTTTAACCCTTCCCTGCAGCCTGGTGCAGGGGTGACAGCCTCCCTGCAGCAGGAGCAGGACACCAGTCACTGGTACCCACCTGCCCCAGCTGATGGAGCGCTCCATGGAGCTGCTGGTGGGCAGGTGCTTCCCTGCAAAGCTGATGATCTGGATCCTGTAGCTGCGTGGGTGCTCCCACCTGTTGAGAGTGGGGCTGACAAAGGAGAGGTAGCGGGGCATGGGGGCATTGATTGGGAATGCTGCCTCATCCTCCCTCTCCAGCCTTTCCCTGCGGAGGTACGGCCGCTCGATGGTGTTCTGGCTGCTCCAGGGGTCTTTGACAAACTCGTACTCCATATCCTGGGTCTCCAGGGAGTTCAGCTGCCCTGTGAAGCAGAAGAGAAAAGCATCTAAAGCTCTGCACCCCTTGTAAACCATGCACAAAGGTGGCCAGACCTACCGTCAACATCCAGGTCCACCTTGTAGTGGATGTGGTGGAGGTGCATCGTGCCCAGCGTGCGGGGCCCAACCCTGTTGCCATAGTCAGTGCCTCGGCCATGCAGGAAGGAGGAGCTGATGTAGCCAGTGGCGTGCACCCTGACCTCCAGAGCCCCATTGCCATGGAACATGAAATCCCAGATGTAGTCATAGTTAATGAGAGTGGAGATGGTACGGACGACCAGCGTGTTTTTCCGCAGCCCGCCGTAGTAAAAGGACTGCGAGTCGGAGAAGTGGCGCCGCAGAGGGAGGGAGGAGTCATGCTCAAAAATGCAGAGTGAGTTTTGGTTGGTTTTGGGCGTATCTGTCTCTACCAGGTAGTGCCTGTCCACGTAGGAGGCCGTGTAGGGGCAGTCCAGGCCCCGCACCAGCTCGTAGGCAAACCTGCCGATGCCGAAGCTGCCGTCCAGGTAGCGGGTGGACATGCCCCCGGGGCAGTTGGAGCCGTACAGGGCCAAGGCTTCCTGCAGACTCAGCTCGTAGACAATCCTCTCCCCACGGAACCTGATGTCGAAGAGGCGCGGGCCGGTGTTGGGGTTCATGCCGAAGGCAAAGCTCCAGCCCTGGAAGGTGACGTGGTTGTTCCTGACGCTGTATCGGGGACCCTGCGGCTCAAACTGCACTGGGCCCGGGGAGCCAGGCGGGCGCCGGGGCTTCATTGAGCCCAGCACAGAGTCAGCCTGGGGCTGCTCGAGCCTGACAACCTCCAGTGCACCGACCACAAACTCCTGCTCCAGATCCTCTGTGCTGGCATAGTACCGGCCATTGTAGAAGACTTGGAGCAGCTGCCAGCGGGAGATGTCGAGGTCCCCATGGTCCACCAGCACCTCCAGCCCCACCGGAGACACGAAGTAGCCAGTGCCAGCCACATTGTGGAACAGCACAAACCAGGTGACGCGGTCGCCAGACTTGAAGCCGCGTGGGGCTGTGGTGAGCAGGGCCAGGTTGGTCCCGTCAGACTGGCAGCAGGCGCTGAGGAAGCGCGGTGCCTTCTCCAGCTCCCTCTGAACCAGGGCATTGATGTCCAAGTACTCCCTGCCGGTGACAGGCCTGCGGTGGTACGGCAGCTTCCCCCCGTACTTGCGCTCCGTCACGTCCCGGTGGTACGCGGGCGTCGGCAGCGGCCCCACCACGAACTCGCTGATGTTGGGCTCTGCCTGCTTCCCAAAGTACAGCACAGCCAGCGCCTCTCGGGGGGGACGAGCCCCCCCTGCGTCCAGGAACCGCAGCACCTCTGCCTTGGCGGGCACCTGCAGATCCACGGAGGCGATGCAGTTGTCCGAGGGTTTGGCGCGCCGGGCGTCCACCAGCGGCACCCCGAGGTGTCCCTGCAGGTACCGCACCACCTGGGACATCTCCTCGGGGCTCAGGTCAGCAAACACCAGGCTCTGGCCATCCTCCACCTCCTCCTGCTCCGGGGGCAGCTGCTGGCAGCTTCTGGGGCTCCTTTCCCTGGTCAGCAGCACGCAGACCAAAGCGAATATCGTGGCTAACGCCAGCCCAAGGAGGATGAGCACTGTTTTCAGGCTCATCCCTGCTGAGGCTCTGAGTGCTCCTGCAGTCTGGCAGGACCCGTTTCCAGCTGTGGAATCCTCCCAGCGACTCACTAGAAATAAGGGGCTGGGTTGGCTCTGGTTTATTTTCCTCCCCTGTGTTTTCAGCAGGGAACAGCCTGGAGGAACTCGCAGGGGGGGTGCAAGGGGACGTTCTCACAAATTGCCAGGATTTGCTGGCAACCATAAAAGGCAACTTTGCTCTGCTTCCCTAGAGGGTCATAATTTAAAGTAAGCTCGATGTTTGTACATCTGTCCTTCCCCTCTGGTCCCAGATCCTACACTGCAGAGCTTGGAAAGGATGGATCCAGGGAGGGATAAGGAAAGTAAGCTCATCTCCCTTCTCCTCCTTCTCTTAACCCTGCAGATGCTGGGCAGGCAGCAGTGGCTGCAGGGATAAACCTTCCCTGTGCAGAGCAGTGCTGACCACAGCCCCACTGCCCCATCCTGACACAGCCCTGCCATCACCATCAGCACTGACTGCTGCTGCCAGCACCCCCAGGGTCCTGCAGCAGGGAGGGAGGGGACAGCAGTTTGTCACCTTGCAGGAGTGCCCACTGATCCTGAGTTACATCCTAGCACAGATGGGGCTGGGAGGAGGGGAGCAGGGGGACCAGAGCCCAACCAGCATCCTGGTAAACAGGCAGTGGCACTGCTGCACCTCCAGCAGCCACGAGACCCTTCCTGCAAGGTCCCATCCAGATCCCTCCCTTGTGCCCAGCACTGAGGACCTGAGAGCCACAACCCACACAGCCCTGGCCATGACCCAGCCTCCCCACAGCAGCCACAGGGCTTGGTGCCAGTGCCCACCTCAGTCCATGCCCCTGAGCCCTGGGGTTGCCCCAGCTTGTCTCTCCTGTCCTCCAGCTGGACATCCCTGTGCCCTGATGAGCACCCAGAGCCTCACTGCTGGTTTGTGGGCACATGAAACATGGCAGAGACCAGCATCACTCCCCAGGAGACCCTGCTGTAAGTGTAAGAACAAGACACTTGAGATCATTGGACCAGCACCATTTTCTTTTTTTTTTTAACCTGAGATATGCACTACACAGCACTTGCTTCTACAGCAGAGGAACAGGATTTTCTCCTCACTTTCCCCTGGCAACAGACTCAAATTCAGGAATTAACAGATAACGTAGACTTCCATCTCACATCATGCTAGGAAAGTCATGCTTCCCTTTTCAACAGCACTATTTCAAAAGCAACAATAAAATGTGAAGTCACTGGACAACTGAAAATTGAGACAACTTCACTAAAAAGCTGAAAATTGGAGACAGAACAGTCAGCCTGGTGTCTCTGACCAATCTCCTCAGACCATCTTGTAGCATTAAAGCCTGCTCATATTTCGGAAACCATCATAGGTGAATGGGGGGAAGTTTGGCAAACAAGAGGCAGTTTTGGGCAAGCAGGCAAGAGGGTTGATTTCACATGCTGTAAAGTCCTGCTCGCTGGTGAAGAACACACCATCGTGAGAGTAGATAGAGGGGTCCAGGTCATAGTAGTTGTAGGGTCTCAGGAGAAAACCAACCGAGTTTCCCACGGTCACAGTGTTGGGAATATCCTCGGAGTGTGGAATGTGAAGGAAGCCAGCTGTTATCCAGGCAACCAGGTCCTAGGCAGGGAAGAGCCACAAGCCCAGGGTTACTTCAGAAGCTGCAGAAGCAGTGACCAAAACACACATAGGATGGTGGGGAGTCACAGAAGAGAAGGAAGGGGACCCAGTGAGAAGCAGCCAGCTGCATTCCCCCACAGCAAACTCACCTGCCCTGGGAAAGAACTCCTCCCTCCCCTAACACCTGCCACAGCCATGGCTGCAGATACCCAGTGGAAGGGTCCTTGCCTTGACCTCCATGGCCTCACAGAGATTTTAATGACATTTTGTCAGCATTTCTCCACTGCTCTGCACCCACTCTCTATGTTCTCTGACCAAAGTACCAAGCAGCACACAGAGAAGGGGATGCTCAAACCCACTTTCCTCTTTCCTGCTGCTCTCACAGCTGGACCCACTGCCCCAGGGGCAGTGCAGGAGTCTCTCTGCTCCTTGGGGCTCCTGTTGAGCCTGGGGCTGGGTGTTGCACTCCATCCCAGGGACCCCAGCTTACCTCATTGGTGATGGTCTCGTTGTTGATGAAGTCAGCAAAGGTGACAGTGGGTGTCCAGGGGTCGTTCTGGTTGTAGATGCTGGTGCTGGTGGGCTCCTCCTCCTTCCTCCGGGTGACAGCCAGCTGGTACCTGAGGACAAGAAAAGAGAGGGGAGCAGCCCCCCGAGGCAGGGCAGAGCTAAATCAGCTCCTGAAAGCCTGCAGAGCACAGGCCTGCTGGGATGGAGCAAGCCCAGAAGAGTGTTTCCCTGTGCCTCCCATCAAGGGCCATGCAGCAATGCCTTCCCAGCTGGCAGGGCTGAGGGGGTCTCTGAGAACCTGCCACGCCAGCCACAACAGCCTGACCTTGCCCAACTGATGGCCCTTTCCATGGAACTGGCTTCAGGGACGTGATCCCCTGCAAAACTGGTGATCTGGATCCTGTAGCCTCGCTGGTGGCCCCACTTGTTTTTGCTGTTGGCTGCAAAGTAGATGTATCTGGGCATCTTGGACTGCAGTCGGAAAGCAGCCTGGTCTTCTGTGTCCAGGACTTTCTTGGTGAGTCGTGGCCTCTCTATCTGCTGCTCTGGGCTCCAGGGAGCCCGTGTCATCTCAAATGCCATGTCATGGGCCACCAGGGAGTTTTTCACCCCTGCAAAGCCAAAACAAAGTGATTGAGGAGAGTCCCCACAGTCTCCTGTCCCAAGGACATCACAGTGCCTTCTGTTCTCCCTCCCTGCACCCTGGGCTCTGAGCACCAACCCTTCAGGAGCAGCTGCTGCTCTGCAGCTCCACGTGCTGTGACAACATCCCATGTGCTGATCTATGGCTGGACATTTGTCCAAGCCAGGCAAGACCACCCTGCAGCAGACACTGCGAGAGAAAAGAGGGGACCAGGGATGAGCCTCACCCCAGGGCAGAAGAACAGGTTTGTTTTCTATGCAAGCATAGTCTAGTGACTATGAATAGAGCAGTGAAGGCACCTGGAGCAGCCCCAGGTGCTGCACACATTTGCACATCACAGACAAGAGCAGTGTTGTGCTGTTCTCAGGCCCTGCCCAAAGAAGAGATGTGGGCCCAAGGTTCTGAGCAACAGGAACAGCATGGGAGCAAATCCATCTGGGGATGAGGTGGCAAAAGGCTGCTGAGAGCATTTGATGGGCAGTGCCTGTGCAGGTCTGGCACAGGGGTTATTGCTCAGCAGCTCCTGCCTGTCCCACCATGAAACCCCTCAGTGTTCTGCCCCTGTAACACGTGAGTTCACAGCTTTCATAAAGGCCATTTCAGAGCAGAATCTCTGGCCATCTGTGAAGGTTTGAGCCCCACAGATGAAGATCCATGCACAGCTGAGGGAGTTTGCTCTTTTTAGCACATGAACGAAATTAAGCCCACAAGCCCCACACAAGGCAGTGACACACACCAACAGCAAGGATGGAATTTTGGAGATCAGGGCCCACCAATCATCCTCCTGCTGGGGAGACTCTGAGGCACAGGCAAGAGGAGCCAAAACCACCCCAGCACTGCAGCAATTCACCCCATTTCCACTTGTGTTAATTTAGGAATTTGGTTTTCCATCTCAGTTCCAACTAGGCAATAATTGCCCTTTTTCCTTGCAAACCCCACACCAGCCTCAATTCAGCATCCAAGGACCTGTGTGGGCAATGACCCACTTTAGCTGGGACACAGCTGTGCCCCCACACTGGAATGGGGGCTCCTGTGGGATCTGCTCCAGCTCCCTGCATGGCCCCAAGCCCTCCTGCCTGGACCACGGCTGCCCTCTGCCACAGGGAAAAAGGCTGAGATTTACACAACTCTACTCAAGAGCATTTTACAGCAGCCAGGGCTTGAGCTCTATAAACAGAGAGGGGCACTGACAGCATTGAAGTCCCAGAAAACTACCTTGCCCCCCAACAGGAACTGTATTTTAGCACATTCTCCAGCCTTGCTCACGGGAAGGAACCAGTATCAACCCTGATTTTGGCTGGAACAACAGCAGCAGCACCTTTCAAGGCCACACAAACCCCTGCATGACAGGAGGACACGTGCTGGGACCAGAAGCTTGTTCTGGCTTTAGCTGCAACTTGACCAACACAAGTCTTGCATTACTTTCCACAATCCAGGAGACAGCTGGGATCCCTGGGCTGTGTTTCCTTTGGGCTGCTTCACATACAGCCACTGCCCACCAGCGACCTCTTGGGTGCTGTGCAGATGTAAAACATTTTCCTTCTGCCTCATACACAAGTGGTTTCCAATAATGGGCACCGTGTGTGTCCCCACTGTCCCCTCACTGCAGGTGCTGCAATCTCCTTCTGGGGGACTCAAAGGTGCCCCTGAGCATCCCTGAGCTTCCAGGGTGGCTGCCAGCACTTCTCTGCCAGCAAGGGGCTGCTCCTGGGCTCCAATAACCCTGTGCACACATCCACTGCCACACTGTGGCTGCACATGGGGCCAGGGGAACTCGCTGGGCTGCTGGAGAGGATTCACAGCTTGGGATCCAACGCTCACGTGTTTCCTCAAGAGGAGAAGGGGAGAAGCTGCAGGAACTCAGCCCCACAGAGCACCAGGACAGCTGCCCTGCTCTGCATGGGGCAGTGAGAGACTAAGAGGATTTTCCCAAGGGAGGAGCAGTGCCAGGACCAGCAGCAGGCACTGGGAGAGCAGGCTCACACTGTCTGTGCTCAGACAGGGCCAACTCCCCGTCTGCCCGCCTGTGCCTGTGGCAACACACACCGTGCCAGACCTGAGGCCTCAAGGAAACACAAACATTTTTCAGCTGTTACCTTTCATACTTTCCCTGAGCTGAACACAGAGCTCCCAGAAACTCCCACTGCTTTCCACTCAATGTCCCTGACCGACTGTTTTATATACTGAAAAATGACTTCACAGTGAAAGAAGAGGTTAGGAGAATACAGAAGCAGAGTTCTGATGTCAGTTATTAGGGACTGTATGGACATGGAGGCAAACTCCAAAGCCCTGGGGGTTGATCAGAACAATGGCAGGCATTAAAATGAAACTCAGACCTACCTCCCACATCCAGGTCCACCTTATAGTTGACAAAATGGGTGTGAATGGTACCCAGGGTGTGCTCCCCAAGCCTATTGCCGTATCTCAGGCCATCCCCGTGAAGAAAGGACGAGCTCGGGTAGCCCGTGGCCTGCACCTTGCCCTCAATGGCCCCGTTCTGGTAGAAGATGAAGTCCCACACATAGTCATAGTTGCCCACGGTGGCGATGGAGCGAATGACCAGAGCGGAGTTCACCAGCCCCCCGTAGTAGAGCGACTGCAAGTTGGAGTAGTGGCGCCGCAGAGGGGAGCCCAGGTTCTGCTCAAAGATGCAGAGGGAAGCCTTCCTCTTGCTGGGCCTCAGGCTGTCAGACAGAGAGTGGGTGTCCACGTAGGTGGCCAGGGAGGGGCAGTCCAGCCCCGGCAGCAGCGGGGAGCTGTAGCGGCCCAGGCCAAAGCTGCCGTCCATGTAGCGCGTGGACATCCCCCCCGGGCAGTTGGAGCCGTACACCGACAGCGCCTCCTGCACGCTGAGCTCGTAGGCGACCCTCTGCCCCCGGTGCCGGATGTCAAACAGCCGCAGGCCCGTGCTCACGCTCGTGCCAAAGGCAAAGCTCCAGCCCTGGAAGAGCACCTGGTTGTTGCTGACGCTGTAGCGGGGACCCTGCGGCTCAAACTGCAGCGGGAACAGCGCGGCCGCAGGCGCTCGCGGCTTCATGGACGAGAAGCCCCCGTCCCACGGCGCCTTCCTCACCTTCTCCACGCTGACCCTGCCCTGCACGTAGGCGCTCTCCAGCTCAGCCATGTCCCTGTAGTACTGCCCGTTGTAGAAGACCCTGCTCACCGCCCACTGCCACATGTCCAGGCTGCTGTGATCCACCAGCACCTCCAGCCCCACCGGGTGCACAAAGAACCCGCTCACGTTCTGGAACAGCACGAACCAGCTCACCCGATCTCCGGACTGGAATCCGCGCGGAGCAGCCGTCACGGCTGCAAGATTGCTTCCATCGTACTCCATTACTTGTTGCATGAAAGCTGGAGCCGAGGGGAACACTTGCTTCTTTAGGAACTCTCCCAGCTGCTGGTATTCAACAGGCAGCGTGGGCCTGCGGTGGTACGGCAGCTTCCCCCCGTACTTGCGCTCCGTCACGTCCCGGTGGTACGCGGGCGTCGGCAGCGGCCCCACCACGAACTCGCTGATGTTGGGCTCTGCCTGCTTCCCAAAGTACAGCACAGCCAGCGCCTCTCGGGGGGGACGAGCCCCCCCCTGCGTCCAGGAACCGCAGCACCTCTGCCTTGGCGGGCACCTGCAGATCCACGGAGGCGATGCAGTTGTCCGAGGGTTTGGCGCGCCGGGCGTCCACCAGCGGCACCCCGAGGTGTCCCTGCAGGTACCGCACCACCTGGGACATCTCCTCGGGGCTCAGGTCAGCAAACACCAGGCTCTGGCCATCCTCCACCTCCTCCTGCTCCGGGGGCAGCTGCTGGCAGCTTCTGGGGCTCCTTTCCCTGGTCAGCAGCACGCAGACCAAAGCGAATATCGTGGCTAACGCCAGCCCAAGGAGGATGAGCACTGTTTTCAGGTTCATGCCTGCAGCTGGTCCAGCAGCATTCAGAAGATTTCAGAGCAGGCTTTCCAGCTCCTGCCTCTGTCAGTGTATGCTGCACTGGATGGATTAGCAGAGAAAGTACAAAAGAATGGGAGAGGCTAGGGGAGGAGATCCGAAACCCTTGGTGACCAGAAAGGGCAGATCTCTCAGCTGCAGCCTCTTCTGTCCTCCTTCACGGCAGTGCCCTGAAAGAACTTGTGGAGATGTAGGGTCAGTGACTCAGACAAGTTCCACATAATTCCGTTACTTTTTCAGTCCAGCCTGGCTTCCTGAGGCTGCCTGTAAAAACGGAGATCCTGCAGTCAGCCTGAGGTGGCTGTGACCACTGTGAGGCTCTGACAAGCTGGGAATTGTTGCCACACTGTACAATTTCACCTCTTTACAACTCACCGATTTTCCATGTTTGTCAGGCTGCTGCCTTGTAAACATTCTCCCTGGCAGCACCATTCCAAGCTTGGTGTTACTTCTTATTTAATTTTTTTCAGTCCTCCACATGGAAGCCTTTGCTGAAAACACATCCTTCTGTGTAGTGGCAGAAAAACTTTGGCAGGGTGGAGATGTAGTTCAGGATGAGAATCAGGCCCCAAAGTGCTGTGAACAACCAACTCTTAGTTTGCACCTCAGAACAACTCTGAGCCAATTAATCCCCAGCATTGCACTGCCACAGGATCATCCATCCTTTGTCTCTGCCTCCACTTCTCAGATAAACTGAGATGCAGCTTCCAAGAAGTTCCCTCGAGGACAGGACAACTCTGAACTGCACCTGGCAGCAGCTGCCAAGCCACAATGCCCAGGCTGGGCACCACAGCTGCCCTCTGCCAGTCCAGGAGAGTCCCTGCTGGCCTCACAGTGCTGCTCACAGGCACTGGCAGAGCAGGGCAGCCAGAAGGACGTGGGGCTCCATCCTGCCACGCAGCAGCTGCTCGGGGCAGACAGGATGCACCACCCTGGCTACAGTCCCAGAGCTGGTGCTGAGTAGGACAAGGCATCCAAGAGAACCAGGGCTGGAGATTCAACCCAATATTTCCACTCCTGCTGCCAGCCTCACCTCACCTCACCCTCCTTGAGTCAGTTTTCTGATGGGAGGCAGCGCCCACCCACCCCTGGTTCTTCCTCCAGATCCTGCCTGGGGGTTCAGCCCCTCTGTGGTCCCCTGGCTGTGCTCACACACCAGAGGGAGGCAGAAGCCACGTTGCTGTGGGACACACTCCATTATCCTCACCACCACTGGCAGACTGAGCCTTCTTCAGGCCAGGCACACACTCAGCCTCTCTGTGCCAGCACACAGGGCTCTGCCTCTCCAGCCACCAGGCCAGGAGAGCCTCACAGCCATGGCACACTCCATGTAGTCACAGTGCCAGCAAAGGGGCTCACTGCAGCACAGACAGCAATGGGCAGGGACAGCATGGGAAAGAACAGAGCTGTGGCTGCATGGGACAGCAGCCACAGGTGGCAGAGGTACCTGCTCTCATTGGCTCAGCAGCAGAATCAAAAGCCTCTGAGTAACCTCAAACAAGGCAAAGCAGCATTGATTTCCAAGTCAGTCTTTCAATCCATGAAGTCAGTGAGGCTTTAAGGATTACTTGGTGTTAGTCTTGGAAGAAAAATTCCCTTTTGGTTTCTGCCTGGAACATGGTGCTCATTTCACTTGGAGCATAGAGCAGAAGCTCTGCTGTGCTGGATCAGGTCTGGAGCACAGAGCAGAAGCTCTGCTGTGCTGATCCAGGTTTGGAGCACAGAGCAGAAGCTCTGCTGTGCTGATCCAGGTTTGGAGCACAGAGCAGAAGCTCTGCTGTGCTGGATCAGGTCTGGAGCACAGAGCAGAAGCTCTGCTGTGCTGGATCAGGTCAGGAGCACAGAGCAGAAGCTCTGCTGTGCTGGATCAGGGTTGGAGCACAGAGCAGAAGCTCTGCTATCCTGATCCAGGTTTGAAGCACATTCAGGACATACCTGCTGCCTCCCAGGAATTGGACAATGCTGCCACACAGCCAAGGTGAGACTGGGGCAGAACCTCCAGAGCTGTGTGACAAAGCTCATGTGGACCTTTCCTTCAAGAAGTACACAAAGAGCAGATCATTCAGGTTTGACTTCATCTCTTGGGTTTGCATCTCTAGCTCCTCAAAGCCACGGTACAGGCTGCAATTACAGAAGGGCCCTTTCCAAGCAGCACAGCAGTAGTTTAAGAAAACTCCACAGGCCTTCCTGCCCCACAAATCACAACTCAACCCTGCAGCTGGGCTGAGAGAGATCCAAAAATAGAGTGTGGGAACACTCCTGGTTCTCTGCATGTTGGGGGCTTGGAAAGAAAGAGAAACCCTAATCTGTACTGACATCCCCATGACAAACCAGCCACAGCACACACCCCAGGGCTGCTGGATAAGGATAGCAGCTTTCTGCACTGCCTGTGCCATGGAGGCCTTGTCTGATACCAGTTTTTTTTGTACTGCCTGTTTCTGCTGGACTTTTCCAGTCCTGGTTTAGAGCTCTTTTTCAGAATAAACAAAACAGCCTTAAATCCACCTTCATCTTGCAGTAGGAATTTCAGGAAGCAGAGTAATTAACTGAGTCTGCAGAGTCAGAACCTGTGTTAATAGCTGCCTGATGAAAAGCAATGAGGGATCTTTGGGGGCACTCCACACACCCCATGGAACTGCTCGTGTACCCTCTCCAAAAGCAGTCTGCAACAGCACAAAGCTAACATAGAATTAAAGAAATTGCACGTCTGTAACAGCAGCATAACTTGTTTATGACCTGCTCAGTGCATGTACTGCTTCCCACATGCCAGCCCCCAGTGTGCTCAGCCCATCACTGACCCACATCCCATATGGAGAACTCACATCCTACCCACGTTTTATTTTGGCTACGTGGTTGTTTTTAGGCAGTGCCCATCTTGTATTTGCTCAATTGCCCATATTCAAAGCAAGAGAGGAGGGAGTGCTGTTTTGCACACACACAGAAAGGTAGAGGTGGCAAAAAATAGCATCTGAAATTTACTGAAACCCAAACCAGCCACAGACAGGTTTTGGCTTAGGGAAACTCTGAGACAGCAACTGAGACAACTGGGGAAAGGGCACAGTAGGAAAACTTGTGCCAACACTCCCAACAGCAGCAAGGCTCCAGCAAGCCCCAAACCAGAGGTCAGACTTTAGAAAGCTCCAACTCCCAGTGCCTCACCTCATGGTGTCAGCTTATGCAAAGCACAACAGTGGAACCTGCCTGACCCTTCCTCCATTCCAGCTGTGCTGCTGGCAGTGCCTGTGGCTGCACACAGCTGCTGAGCCATTATTCTCCTCCCCTGCATTGAAGCTGGGATGTCACAGGACTGGTGAAGCAAAGCCCTGACTGTGACTGCTCCCAGAATCACTGGGATCACAGACAACAAACCCTCCCCTGCTCCCATGGATGAACCCCACTCCCTGCCAGCACCTGCCAAGACAATTGTCCTGGATGCTGCATCCTTCCATGGAGTGCTGGCAGCTTCCTGGGAATTCAGGTTTTTCGACTGTGGTGAGAAGGAGCCCCTCATGCTGCACCACACCAAATCCCCCCACAGTCCCTCCTTTGGGCCCCACTCCAGCTGCCTTGGCCCTGAGACCTGTTTGCAGCTCAGTGCCCCTTCCCTGCCAGGGTCAGGCACCTGCAGGGCTTTCCCACACTGCAGGAACTTTCCTGCACAAGCAGCTGCTGCTGCTCCTGGGCAGCCAGAGGTGCCACAGCCAGAGCCCCAGTCTGCAGGAGCTGTCCCAGGGCCAGTCACAGACTCTGCTGAGCAGCACTGTGACCAGGACAGGCACAACCCCAAAAAAGCCCTAGAACAGGGCCTGGCTCAGAGGGGCTGCAGCTGGGGGCAGCACACTCAGGAAAGCCTTGAGTGCCCCTCCAGAGGCCACTGTGCCCCAGCATGGAGGGAAGGCAGTAACAGGATGATCCCAGAAGAGCAGAGGGACTGTGGATGGGGACAGTAGGGCAGCTGCCTCTCCTTGGGTACCACATGCAGGGAGCAGCCAGGAGCAAGAGACTGTGTGCCCCACAGAGACACCAGGGGCTGCATCCAGGACAGCTGAGACCTGCCCAGAAAACACCTGCCTGGCAGAGAAACCCTGGAGCAACTGCAGGCTCAGAGAAACACCATGCAATGTCCCTACATCTGTTTGAACTGGGACAGATGAGACAGATTCCATCAAACCCAAGCCCATTTGCAAAATCATGCCCAATGTGAGGCATGCTGAAGGAACAGAAACAACCTACACAGCAGAGTTTGTAACACAGTCAAAAAGAGGAGTGAGGAGAATGAAGGGAAGGAGCAACTGAATGTGAGAAAGGCAGAACCAGAAATGGACACTAAACCTGCATGACCTAAGAGCCCAGCATCACACACAGGGGGCTGCCTTGAAAGAATTCCAAGTACCTTATTTTAATTTCTTGACATGGTAAAAGTTTACATACGTTCATCTGGCAGAGAAAGCTGAACAAATTAAAAGGAATCAATACAAAGAAACACAAGGGGAAGTGCTGCTCCCAGACAGCAGCTCAGTTGGTTTGTTACTGAATATTTATTAGCGGGAAGACTAAGAGTTGACTTACTACAAACAACAACAGAAGAGTCTATAGCAAGGGCCAGCAGCCCACTGCACTCTGGGCAAATCCCTGGGAAACCAGCAAGAGACAACATGGCTCTTAGATGGGGAAGCAGAGGAAAAAAAAACAAAAAAAAAACCCTAAAAACAAAGTAAAAAAAATAAGGGAAGAAACTTCATTCCATTTGTCACTGTTGTTACAATGAGATTAACACAACTCTTAAGGCTACTGCACAATAAGAATATACAGGTGTAACAGCGAGACCTGGGAAACAGCAAGGTTCCTGAAACAAATGATTTAATGTTCCCTGATTAGGGGACTTAAGTAGAAATACTATAAATAAGAAAATTTTTGAAGCCTGCAGCGTTATGGGCCCACTTGCCACACACAAAAACTGACGCAATACAACCAGTCATTTCCAAAGGGGTTTGTAATGGACCACGAAATGTTCTGGCAGCTTAGAGGAGTCACCAGGCACAGGAGTGTGCCCTTTGCAGGGGAAGGACTGCAAGGTCTGCAAGGTACCAGGTGGGTATCAGCCACCCTCACCATTAAGCACCAGCTGTGGCAGCCAGCTGTGGCAGCCAGCTCTGCCCAGGGAGCACTGCCAGAGACAGGGGGACTCAGTCTGATCACATGCAGAGATATTTTAGGACTTTAGCATCAGATCTCCAGCCCCTCCCTTCCCTCAGCCCAGGCAAAAGCAACCCATGCTGAAGGGGCAACCAGGATATAGGTGAAAGAGCATTGGTTTTAGCCAAGAAAGTGGCTCTAGTCAAATGGCAGAAGCCACCTGAGCTTATGACAGCCAGGACAGCACCAGCTCTAGTTCCAAGCATTTGCCTCATGCTCTGCACTGATCCAGACAGAACTGGTGAGGCAGAGACCTGTGGGGCAGGCTCTGCTGAGCCAGGAGAGAGCTAGAAAAGGAGTGCAGATGGCTCAGTGGCACCAGAGCACAGCTGCCAAGGGGCAGGGTCCCTGGTCAGTGCAGAGCTGGTGGCAGAGGGGCCTGGCCACAGCCAGCAGTGGGGAGAGAGCTTCCCTGCTGTGGCACTGCCAGGCTGCCCTTGTGCTGGGCTGTTTGCCCTGTTCCAGAGACCCCAGTGCAGCCACCAGACAAGAGATGGGACAGGACAGGGGCTTGGTCTATAGTGTTGTTCCCACTCAGGTAGGAAGCAAGGCATGAAGGAATGTCCCTGCCTGGCTGCAGCAGCCTCTGGGGTGTCCAATGCAGCATGGCCTCTACTACCAGAGACTAGAGGAAGAGGGAGAGCTCCTGAGACCTGAACAAAACCAATCACAAAACTAGGCAAGAATTTCTTTAGAGTTTAACTAAGAATGCAATACTATTTCCAGCCAGTTTCCCATCTCGATAGTCACGTAACAAACCAAGGCAATGACGGTCTTTAGTTGACTGAACAGTTCTCAAGTTCAAACGTTGACACTTAATAGAGGGTCTCAGCATTGCTGCTCCGAGGCCTCTTGATCTTCTCAATATTTTTAAGAATCATGTCATGCAAAGTGACCTGCAAAAAGGAAGAACAGGACTCAGACAGGAATCCATCCAGCTTTCACCATAAACACTGGTTACCACAGCAGCACCACTCCCCTTGGCACCATCCTCAACTCTTGTGTGCAACCACACACCTGGTTAAGGTAAGGGATTCCTTCAGCCAGACCCTACAGAAGCCAGTACCAAAATGTAATACCAAAATGTAATACCAAAAGCATTTATTCAGGAACTCTAGGATTGGCTTGTACTGCATGAAGAGCTTAGAATTAGATTCCCACAGGGGGAATATTTTGCTCTGGAGCCCTGTGAACACTGCTGGAAACATCTGCATCTCTAGGAGATGGTGGAGAAGCAACAGCTGGCTCATTCTCACCAGGCAGGCTTCCTACCAGGAGTGACCATGCTCAGGGGGAAAAGGGAGAGGAGCAGCACCAGGATCACAGGGGCTCTCCACTGCTGCATGAGGCAGTGTGAGCTCTGTGTTCTCACTTACATATTGATTTCTCAGCTCTGAAATGATGAGGCGCAGACTAATGTACTCCTTCTCGTCGATCTCCGTCACGGTGCGGCGATAATCCTCCTGCCAGGAGCACACAGGGCTCAGCCCAGCCTCCCTCACCCTGCCCTCCACAAAGGAACCCCCCACCTGCTCTCAATCCTTGTATGATCCCCCCTCTTGCCCCAGCACCCTCAGCTCAGGAAGGACAGTGACAAAGCAGCAGCATAAACAAGTGAATCTCCATGTGCCCGCTGACTTACCACATGAGGGTACTTGGCTATTTTGGAAACCAACTTTGCTCTTGTGATATAGTATCTGGCAGGAAAAAACAGAGATTAAAGCTCAGATAAACAGCACCAGGATTATTTTCAGGTCCAAAGTGCCTTGTAACAACAGCTGGGGGACCTTTCCCAAACACATTCCTTTTCCAAGGAGATCCCAAAAAAGAGGTCTGCTTTTGCATGCCTACCTAGAAATCTGGTCCAGGTAAGATGCTGCCTCACTCTCCACAGTCCGAAGCTCAGCAACTGTTTCCTCCTGCAGGGAAGGAAGCTATTAGCTCCACTAGGCTGCAGCTGGCTCAGGAAACACTGTTTCAGCAGCACCACCTCAAATCCAGGTTTGGGTTTTAACACCTAACCTAATCCCAAGACTGCAGCTGCTGAAAAGAACATGAACTGAAAGATTCAGAGAAATCCTAGAGATCCCAGTCCCTGGAGCACACAGCAGTGTCTTACCTGAATAGAAACACCAAAGTTGTTCCCATCCTCTATCCTGGGAATGAGAAGCTGCACCCACATTTTGACCTGCAGTGGAGAGATCACAACACTGACCAACGCCAATACCTGCACAATGACTTCTCTCAGGAATGTCAGCAAAAGCCTCCCAGGACTCTGCCTTTGTAACACAGCTCATGATAAACTGCTGCAGGTCCCTTATGCACCTGTAACACTTCCAAGATCACTTCCCACATGGCTGGGATGCTGTGCAAGCCAGCACAGGCCCAGCTTCCCATGGAAAGCTCTGCTCACCATGCCCCAAGAGCTCCTGGCAGGAGTCTATGCCTGTGCAAAAGAAGGGCAAAGCAAAGCCCCATGAGGCCTGTTACCAGACATCAGGCAAACAACAGAGCTCCCAAAGGGTCTCAGCTGCCTTCCAGCCCTGTCAGACAGGGCAAAGCCCTGCTTTTCCTCATCTATAGCACAGAGGGACCTGCTCCTTTCACAGCTCCACCTCTCCAGGAGTAAAACCACTCCACTGCCTCCCCTCACTCCAGGCTCACACCCACCGTATTGCACTTCTCAATGAGCAGCCTGATTTCTGGTTTCACTTTCTCTATGATGTCCACCAGCTGCTGGTTGCTCTTCAGCATCCCATTGGGCATCACAAACACTTTGGTACCTGTGGCAGAGACAAATCCCCAGTGTCAGTGGCTCACAGGAGCAGCTGTGCCAGGGTTGGACCGAGGGGCCACCTGAGCCTCACTCATCTCCCACCAAGGCCAGAAAGGGACTGAGCCAGGCTGTGGCCACCTGTAGGGAAGGGGAAACTGGACATGGGATAACAGCAGTGACCACAAGGGAAGGAAAAGAGAAAACAGAGCAGGGTGAGACTGAAGAGCTCGAGGATGCTGAGCACAAAGGGTTATCCTGGTGCACACGTACAAGAAGTTTCTGTCTCAGCTTAATCCAAAGCCTGGAATCTTCTTCCAGACAAAGAGAGAAACTGCACAGAGTCACCAGGAGATCAGCTGCCTCTGTCAGCAGGCCAAGATACAGCAAGTACTACTTATGTCTATCAGAGAAGTACTAATTATGCTTCTAAGAGCTGGAACCTGACTCCACCACATCCAAACATCTGTAGGTCAGGCTCTGGCCTGTATGAGCAGCAGCTGCTGGCAGGGCAGGGCAGTGGGGCTGGCATGATTTGCATCCCCAAGGCTCAGTGCAGTGGTTCAGGGAGCAGGCAGCAATACAAGGGACTTGGGGATTCTTACCCTGAAAGGTCTCTTCGTGGTCTTCAAGCTTCCTCTTTTTCATATTTGGCTAAAATATACAAAATGTTTTACTCACAAACTAGTCGTAAGCTGTAAAAGTGTTGCAAAGGAAAAAAAGGAAAACTTAGAGCCCTGCCATGTTCCTGGTTTCTAAGCATTCTTCCTTAAAGCCCAGCAGGGACTGCAGAGCAGTGTTACCTCCAGCAGACTTCCCAGGCTTGAGAGATCAATCTCTAAAAGCCTCTGGGTCAAGGCCTGGTATTAAATAAGAATATCCTACCCCAGCATAGAGCAAACTATGCAGTTTTAACAGAAGCTGGGATCACAGCCAAGAAGGTAACCTTACCCCATCCAGTCCATCATGGCTGTTGGTGAGAAGAATTGGGTCAGGCACTGGGAGGTTCATGTCCGAATGGATCTGAGTAAGATCATGAATATTCAGGATGGGTTCCTGCAAAATAAAGCAGATTAGTTATTTGGTTATAAACTAACAAATCCTGCCACACCAAACACAAAAGATTCAGGCCTTCTCTTGTCCAACTGTAAGATGAGGATAAATGAAGACAAAAGGTCTGGTAATAGGCTGTGAGCCCCCCATCCATGAGTGCCAGGCCATGCTCAGCTATTGGTGTCCCTGTGAGACCCCAGCACTGCCCACGGGGGAACACAAAAACTGGAGAGATCACACAAAGCAAACTGCAAAAGGCAGAGCCAACAGCACTGCAGTGCATGTGAGCAACCAGCTGCTGCCTTGTGTCTCTGCAAACAAGGTGAAGAGCACAGAAAACACCCCTGAAGAGACCTGCCACATCACTTTCAAAATGTAGCTGGAAATGGGAAAAGGATACAGAGACAAGGCACACCCTACCTTAAGGAATCCATCGAGTTCTAACAGCTTCTTTGGAAAAAAGTTTGCTACGAGGTCTTCAGCCTAAGAAGAAAAGAACCAACGATGTGAAAGAAGGCCACGCTGCTCCCACTAGCAGGCAAGAACAACAGGGAAATCATCTGTGCACAAGCAGGAAACAAAGAGAACACAAGTTCTTCCTGCTGCCAAATCCAAACAAAGCCCAAGGTGAGAAGAGAGCTACGAGGTTCAGGAACCTCACTGCAGTGAGTGACTGATGTCCTGAGTGCTGCTAACCTTCCAGGGCAGCCTCAAGCCACAGTGGAGTTGGTCAGAAAGTCCCGGCCAAAAACCCTTTTTCTTGCTCGACCTGTGACACTCACCTCGCTCGTGATCCGCTCCCTGAAGGAGTCAACCTACAGAAGGAAACGGGGACAGGTCAGGTCGCTGCGGAGCAGCGGGGCCCGGGGAGGCGGCGCTCGGAGCCCCGCGGCCGCACGAGGCTCCCGGGAAACGGGAGGGGTCTGCGAACGGCGAGCGGGAGCTGCCCGGGAACACCGGGAGCTGCCCGGGGACACCGGGAGCGGCGGGCAGCAGGAACGCGCGCAGCTCCCTCCCGCCGGGGCGGCAACCCCGCCGGGCAGCGGCCGCGCTCTGCCGGGGCACGGCTCGGAGCACAGCCCCGCCGCATCCCCGCCCCGCCGCGCTGCAGGGCCGGCCGGGGGTGGAGACACCGGGGGCTCGGCGGGGCGGGCGGGCCGCGCTCGGCGGCCGGGGTGGAACGGCCGGGAGGCACCGTGGGGCGGCCCCGAGCCCGCCCCGCCCCGGGCCGGCGCCAGCACAGCCCGGCGCGGGCCGGCGGGGCGGAGGCGGCGGCCGGGCCGGGCCGGGCCGGGCGAGGCCCGGCGGGGCGGGGCGGGGCGAGCGGCGGGGCGGGCGCACCTTGAGCTTCACCTCCGGGTCCACCTTGAGCAGCGAGGCCATGGCGGGTCCGGTCTGGGGGCCGCTCCGCTTCCCCGGGCCCACACCGGAAATGACCTCACGCCGCGCGCCCGCCAATGCCGCGCGCGCCCGCCGCCCGCGTGACCCGCCCCCCTCCCCGCGCGCACGCGCCGCCGGGTCCTGGCCGCTCAGCGCCGCCCGGGGCGGGGACGCAGAAAATGGCGCGGGCGGCTCGCGCAGCCCTGCCAGGACCGCGCCCCGCCCGCGTCACGTCCGGCGCGCGGCGATGGCGGGGCGCGCGCGGGCGGCGCGATGGAGGGAGCGCGGGCGGGCGGCGGCACCGCGCACGTCAGCTTCGTGTGCCAGCGCTGCTGCCAGCCGCTCAAGCTCGACACCTCCTTCAAGGTCCTCGACCGCCTCACCATCCAGGAGCTCACCGGTACGGGGGCGCGGCGCGGCGGGGCCGGGGCAGGGGCCCGGGCCTAGGCCGAGGCCTGGAGCCGGCTGACACCTTCTCCCCCACAGCCCCGCTGGTGAGCGCCGCCCCTGCCAGGCCCGGGGAGCTGCACGAAGAGGAGAGCGCCCTGACGGAGGTACGGCGGGGCCGGGCGCGGCCGCAGCTCCCCCGGACGCTCCGGTAACGGTGTTTCCTTGCCTCCAGGAAACCTTCGTGGAGAACCGGCAGGATGGCGTGTCCAGGAGGTTCATCCCGCCAGCCAGGTACAGCCGCCGCCGCGCTCCCGTCAGGCCCGGCCCGTCCCTCCCGGCAGCTTGAGCCTGAGAACGCTCCCCCCGTAACGGGAGGACTCTGAATAGCTCGTGTGACCCCCCCCCGGAGTTTCCCCTGCAGGATCCCCGTGGCCCCCGGGCTCCCTGTCAGTTTGAACACACAGCTGCAGTCCTGCTCCTCAGCTGTGGGTCAGCACAAACCCCACAGAGCCCCTAAAACATGAGCTGTCCCAGCCTCCTGCTCTCCCTTCTACCTGATTCAGCTCCAGATTCTGGTCTGGCGCTTGAGCTGCCTCCCCTCAGCACTTAGCACTCATCTCGGTAACATTCTTTCCAAGAATGATGTCGACGGAAAGTGCCAACAGTTTCACGCTGATCGGGGAGGCCTCGGATGGCGGCACCATGGAGAACCTGAGCCGGAGACTGAAGGCAAGTGGGTCACAGGCTGCTGCACTCAGCTCCTTCAGAATGCAGCATCAGCTCTTCCTGATGCTCTGCAAAGCTAAACTGTAAAGTTTCTCATAGTGTTTGCCTTCCAGGGGCTGTGTTGGTGAGTAGTTGAGCAGAGATTTTTTTTTTTTTTAATAATATTTGGCTTGCAAAAAAGACTTCTGCTAACTGATGCTGCTGAAAATCATCAGGCAGCTGCCTGTGGTTTCCCTTGCACTAATGTGAGCCCTTCTCCAGGTCACTGGGGACCTCTTTGACATCATGTCTGGGCAGACAGATGTGGATCACCCACTGTGTGAGGAATGCACAGACACTCTGCTGGACCAGCTGGACACACAGCTCAACATCACAGAGAACGAGTGCCAGAACTACAAGTGAGTGATCCAGAGATGACCCAAGACAGAGCTGCTGTAGCTTGAGGCACAGTCAGTGTGGAGAGCTTGGGGTTGACAAGAGGGGCTGCCACAGAATCAAGGACTGGCAGGACTTCCCAGGATCCCTGGTTTGGTAATCCCATTGTTCTCCTTTAGGAGATGTCTGGAGATACTGGAACAGATGAATGAGGACGATAAAGAGAAGCTGCAGACAGAACTGAAAGAACTGGCACTGGAGGAGGAGCAGCTGATTCAGGAGCTGGAGGATGTTGAGAAGAACCGCAAGATTGTGGCTGAGGACTTTGAGAGAGTCAGGGCAGAGGCTGAACGGCTGGAGCAGGAGGAGGCTCAGTGAGTGAGCTGCACCTGCAGCTTGTGCCAGGGGTTGGAGGCAACAGAGAAATGAGGTTGTAACATGAGAAACCTGTAAATGTATCCAAGTGCCAGTGGCTCTCTCCCTACAGAAGACAAGACCAAACTGCCTGCAAAGCTGTCACTTTGATGTAGAATCCAGCACTCAGCACATCTTGTCTTGCTTTTCTCAAAGGTACCAGAAGGAATACTGTGAGTTCAAGAGGCAACAGCTGGAGCTGGATGATGAGCTGAAAAGTGTGGACAACCAAATGCGCTATGCCCAGATGCAATTGGATAAATTAAAGAAAACCAACGTATTCAATGCAACCTTTCACATCTGGTAATGTGGATACTGGAATATTATATCCATTTTCTTGGAGTCTGCAGTGTGAGGCTGTTAAGTCACTGCATTTGACAGGAAAGCTGCAGGCCAGCTCACAGTTACCTCCCAGCAGTGGCAGCTGAGTAAGGTGTGCTGGGCTGTGGGACTGGGAAATGGCTCCTTCACCAGTCCCAGGAATGCTTTGGGAGCTCCTGTGCCAGCCAGCACTGACACTGGCTTCAGGGTTCACAGAGCAGGTAGCTTTGGAGGCCTGGCTAGGGGCTTTTGTTGTGTTTTCATGACAAAAAGAGAACAAGTGTTTGGTATTTACATACACTTGTTAAGAACAGGCCCAAACCCTTGTTGTGCATGGCTGGGACTGTGTGTGCTGTGCTGTTGGGACATGGCCCCTATTTGGTTATCAGGCCAGGAGCTTTTCCCAGCCTAGCACACTTATTTATAATTCTTCTTATCACAGGCACAGCGGGCAGTTTGGCACAATAAATAACTTCAGGCTTGGCCGTCTCCCCAGCGTTCCTGTGGAATGGAATGAGATCAATGCTGCCTGGGGGCAGACTGTGCTGCTGCTGCATGCCCTGGCCAACAAAATGGGCCTGAAGTTTCAGAGGTACCTGCAATACCACACACAGTTCATGTATGACCCAGAGGAGGACAGGCAGACTCAGGTGCTGTGAATTCTGTCTCCTGTTTTTTCAGGTACCGTCTTGTCCCCTATGGCAACCACTCCTATCTGGAGTCCCTCACAGACAAATCCAAGGTAAGAGATTCCATACAAATCATGGGACATTGACCTTGAGTGCCAGAGCCCTGGTCACACTGGGGATGCAGGACACAGAACTTGGGCTCTGTGGAGTCCAGGAAAGCTGGCTGCTCCAGTTCCTCCAACGTGGTAACATCTCACTCCAAATCCTGTATGGAGCCACTGGTGCTGCCAGCCAGCAGTGTTAAAAGTGACAGAACTGTTGAATGACACACCTGGCCAGAGGCAGAGGCATGTTTTGGGGTGATTGGTGGGTAAATGGCATGATTAGGGATTGGTGGAAGTCAGCAACATATGCCTGCACATGGTAGGCATGTGCACAAAACCAGTCACACTTGCTCTGTGCCACAAGCCATTTCTCAATATCACATGACAAATTTAAGACTCACATGGGGTTAAAAAGCTGCAGTGACCATATCAAAAACAAGTGCTTGGGGTGCCTGATAGAAATCTCTTTTCCAGGAGCTTCCCCTGTACTGCTCTGGAGGCTTGAGGTTCTTCTGGGACAATAAATTTGATCACGCCATGGTGGCATTCCTGGACTGTGTGCAGCAGTTTAAAGAGGAAGTAGAAAAAGGTGAAACTAGGTTTTGTTTGCCTTACAGGTGAGTGTTGCCACAAAACTCAAATATAGCTCTGTGTGCTCCCCCTAGCACTGCTTGCTGTTTCAGTCCTGACCTCCAGAAATCATCTGGAATTCTTTATGATGTATGTTTGCTAGTTTCATTGAAACTTAAAGTTAGTCCTTTGGGTGGAGTCCTGAGGCTTGCTCAAGTCTCTTTAAAAACAGGATAGTATTATTGTCAGATTTAAAATTTAGTGCTTGATGTCATACTGAGATTAAATGTTTGCAGTAGGAGTGCACTAATTGAAGCTTGTGTGTGATACAGGATGGACGTGGAGAAAGGAAAGATTGAAGACACAGGTGGCAGTGGTGGCTCTTACTCAATTAAAACACAGTTTAACTCTGAAGAGCAATGGACAAAAGCACTAAAATTCATGTTAACTAACCTGAAATGGGGCCTTGCCTGGGTCTCATCCCAATTCTATAACAAGTAACTGTGGCCAGAACTTGGCCTGGTAACTGTGGAGTGTCTGCATTGTGTTAGAGAAAGGCAAATTCAGATGTCTCTTAATATTAACCAGTAAAAAATGTTTACAATACCAAAAATCCACAAGACACTTTATTTAAAATACCATTATCACAAGTAGTTTATAGAAAAGCAATATGCAAAGTTGTATCATTGAGCTGAACAGAATAAAAACCAGCTATTAAATGGATTCTAAACTGTTATTTTTGGGGTTTATGGCCATGCACATAAATCACTGTCAAACTTCAGAACACCCATCAGTTTGATGCTGCTCTGTTACAGCTTGTGCAAGGCTGGAAAAGCAGACTTTAAAACCCAGGGAATAATGTGGAAAAACTGCCAGAACTTTGCCTAGTCATTAAAGAATAACTAAAGTTTGAAATAAAGTATTTTCTATGTAATATCAGCACTTCTTTGTGCTACTGCACTTAACAAGGTTTGATACCATTACAACACAGTAATCCCTCCTGCAGCCTGTTCCTGCATAGGGCTGCACTGAGGAAATAATGAAACTATTCCACATTTCAGGTGTTTCCAGCCAGCAGTGCCTGGCACAACACAAACCCCTGGCACACTCAGGGACACCCAGCCTGGGCACTGCTGTGGTGGCACAGAGGGGACAATCACAGGCAGCTGAGACAGGCATTTTATAAAAGCAGCAAGAGGAGACAGCACAGCCCCATTTATAACACAGGTGTGAGAGGTGGTCCCAGCTGAGCTCCAGGCATGGCAGCACCTTTCAAACACAACTACTCTGAGGGGTCTCTCTGGTTAAAGAGAACTTAAAAGATGCAGCTCTTAGAACAAAGCTTTTGGTGCATTTTTAAACACTATGATGCTGTTGGGCCTCCCTTCAGAGTATGAGTCCAATGCTTAGCAGGATGAGCTTTGCTCATTAACACAGCTGCCAGGCTGTTCCACAGTTCAGGTAACCCTGAGCTGTGCTGGGTGCCTGGGCAGTGTCACAGTTGTCAGCAGCATGACAGTTCTGCTGCTGTGCCAGTGATGGACAGGGTGTTTCTATTTGTGAAGCAGAATTCTGTCCTCAGGAGATTTGGTTCCACAGTTCCCACGGTGCTGCTCATATGTGGTGCTGCCCCCAACTATGCACCTCACCACAGCATAGGAGAACTCCAGGATGCTTTGTGGAGAAATGCCAGTGATGCAGTTTAAATGCTCCACAACCTGGAAAAAAGAAAAGATACAGCACCTAAAGCTCTTGAGTTTACAGATTGATAAGAGTAACTGCTCCATGGGCACGTTTCACAGGGAGTTGTCCCATGAGATTGTTTCTCTTCCTGCCAGTGAAACATTGCCTGGTTTTGTTCTGGCTGTGAAGGTGAGGACACTCACCATGCTGCACACAGAACTGCCCACAGAAAACCCCACATGCTTCCTGCTAAAAAGACAGAGCTGTCCCCTCCCTCATGCCACTCCCAGTGCAGCCCCACCTGGTGTGCTGAGACAGATAAACCCCCTTGGCATTGTGTTCCCATAGAGCCAACATGTACTGTACCTGCTCCCAGTGCCCAGGGCTCAGGATGAACACACCTGTACTGATGACTCCAACAGCCAAGAGCATGAAATCTTCCTTCACTGTTAAAAACTTGGCTCTGCAGAAGGAAAAGTTTGTTCATGTGTAAAGTGCTGCTTCACAGTTCAAAAGCAGCTGCTGCTGCAGTTGCCAATGCCAAGGACATGTTGGCTTATTCAGGCCCAACAACCAAGCCCAACATCAGAAGTTGGAACTGACAGTGCAAGGCTGGATTTTAACAACCAAGTGAAACACTTTCCTTGCCTTCCTTGTGAAGCAGCTGTGTTGCTTTGGACTGGTATATTCAGAAATTATCAATGCCCCCCAAACTAGTTATTTTTTAAAACATACTCCCAAAATGGCACACTGAGAGTTATGCTGCTATTTATTAGCTTTTTTAAGGGTTTTAATTTCAAAGGGTTATTTTAAGCCATTGTCAGATCACTTACATCTGCAGTTTGCTTGGGGTGGAGTTTTCAATGGCAATCTTCAGCAAAGTGCCATAGATGGTCTCTCTGGTCAGGTAGCAGAAGTCCAGCAGCTGCACACAGAGCTGGTGTAAGGGTTTGACAGGAAGCAAGCAGCCATTGTATCCTGGCAGAGATCACACCATCAGTCCCACATTTTGGGTCACTAAACTGAATTACAAGTCTTAGGTACCATAAAGGAGAGAGAGTTCTGAGGACAGCTGCCCTGTCTCTGAATGCCACAGGATCCCTCAGCCTCAGTATAATTCCACTCTGAAATTCAGGCTATCAGATCTGGGCCAAGAAAATGGTGAATGACTGCAGAAAGTGTGGCCTGGCAACACATTTGGGGGCTTTAAACTCTTCATCTTTTACTGAATGAGTCATGACTGGTTGTCCAACAACATTCATCACATTCTACAGAAGACAAAGTTCTCATCTAAAAAGTGAAGCCCTGGACAGTTCCACATCAAAAATCTGTAATACCAGACATTTTGCTTCAGACCAGTAACAGCTGTATGATCCTACTAAAAAACTTCCTTCCCATTCCCTCTGATACTCTCACCTAGAACCTCCAGAAGCAATTCCACGTAGGCCAATGGAGTTGACACATTGATGTGGAAGTGCAGAGTGTTTAAAACAGCAAGCTCTGACTCCAGCAATTCCTGTTTAGTGTAGGAGTATTTTAAGGACTGCAGAAATTTTAAAGCTGTGTCACTGGTCACTCTCTGAAGAAAAAAAAAAAAAAAAAAAAAAAAAAAAGAAACAAAACATATTCCAGGCAGTAAGGTACTCAGTAGGAACAAAATGCTCTATCACCTCTCTCCTGCTGACATGAGGCTGCAGCTCACCCACCTCTCCTTTGAAAGGTCTAGCTCTGACCTTTCCCACAGGTTTCCCTGACTCAATAAATTATTCACAGGTGTGAACCCCTGTGGACACACAATTTTTGACAACCAGAGACCAGGAGATTCTCCTGCACTTTTTTTTCCCCTCAAGAACTGGGAACATTTCCCAACAAACTGTTATTGGATGAGCAGCAATTTGCCTGCCCTAAAGGGAATGCCGTGTCCTTTGGCATTTCATTATCACTACTGTCTTTCAAAAAGGAAATCTATTTTTAAGAGAGATTAATACACTGCAGATTGCTGACTTACACTGTAGTGCAGGGAGACTTTGCTGGCGAGCTGAACACACGACACCAGTCGCAGGACAAAGGTGTTGATTATCTGATCCCTCACAGAGCTCCAGCTGCTCCTCTGCCCTTGCTCACGACCTTTAGCATTCCCTCTGCCATCACACATCTGTTCTACCTGCTTGATCATAAACCTACAAAAGCCACAATCGCTCAGAGAACAGTTCTGTCTGCTGAGAGAAAAGAAGAAAGGCAATTCCACATATACTTAAATGTAGAACTCCTAATTTGGATTAGGTGAATGAAGAGACAAAGCCCTCAACACGCACATTAGTCATGTATGGTTTGGGTGAGGGGGACAGAGGGACAGGGCATGGGCAATATAACCCCAGCAGAGAATGGGAAACGTGCTGAGTGTTTAGGACTCATTACCGTTCAACTAACTCCACTGCCTGGTACCGAGTCGATTCGTCCAAGTGCCATTTTTCAGACAAAAGGAATATAAATTCTGCAAAAAGCACAGCAGTCACTGATTTCAGTCTCCTGAAGCTCACTGTACAGCTGTCATCTGCTCCAGGAGTGCTGTAGCAAATCTCACCCACGATCCGTGTCTCTTTGAAGTACCCAGCCCGCTCGGGCAGCTCTCTCAAGTACTGCTCGTTCTCCATGGCCAAGTGGATCAGTGTGTCCTCGATAATTTCAGGAGCAACTCCATTGAACACGGGGCCTGAGTCACGGCTCCGGCCTTCCAGTGGCGCCTGAGACCCCATTTAGTCCGGGCAGGGCCGGTGCAGGGCCGGGGGTCCGGACAGGGCCGGGATCAGGGCAGGGCCGGGGGTCCGGACAGGGCTTCGGGGTCCGGGCAGGGCCGGGGGTTGGGGCAGGGCCGGTGCAGGGTCAGGAGTCCGGACAGGGGTGCGGGGTTCGGGATCCGGGCAGGGGTTCGGGGTTCGGGGTCCGGGCGGGGGTTCGGGGTCCGGGCGGGGGTTCGGGGTTCGGGCAGGGCCGGGGCAGAGCCCCAGCACCTTCAGTCACGTGACCCCACTCCGCCAATCAGCAGGCTCCAATGCCTCGACCGGCACGCGCTGGGCCTCAGCCAACCACTCGACGCCGCGCGCCGCTCGGGCCCTCCGATTGGCCAAAGCTCCCGCCGGAAGTGGCGTCACGTCTCCGCGCGGAGACGGCGGGGGAAGATGGCGGCGCCGCAGGGGCCCGGGGAGGCGGCGTTCGCGCGGCGCATCGACCCGTCCCGGGAGCCGGGGCTCAGCCCCGAGCAGCGCCGCCTCATGGCGCAGGTGGAGTACGCCCAGCGCCAGCGCGCCCTGCAGCGCCGGCTCCGCAGCCGCAACGTGCTGCTGGCGCTCGGGATCGGCGCGGTGACATTAGGAATCTGTATCCTCCGGGGCTGGGGCAGGGCAGGGCAGGGCTGGGGGGGCCTCGGGGCCGCGCCCGCAGCTTTTCCTTAATTCCCCCCGCAGACGGTTACACCTTCTACTCGGTGTCGCAGGAGCGGTTCCTGGACGAGCTGGAGCAGGAGGCGGAGGCGGCGCGGGCACGGGCGCGGGCGCGCTCCGAGAGCGCCGCCAGCTGAGCGGGAGCGCCCGGCCCGAACCGGGACTGCGCTGCGCCCTCGCCGGACAGGACGGGGCTCGAGGCGGATGGGCCTGAGGGGTTCGGGTGTGTCCCGTGCGCTGCTTTGGCCCGGGGGCTCCCCGCAGGCAGGGCCCCCCGCGGGCAGAGCCATGGCAAGGCCGGGGGCGCCCAGGGCCAGCGCTCCCCACAATAAACCCTCTCACTGGAGACCGCGTCCGTGCCGCCTGTCAGGCATCTCTTGGGCTGAGCCCAGCTCAGGATCTCGTCCCCCTCAGGGGCTGCTGGGGGGGATTTTCTGTTTTGCTCTTTATTGTCACACAGCCATGCGTCCTGCCCGACAGACACAAACGCAGACCCAGTTTGTATTCAATTCATGTTTATGAAAACGCTTTCCCAACACCAGTTCATAACAAAGTGCTCCCGGATCCTTTTGCTCCAGCAGGCGGGGCCGCGGGGAGCTCAGGCCCCTCCGCAGGGCGGGCGGGGTCCGGTGCAGGCTGAGGTGGTGGCAGGGCTGGGACAAGCCGGGGGTCCTCGGGGCGGGCTCAGCTCCTTACAGCCACGAAGGGTGGAGACGTGTCGCACATGTCCCCCAGCAAAGGGGCTGGGGACAGCAGGCAGACACCTGTGGGACAGGTCCACACCCGGCCAGCACTCCCATCCCTGCGAGTCCCACGGGTTCCCTGCTGCAGGCTACGCCAAGGGGAGCAGGGAGTCCGGGCTCTGCAGGGCTGACACTGCCCGCCGGGAGGTGCGGGCAGCAGGCACTTGCATGAGGTAGTTCATGGAATCATTCTTGGCCAGCCAGCTACTGGGGAGAGAAGCAGCCGTGAGCCGAGCGCCACAGGGTCAGCGGGGAACGCCATGGCATCGCCCCTGTCCCTTACCACGCGCCCGAGGTCGTCGGCGAAGGTGACGCCCTTGTTGAGCCGCTGCTCCTGCGAGCCGGTGCTGCTGCCGCTCAGCGAGTTACGGCGCATGATACCTGCGGGGACAACGGCCCTGAGGGAGGGCACGGGGCTGTGCAGCTCAGCCCGGGGGTCCCCGTCCTGCAGCCCCCACCCAGCCCGGGTGCCCTGGAGGGAGCGGGGAGCGGGGCTGGCACCTGCGGGCTGCGCCAGCTCCAGGCGCTGCAGGCTGTTGCGGCGGGAGGGGTTAAAGCTGCCCTTGGAGAGGCGGCGCTGGCGGCTGGACAGCATCGCTGCGGGCGAGACGATGCCCGGCGGTGGCTGCTTCCCCATGCGCAGGTACAGCTCCTCGATCTCCTTCTTCTGGGCGCTCTGCAGCAGCTGCACCTCAGCCAGGTGCCTGGGGAGAAGACAGGCGCTGGTAGCGGGGACTCGGGGAAGGGACAGAAGGGACAGCGAACTCCCACCCGGGCTGGGTTGGAAGATCTGTCGCCTCCCAGGTGCAGCCCACCCCCTTCCTCACTTCTGGCGCAGGTTCTGCAGCTCCTCCCAGATCTCCTCGTCCTCGCTCTCAGTGTCGTCGCTGCTCACGTAGGACAAGCTGCGAGGGTAGCTCATCCACACCTGGCTCAGCACGGCCTGTGGCACATTTTCTGTGCTCTCTTCCCCAGGGCCGTCCCCTGGGTCGCTCCCCACTGGCGCCGCAGGGACCGTGCCCCCCTCGGCTGCCACCTCCTCAGCCTTGGGGTCTCGCTTTGCTGCCTCCAGTGCCGCATCCGAGTCACTGCTTGAGCTGTGGCTTCTGTCAGGGAGCAGGGGTGGCGGGGAGCCACTCGCCACGGGCTCCGTGCTGAGCTGCTCTCCATCACTGCTGCCCAGCACCGGAGAGGTCACAGGCAGGTCCTTGGCTGGCACCACGTGGAACCGGCCCAGGACCTGGGGCTTGGCTTCTGCTGGGGACAGGGGCAGCTGGTGGGGTTCAGGCACATGGGCTGGCCGGGGCATTGCGGTGCCTGGCACAGGCACAGGCACACGGCACAGCCTTGGCCCTGCCCCACCCTACCTTCATTGATGGGCGAGAGCTGGGCCTTGGGCACGCTGGGGGCTGGTGCCTCCGAGATGATCAGAGAGTGGCTGGGCTTGGGGGCACCGGGCAGCACCTGTGGGCACCTGAGTACCATCAGCAGCCCCACCCCAGGTCCCACTCCAGGTCCTCTTCTCTCCTGTCCTGCCCTCTGTGTCCTGGGATCTGCCACCCACTCAGCCCTCCCTGCATCCCAGCGGCTCCAAAAGCCATGAGGTCCCATCCCAGTGCAGCATCTGCAGCAACCACCCAGCCCTCTGACACTGAGGTCCACCTAGAGTGGGCATGGACAGCCCTTGTACACCCACACTCACCGTGCTGCGCTCTGAACTCCCAGATGTGCATGTGCTTGGCAGCTGCAGAGCGCCCCCCATGGGCTCACTGCCTGTGGGGCACACTGGGGCTGGTGCCAAGGGAAGGGAGGATATGGGCACCCCAGCAGTGGGGACATCAGCTCCCACTGACTCCAGGATCCCACTGCCAGGTGGGACTGGCTTGTCTGTGCTGGTGGGGTCAGGGTAGACAAAACGTGGGGCACCCAGGACAAGGCTCTGCGGCCGTGGCAGCAGTGCTGGGTAGAGCTGCCCACCTGAGCTGGCAAAGGAGGAGACAGTGTGGGCCACGGTCATCACTGCCAGGGAGAAGACATTGGCCAGAGACAAGAGGGGGGCAGCGGGGGACAAGGGTGTGCTGGTCACAGGGGAGCTCAGAGGACTGCTGGGCTCACAGGGAACAGGGGATGTGGGGAGAGGCTGGGGGGATAGGAGGGCTTGGGGCAGGGTTGGGGGGACAGGGCCCCCTGGGGTAGTCTGGGGGGTCAGTGTTGGTGTCAGTGCTGGTGATGATGTGAGCCAGGAGGGAGTCATCGAGACGAGGGGCCAGGTCTGTGCTGAGCCTGCAGGGAGAGAAGCATCAGGAGCAGCTCCCCAAGGCCATGTCTTACCCCTGCCCAGGCACCCAGAGCCTGGAAACAGTGAGCAGCTGGCAGCCCCAGCGCAATGAACATGCCCACCCTGCCAGCACTGGTACCTGTGGGGGACCCTAGTGGCACTGGGGCTGCCAGAGGCTCCACAGGACTGGCCAGGTTGGTCTCTGATGGGGAGCGGCTCAGCAACGGCAGGACAGGGGACTGGACAGAGAGGCTGGGACTGGTGCAGCTCAGATCTGTGGCACAGGGGTGACAGCCAGGTTCAGCCAGGGCAGGACATGTCCTTTGAGACCCACCTGCCCTGCATGGGGCTTGGGGAGACAGGAAGGGCCTGCACAGGGGCACAGACGTACCACTGAGTGAGGATGAGGAGGAGATGGAGCGCGAGAGCCCCTGCAGCTGCAGGTCCACCTGCGAGAAGGATGAGCTGAGCCCAGCACTGGGGCAGAGGCCCCAGCCAGGCTGTGCAAAGCCCCTGCTGGGCCCCACCCTGGACCCACCACCTCTGGGAACAGGAGCTGGAGACTCTTCTGGGCTGGGGAGCACTTGGACTTGTCACAGGAGCAGGCAAGTGACTACAGGAGGACCCTGCACCCCAGGCCCCCCTCCCCCCTGGACTCCTTGGGGCCAGGCAGCATCCCAAGCCATGCTCAGCAGCAGCAGCAGCAGCAGCAGCAGCTTCCCCAGCGCTGGCAGGGCCAGGCTGGCACTCACGGGGCTGCCCACAGCACTGTCAGCCTCGGGGCCCTTGGGCAGCTCGGCGGCGCTGCGCCCGTCCTTGCGCAGCAGGGTCTCCACGCGGTGGATGATGTCCCGGATGCGGCTGATGAAGCTGTCCCGCTCCGACTTGAGGATGAACTCATTGTGGACCTGAGAGTGGAGGGGCCAGTCAGTGCCCAGCCCAGCCAGGCAGAGCCCACCTTCACCCTCACCCTGCTCTCACCATGGCGGCTGCAATTTCCTCCGGGTTGTCCCCGTCCAGGTCGAACTTGAAGGTCACCATCTTGTTGTTGTAGGTCTGCAGCTGGCACTCCACCACTCGGTCACTCTTGTCGTAGATCTGTGGGCAGCAGGGCTGGCTCAGCCCAGGAGAACCCACCTGGCCCCTGCCTGGCCCCTGCCTGGCCCCTGTGGCACTCACGTTGGTGATGCGCAGCCTGGAGCGGGCTCGGCGCCGCAGCAGCTTCCCCGAGGCTCGCTTGGGCGGCAGCTTGGCACTCTGCTCGCTGGCTGAGAGCCCCTCATAGCCATCACTCATGCCCGATGCCACGTCTGAGGTGTAGCTGCAGGAAGCCCCAGCAGATCCAGAGCATCAGCGTGGCCATTCCCAAGCGCCACGCTCCCCATCCAGCCCCTGCCCACCCCCCCAGTCTCACCTGTCCATTGAGGAGGAGAAGCCACTGGCGGGGGGCAGATGCTCCGTGGGCAGCTGCACTGCAATGCTCTGCAGGGAGAGGATGGGGTGAGCTGGTTCCACAGCTGCCCTGACCCCCCGCCCCTGGGGCTGTGCTCACCGTGGGGAAACAGCGCCCGGGCCGGCTGGGCGGGGGGCTGGTGGGGTCCATGGCCACAAAGCTGCGATGGGCCAGGTCTGGTGAGTCCAGGAAGCCAGAGGAGCTCAGGTACCCATCCGTCTCACAGTCGGCTGAGGAAGAGTGCTGGCATGAACCAAAGCCAGTCCCTTCCCTGGCTGGGCAGCTGGGAAAGGGCTGTGGGGCTGGGAGAAGCTGACAGACCCCCCCCACCCACCTCCTGCCCCTCTGCCCACCCTGCTGTTACCCCTCGGTGCCTACGCACAGGTGGCTGAGGAGTAGCTGGTGTGCCGGTAGGTAAAGTGCTGGTGCTGGTCAGCTTCGGGCTCCTCAGGCTCCAGGGGGAAGGTGCTGCTGAAGGCAGAGTCCCCAGAGCCAGGGGTGGCCAGGGCAGGCGTGGGGGCACCAGGTGGCAGCGGGGACTTGAGCTCCTCCTCTGGCTCTGCAGGTGATGGCGCACCCTGAGCACGCTTCAGCTTCTCCCGCTTGCGCTTGATGGCCACCACACGGTCCCGCACAGCCTTGGCCACCAGCTTGTAGTCAGCTTCACAGACAAAGCCCAGGACCACCTGCACGGGAGGGAGCTTGTCACTGCAGGGTGTAGGGACCCCACAGCCCCCAGGGCTCCCCCATCTCTGTACCCACCATCTCCTGAGCCACCTCCTCTGCCACATCCTTGTAGAGCTCAAAGAGGAACTCGATGGCGTTGTTGTCCTTGTATTTGCCATGCAGCTTCTTTGTGTCATCCATGCGCAGCCAGAGCTTGAGCCCAGACTTGACTCCGTCATCCTCCTCAGCCAGCTCCACGTGCACCCCTGTGTCCTCCTGGAAGAAGGAATGCTCCAGCAGGTCCTGGATGGTGTACCTGCAGAGGGCACAGCTCAGCGTGGGCTCAGGGCCAGGGGGGACCCTGCCACCCAGGCCCCGCTCTGCCCCCACCTCTCGTTCTTGTCCATGCGGATGCAGCCTTCAATGATCTCCTTCAGCTCAGGCACCTTCACCTTGTAGAAGCTGCTGGGCTTCAGGCCCTGGGGGAATGAGAGTGAGCACCCCCTGTGCCAACCTGCTGCAGCACGGGGCTCCCAGCGCCCAGGGAAAGACCCCCAGGGCCCCCCAGTGCAGTAGCTCCTGTGGCCAGGCCATGTGTGCCTGCACAGGCCAGGATGCCCCAGGGCTCTGAGTTTCCACCCCAACAGGCAGGAGCTGGCAGGAGCTGGCTGTGACTGGCCAGGGCAGCTGCAGTGCCCCGGGCCAGGGTGACCGAGCAGCCTGCTCCCGTTCCACCCCATTAACACACTGGCAGTGGCTGGTGCAGGGCCAGGGATGTGGGGTCTGGCCAAGCCATGGCCCCACCACCACCACCACCCACAGCTCCATGGCCTGGCAGAGCAACCCCTCACTGCCCAGACTATCTTTAGCCACACACAGCCTGCACAGTGGCACATTTTGACAGCAGCAAGGTCTGGCAGCTCCAGCTGCCCATCCCCCCAGCCCCATGCCCTGCCTGCTGTGGGATCAGCCAGCAGCAGCACCTGCAGCCGGGACCGGGGCCTCACCGAGGTGACCTTGCGGTAGATCTGGGCGGCGTTCTGGCACTCTGAGTAGGGGTACTCTGAGGTGGCCATCTCCAGCATGCACATCCCAAAGGCATAGACATCCACGGCCTCATCGTACTTCTCCTCGTACATCTCCGGTGCCATGAACTCGGGGGTGCCTGGGCGATGCACGAGGGCTCAGCCCCTGGTGCTCCCACCCCCTGCAGCCCCCACAGCTCCCACGAGCCCGGCCCCACCTATGACACTCTTGGCAAAGGAGGCTCTTTTGAGCGTGGCCAGGCCCAGGTCCCCAATCTTGACAGAGCCCGTGGGGCCCGTGATGAAGATATTGTCACACTTGAGGTCGCGGTGGATGATGGGGGGCGAGCGAGTGTGCAGGAAATGCAGACCCTTGAGGATCTGCCGGCTCCAGCGCTGCAGCACCTTCAGCTTCATCTCTTTGAAGCGCTTCAAATACCTGCCAGGGACCAACAGGGCTCAGACCTGCTGGGTTCAGATTCATGCCCCAGCCTTGGCTCCAGCCCACCCTCCTCCCATTGCCATGCCAAGCCCATCCGGACTCAGATGACCACACAGGGCAAGCAGCAAAAAGCATCCCAGCAGGGACCCTGTTCCCTCCCCTGCACGCCCCAATCACGTTTTCAGGGTGCCAGATGTCATGAGCTCTGTGACCAGCACGATGCAGATCTGCCCTTTGATGGTTGACTTCCAGGAGTCGTAGAAGCGCACGATGTTGGGATGCTGCAGCCCCTTCAGCATCTCCACCTCCTCGCTGAACCGCTGCCGCTCCGTCTTGGACAGTTTCCGTGTCTGTGGGACCAGTGAGGGTGTGAGAAGGGCACGTGGGGTCCTGCGAGCACGGGGGGTGCCCTGGCTACAAAAAACCCTCTCTCACATCCCCGTCCCCACTCCTACATACAAGGCAGAGGAGGTTTCTGTGGCCCCAGCACAGAGCTTGGGTCAGATCTGCTGTCCCCTAGCATGTGGCACACTCATGGCTGGGGCCACCCTGGACTGCAGTCCCCCACCAGCCCACCACTCTGGGTGGGTACAGGACAGATGGGGCACTAAGGAACCCATGCAGCTCCCCACTGCCCTGTGCTGGGGCTGCCCATTCCCATTCTCCTCACTCAGCCCCCAGCTGGAGCCCACCAAGCTGCCTCAGGGCAGGGAACGCCAGCCTGCAGCTGGAGGGGACACAGGGGGCTCTGCAGAAGCTGCTGCCATGCTGGCCTGTGCAGACACGATGGCCATGGCTCTTCTGCCCCACTGGGGCACCATCAGCCCTGGGCTCTGTGTAGCCGGGTGCTGGGCCAGCCTCAATGAGGCCTTTGTTGGGGAAAGCAGGCGGGGGAAGCTCCAGCCCAGGTTTTTCCATGTTCCTTCTGCTCGAGTTAATTAAAGTAGAAACACAAGCCGAGGGTGCTGACTGCAGCTGGGGCAGGGGCCAGCAGAGGGGACAGCCCCCTCATCCTGAAGAGACACAGCCCCAGGGTGCAGGAAGAGGGGAAATGCTGGCCAGAGCTAGAGGAGCCACATCCAGCCCCGAGTGCAGCAGCTGCGAGTGCTCAGCCCTGGGCAGGAGCAGGAGCAGTGGCAGCTCCACCACAGCCTGGGGTCCTGCAGAGCTCAACTGCTGCACAGCCTGGGAGCCTCCCAGCTGGGACCCCTGCCCAGCCCACATTCAGAGGCCAAGGAAACTGGAGCTGCCACAGAGCTCCCACCACCAGCGCTGCCAGAGCTGTGCTCGGCCTTTTGGCCAGTGGCCACCATCCATCAGCCCCGTCAGCTTTCGTAATATTTTCATTGCATCACAGGCGGCCCCATGGCTTGGCTGGAGCTGCTCCATAATCCCCCTGCATTTAATACACGCTCAGGGACAGGCTCAGCCCAGATGAGAACCTGAGCCTGCTGCAGCAGCATGAATGGGACCTTTCATAGGGAAGGAGGAAAACAGCACTCGAACCCCAGCACGGCCAGCAGCACACAGCAACTTCCCTGCCCAGTGCCACAGCCACCATCGCCCCCCTGGCCCCCTTCTCCCCACTGAGAGGTGTCCAGAGGCTTCACTGCACCCCACAAACCTGCAGGAGCATGAGGAAGCTGGCACAGGCTGTGAACAGGGGCAGGTGGGGAGTCATGGGTGGACACGGCTGTCCCAGCTCAGCGAGAGTGGACCCCAACTAGAGCAGTTGTGCCAGCACAGCCCTCACTGTGCCATGCCCAATTCCAGGCAGAGCCCCAGCACAAGACTCTCCCAGAGTGCTGGTGCCTGGAGTAAGGTCTGGGGGAGCCAAGCATGTCCCCTGAGCCTGTGCCAGGGCTGCTGGGCTCGCTTGGCATCATTCCTTCCACATGACCAAAGTGGCAGCAGCTCCCACTCCTGTGCATGCTGATACTCTCCCTGTTGAGTCCCATCGAAGCCCAGCCTGGCCACAGCCTGGCTGGAGGAAGGGCAGGGCATACAGGGCTGCCAGCACAGACATGGCACACACCTTGGGCACACCATGTCCTCTCCTAACAGCACCAGCACAGGGTGGAGGAGGACACTGGGGATGGTGGAATGGTGACTCTGAGGAGCTGGGTGGCAATGGTCCAGCCCATCCTGTGAGCCAGGAGCTGGCTGCTGAGGAGCCCAGCACAGCCAACACCAGGAGCTGAGGCCAGGGCAGGAGAAGGGAGGGTGGGGCTGAGTGGCTGAGGGGCTGTTGCCTCTGCAGCAGGAGGCTGTTCCCAGCTGGGCAGCGTGGTGCTCAGTGCACTCTGCACACCCACAGGGCTCTCCCATCCCTGCAGCCCTTGGCTGTCCTGCTCTCACAGCCCTCAAGGGCCCTGGCTCTGCACTGACACTTGCACTCTGGAGGGCATTCAGAGCAACACCATGGTGGGGCACAGAGCCAGAGCTGGAAAGTGCCCAGCACTCTCCCTCCAGCCATGTCAGCAGCCACAGGGAGGTCCTGAGCCCCCCACAGAGGAGCCAGCTTTCTGTCAGCAGTGGGTGCTAGCACCTCCCTGCCCTCCCTGTGGGTCTGCCCCACTGAGCAGGAGCCTGTGTGTGCTTGCAGCCACGTGAGCACACACACAAGGTGCCCTGCAGCCCTGGGGCTGCTGGCTAAGGTTACCTGCACAACCTGGGCACCGGAGCCAGGGGAGGCACAGCAGTGCCTGCTGCCCAGAATGCTCTTACCCACTGGGGAACCCCAAGGGGTTCCACAGGAAAATCACACAGTCAGGTATTTACAGCCCGACCCCACTCTGGGCCTCTGGTTTCCTCCCTGTTTCCTCTTTCCCCACCGCCTGCAGCACCTACGACAGAAATAGTGCCAGGCTAAAGCTGGAAAGCACAAACAGTGGGGCTGTGGACACACTGGGAGGCACAGACAGAGCTGCGTTCAGGAGAGGGGACAGGGATGGGCAGGTCCCCAGGGGGGTCTCACAGGAAGACAGAAGACAGGCAAAACCAGCCTCTAGCTCACCAGACTGAGGAGGGAAGGACAGAGCAAGGACAGCAGGGAGAGCTGGGGTTTGGGATTGGGATCCATCACAGCAGCTGAACCAGGTTCTCTGGTGCAGAACAGGTCAGGCCTGAGGTTAAGTATTCATTTGGAACTGAAAGGCAATAGAAGGAGAACAGTGAAGTGCACAGGACAAAGCTATTTTTAAAATGGCAGAACCACAACCATTTTTATTTGTGGTTCCAAATCCCGTATTTGTGTCACAGTGTCCAATTCTTTGCATGATTGCTGAAAAAAACAAACTTCTAAATGTCTGTGTCTGTGCTCTTAGCCCCTTGTGGGACACGGATTTGGGTACAAGAGACACTGGATAAAGAGCAGTCAGAGGAATGGAGCCAAACCCAGGGTGGGGAGGGGAGAGGGCTGGGGCAGAGGGGTGGCAGGGGCAGGCAGGGGTGGGAGCAGGGACCTGGCTGCACTCCTGGGGGAGGGTCATGTCTGCCAGGTCTTCCAGGGTCCCTGGCAGGAGCTCATCCTGGACCCCAACCTCTCACAACCACCTCCAGGGGACAACTGAGTGGCTTTTGCCACTCCTGCCTGGCTGGCTCGCTGGACCAGCAAGGGGGCCAGCATTACCTGCTGGACACAGCAGCATTTTGCTTCCCAGCTCCCTTTTCACCTCCATCTGAGATGGTGCAGTCTCATCCCCTTGGCAGCCCCTCTCAGGACAGCAGCACTGCCTGCACACAGCCACAGGGAAGAGCAGGGTGCAGGGAAAGGAGACACTGCCAGCCCTGCTGGGTGTGCCAGGCCTCAGGGCAGGGGAGCTGTGACATGGGGCTGAGACCCACAGCGAGGGACACAACGCCAGCTGAGTGGGAAGCACTGGAGACAGCTGACTCATCCAGAGAAGGAAGGTCCTGGGCTCACCAAGGAGAGCCTGTCCCAGCCAGTGGCTGCACCTGAAGGGACACAGGACTCACAGAGCTCAGGGGCATTTGGATGGAGCTGTGGGGCTTTGTCAGGGCAGGAGAACTGAGCTGGCTCTGAATTGAGCCCTCAACAGCTGAAGCAATTGTGCAACCCATGGGAGTGAGGGCAAATCTTCACCTTCCCCACTAAGAGGCCACAGTCAGCCCCTCTAGAAACCACCCACCAGTCTCTCAGGATCTCTTCTTGCTCTGCTGGGCTACAGCCACCCCAAGGACCCAGCCCAGACAGCTACCTGCAACTGCACTGAGCTTTTAGGAACAAGACAACAAACTCGCAAGACACGTTTTCTGTGTCAACAAGGACTTGGACCTTCCCACCACAGCAACCATCCCAGAGCCTGTGGGAGACTTTGGACTTCACCAAAGCCCCTCCCCAGGGGCTCCAAGGAGAAATGTAGCCCCACAGCACAGATGTCCCTGGGCACCTCCATGGACAAGACCAAGCTCATCAAAAGCATTTGAGGGGCAAGGGTGTTGTAGAGGCAACACTATCACCACTGCTCTCAGCATCCTGGTGTGAGGTTGCAGGACAGCCAAGGAGATGTGGCAGCAGAGAGAAGATGGGCACACTCCTCAGACACCTGGAACCACAGGTCCAGCTGTTTCCAGCAGAGAGCCCCTGGCAGCATCACAGAAAGCACAGACAGGTGGCCATTACTTCAGCCAAGGTCAAGCAGGCAGAGAGCACCAAGGTCGTGTCGTACCCTGCTCCCAGCTGACAGCCAGCCCCACCTCGCTGCAGGCACATGCCCAGAGCACTCCAAGGGCTATCGGAGCAAACCTTGGAGGCAGCTCCAGCACAAGCAGAGGCAGGCAGGCAGAGAGGGCACTGCTGCCCTCGCTGTCCCCCTGGAGGGAAAGCTGCGAGCTGGTGAGTAACAGAAAGACAGTGGGATGCTCAGCCCCAGATCTCCCTGTAAAGTGCCACAGCAGGGACTGGCATCAAGAACGTGGGCACCCTGACATACTTCATAGTGCAGGCAGCAAGAAAGCAAATGGAAAACAGCACGTGATGAGCAGGAGCAGCGGCAGTAAGCAGGAGTCTGGGTCCGGGCCAGCAGACCCACGAGGCCCCGAGGCACTGGCAGTGATGGGCACAGTGCAAGGCAGCGAGGGGAGCCCGCACCCAGCTCCAGCTCCCTGCCCTGCTGCTGTGGGGCACCACAGCGACCGGCAGAAGCGGAGGCTGGATGGTGCCTGCCCTCGCCGGCACAGGCTCCAGCCCGGGGAGGTGCCCCGCGGGTCCCACACAGCACCCAGCAGTAGGCAGCAGGGTCAGGGCCAGGGAGGGCTGCACACGCCAGGGAAACTGGACGGAAGAGGGTCCAAGTGCCTCTCCGGAGCCCCTTGCCCCGGGGCGGGGGCCAGTGGGTGGGGGCAGGTAAGGGCGGAGGCGCTGGCACGGGCCGTACCTGCAGCTCGCACCACGCCACCTCCACGGTGGTCTCCGTGTCCAGCCCCTTGTAGACGGTCTTGAAGGAACCGCGGCCGATCTCGATGTCGAATTTGAGGAACCGGCCGTCGGGGGAGGTGGCGACCGCCCGCGTCTCCACCTCCTCGCTCTCCGTCTCCTCAGGTTCCCGGAGCCCGACAGCGGCCGGCGGCGGCGGCGACCCCTCGCGCACTCCGTCCGGCGCCGGGTATCCCAGCAGCTCCAGCTCGGCCGAGCTCCGCCGGTTGAAGCGGGAGGAAGCACGTCGGGAATCGCGCCCCGAGGGCCGCCGGCTGCGGCTTCGGTGCGGGGCCCGTCCGGGGAGCCCTGGACCCGGCTCCGGCTCCGGTGCGGAGCCGCTGTCCGCCCGCTCCGCCTCGGGATGGGACATGGCTCCGGCAGCGGCGGGCTCGGCCGCCAGCATCGGCTCAAGCCCGGTCGGAGCGGCCGCTCCCGCGCAGCTTCGCACCCGCTGCCTCCGCCACCCGCAACCAGGAGCGACCGCCGAGACCCGGTTCGGGCACCGGCCCCGGCACCGCCACCGCCCCGCCCGGCGGCACCGCCCCCGCCCCGCCTGGGTCCGCCCCCAGCGACCGCCGCCCCCCGCCCGCGCTGCGCCACCGGCCCCGCACCGGCACCGCACCGGGCAGGGGCACCGCGCCGGGCAGGGGCACCACACCGGCACCGCACCGGGCAGGGGCACCACACCGGCACCGCACCGGGCAGGGGCACCGCGCCGGGCAGGGGCACAGCACCGACACCGCACAGAGCAGTGGCCCCGGGACTGCGCCCAGCCCTAGAGCTGCAGACACGGGCTGCGAGCGGCGGGCAAGCGCCCCGCGCCTCGGCACCGCTCGGGATGCCGAGATGTCCCCTCCCAGCCCGGGGTCACCGCCCGGCGCCCACCCGGACCCGCGCTGCCGCGGCTGCCCCCGGGGCTCCCCGCAGGACAGCCCCTTCCCTGCCACCGCCCCCGTGGGGCTCCGGGGCTGCTGTGACTGACGCAGCCGGAGCCGGGACGCAGGAACGTCTCTGGTTTAAACATTTCCTCGGAGTTTCTGGCTGGTCCTGGAGCAGCGTGTCCTGGAGCAGCCGAGTCCCACTGCCGGGACGCGAGTTCCCCCTCACGCTGCCCCAGACAATCCCGCTCGGGTTCACTACGGTCCGAAATCCTGAAATTAGGGTCACGCAAATAGGAAGAGTCGAAGGTGTGTGTCAGCCCCGCGGGAGCCAACAGCAGGACAAGAGCGTGTTGTCTCTCCAAGCTGAAGGAGAAGGTTGTTCTGCCGGTGAGGCTGTTTACACAAAACACAAAGCCATTGAGTCCACCGCTAATTTCTTTTCCCTGAGGTCAAATTGTTTCTACTCAACGATACCGGAAACATTAAGGAGTGGATCGACAAGAGAACACAGTCACGGTCTCCTAAACGCCAACCTGGCACCCGCAGGGTGAGGCCGGGTGACCGGGGCTGCTGACCTGCAGTTCGGCTGTGGCCACGTCCCGCACGGCTGCTCCCCACAAATCCCCGCTGGCAGGAGGGAGGGACAGGCGTTTAATGAAATGTTCCTGGCCGGCCTCTGTCACAGTGCTGATCACTGCCTTGCTACCCCCACCTGACCCAGCTCTTTCTGCCTGAAGCTTCCTCTCCAGCACCAGAGGAGCCAGCTACCTCCTTCCCAACAGGAGTTTGAGGGATGCCTCCCTGCCAAGAGCTGCTCGAGAAGCACTGGCCGGTGAGCAGGCAGCAGCAACCACATCCCCAGTCAGCCCTGCACTCCTTGGAGCACGAGGGGCACGGTCCCAGGTGAACAAGCAGTGCTGGCAGAACACCATGTCCAGCACCAGCCCTGCCTGCTGCTGGGGCACCGGGTGCCCATGGCCACTGGAGCCAAAAGGCCACAGGTGCAGTGCTTGCAATGGCCCTGCCATGAGTGACTCTCAGGTTGTGAAAAACAACATGGTTTTACTCAGCTCTGTTCAAGAATGCTCTTTGTTCAGGTGAGCATTGCCCAGAACCTGCCCACTTCTCAGCATTGCCTGAGGTCGTGCAAGTTGACTCTGTGGCTGCCCCCACAGGGGGTCCCTGCCAGGGCCCATGCACTGTCCAGGCCCAGGAGCACAGCCCAGACTGGCAGGGAGCCCCAGCTCTCCAACGAGAGACACAGAGCCAGGTAGGGATCTCAGCTTGGTCCCTGGCAGGCTCATGTCTCCTTATCAAGGGTTTCCATCGTGAAATGAGATGCCTTGGAAGATCCCAGAGGAGCAGGGGAGTGTCTCAGTCCAGTGAGGCCCCTGCAGACAGGAGAGGAAATCAGTTGGCTCCAACTGTCCCCTCCCACACCTTCCTTGTGAGAGGTCTGAGCAATTTCCTAAATGATCCCCCAAATGCCACTCCACACCAGAACTTGGTAGGAGGGAAGCAGCTCAGGCAGGGGAACAGGTCTTCTGACCTGGCCAGGAACACCAATCTGCAGCCAGCTTGGCCTGAAACCAGCAGGCTCCTTTTCCACAATCAGGCGCCCACTGCAGCTCCCCAGCGTTATCAGGGTGACATTTCTGGGCTGCAGGTGCCAGTGCCAGCCTCTGCTTTGAGGAACCGCCACAATCAGGGAACATAACCCATTTCTCACCTGCATTTGGCTGCCAGAAAAAGTACAGGGGACTGTGTAATCACTCTCCTTAGAATTAGATCATGAATCAAAGCCTTGCTCAGCTCCAGGCTCCACCAAGCCTCGCCAGGAATTGTCTGTTCTGATCCCAGAGTTTGGGGCAGGATCACAGATGGGTCTGGATGAAGGGGATGCACATCTGGGATGGTACAGCACAGGGTGCCTGTCCCAGGAAGCTCCAGGGACACTCAAGGCTTGTTTCATAGCTGGTTTCACCACCTCATACCCATGGGAACTTCTGTGTCTCTCACCCTAACTCATGTGAATTCAGGGAGGCAGAGATGGCACCCAAACTTCAGCTGTAGCTGTAATCCTGGCCAGATCACTGCACAGGATTTCCTCAGCCCAGAGGTGCAGATGGGACCCACCTGCACATTTATCCCAACACATAAAGTTATCAAACTGAAACAGCTCTTGCTCCCAAGCAGCTGCATAAAGTAAAACCTCTCTTGGAATCTTTCCTCCTTAACCAGTGGGATCCGAGTGTGCCCAGCCTGATAGTGCCTTATCTCAGCCCCAGCCCCTCTGAGCTCTGCCTCACCCTGGCCAGTGAGCCCTAATCACCACAGCCAGACATGGCAAGGGCCTCTGAGGGGCCACAGGCTGGAGGAGAGGGCTGTATCAGCCACCTCCCCATCCAAAAACATCCTGAGCCACCTCCTCCAGCAAGCCCCTCCCCAGGGCTGTGTGGCTGGGCAGGACAGCACCTCCACAGAGGCACATCTTCTCCCTCCAGGGCAGCAGCAGGAGCTGACAGTGGCACTGTGGGACCCATCCCACAGCCTCAGCAGTGACACCTCAGACTCAGCAGTGGCATCTCTCTGCAGCAGGACTGCCCAGCCCAGGGAAGCTGATCCCACAGGGTCCTCAAAGGCAAAACTGGATGTGGTCTCTGGTAACCAGCCCAGAGGGTTTGGAAAAGGAATTTTACACAATGTCCACTCTGCAGAGGGGACGTACTCTTCCTCCTTCTCCTCCCCCCCCTCACTGAGTAAGCAACTAAATAGGAAGCTGAAAAGGAGAAGGGAATTGCTGCCAGGAGTGCCTTGGAATGAAAAGCTGGGTTTAGGCTTATCTAATGTCACATCAGCCATTTCCTAAGAAGGGAGCAAATTTAATTAAGAACACAGACTCCCTCAAGGACAGCCAGGTTACATACAGCACTCCCAGCCTGGAACACAGTGCTGGGAGGTCGGCATCGTGCACAGGCAGCAGGAACAGACACTCCTGGCCCAGCTGCTGAAGGCTCATTGTTTGGGATCAAACACAAACACCTTCAGGCACAGCACCCTGCCCTCTGCAGGAGTACAAGAGCACAGAGCAGCCAGAGCAACCACAGAGGGCAGGGGCAATGAAGGGAGGAAGGGAGAGGCAGATCTTGGACATGGAAACAACCAAAGGGCAGACACTGGGAGCACATGAATCCTACAGAGAGACTTTGGTGGCTGCAGACATAGAGGGATGATCTCTGATCAAGCAGAGTTCTGGGCTGGGCAGAGCCTGTGCCAGTTGTGGGGACAGATGCACTGCAGGGCTCATGGCACACACCATGGCACAGCCTTTGCTGCTGGGTTTGCTCAGCACCATCTCTGGCAGGACCACGACAGAGCTCACAGGGGTGATGGTCCTCAGAAAGGAGACCACACCAGCTCATTGTGTCAGTGACTCTCACAAAGCATTCCTGGTGCCCCTGCCTGGCATTCCTGCCAGCAGAGAAGTGCTGGCACTCAGGAATTCCTCCACAGCACTGCTGAGCCCAGCATGGAGAGGAAGCCTGGGCTCCAGCCACAGTTCCAGAGCAATGTGCCCACACCAGAGCAGCACATCCCACCAAGTTCAGATCACTGGGCACCTGCTAAAAAACAAATTTTTACATTTCACAGCCCCTGGACTCCAGTATCTTGCCTACACTGAAAATTCCTCAACACTGACATCAGCTGTCAGGAACAGGTGAGCCAATGCCAGGTTGTTCCCAAGGGCAGGGAATGTCAGACAGGGGCAGGGAATGTCAGACAGGGGCAGACAGTGGGGTGCAAGAACCATCTGCTCTGCTGGACCCCCAGACTGACCACATTGCTCTGACCTGAGGTCACTCCAGCACTGCCCCCAACCTCTGCCAGTGACATGCACACACTGATGAGGGAAAGGTGATCCTGCCCCAACACAGCCATCTGCTTCCCCAGGACTGGCAGGGTCAGTGACTGCACCTGGGCCACAGCTCCTGACAAGTTGGGGACTTTGTTATCAGCACTGAGAGCCCAAAGCTGAGTCATGCCTCTCCCAGCCACAGTGGTACAGGGCTTACCTCATCACCTCTGCACAAACCCAGGGGTTTCCAGGAGGCTGCACATGCAAATTTAAAGTAAATGTTGAGAAGGGCAGCGAGGGCACCCACAGGCCACAACTCTGGCAAGTGGAGAAACCCACTTGTGCTGCTGCTTCCCACCCTGGAACCACTGCACTTCCCTGAGGCAGCAAGGAAATATGACTGAAGGGCAGAAATCTGGTGCACTGCTCTGTTTTGCCTCTGATGGAAAAATAAAGATAGATGAAAACAGCCAGGTTGCTCTATAAATACATCTCATTTTAATCACCTGAAATTAATTCCCTGGCTTCCCCCAGCCTGCTTGGCAGCAAGGGCATTTCCTTCTGCCACTGAGGGCTTCCACAGCATAGCAACAATGGCCAGTCCCCTCCTCCTGCCTCAGCCCCTGGCACTGCAGCAGGACTGCAGGACCCAGGCACGTGGCTGGCAGGGATACAGGGGGGCTCTTTCAGGCCAAGCTTGGCCAGACAGCTGGGACTGCTCTGAGGCCATCACAGGAACCAGCAGCAGTCCAGTTTCACTTCTGGGTGGTCCCCCTCAGAACTGCCTAGAGCAGCTTTAGCCTCTCAAACACATCAACAGGGAGAACAGACAGACAGAGGATCTCAGGATATTCCTAAGTCTTTGGAAGAGTTTGCAGACTCATCTTGCCCCAAGAAATCCCAAGATGCAGCTACTTGCAGTCACAGTTTGAAGCCAGGCCCAGAGAGCAACACTTGGCAGTGAGACCTGAGACTGCAGCAGGGAAGGGGAGGAGGTTCCTGTCAGAAGAACTTGACACCTCGGCCATCATCCAGTGTGATAATTTCAGCCTTGTGCTCCTGCTGCAAGGCCTGCAGGGCACGGAGCAGTGTAGCCTCATCCAAGCCATGAAACTCTAGGGAAAGACAACAGGACAAAAAAAAAATAGCATCAGGAAACAAACAGGTTTGTGAGGTCCAGGGACTGGAGGCAGCAATGGTGAGGGCTCTGAAGGGCACCATCACACTACAGCAAACCCAGAGTCATGGCTACACTGACAGGCTCATCATCTCTGCTTCAGGAACAGAGCCTAAAGGCCATCAGACAGCAGAGCAGGAGCTTGTCTTGAGAAAAAAACACCCCTCACCACACCAGATAAAATGCTGGGCACAGGGCAATGAAAATGCAATTACAGAGGGGGACATTCCTGCAAAGTGATAAAAGCATTTGGAGTAGTGCCAATAGTGGGAAAGGGTGAGTTTGCATCTGAGATTTCAAAATATTTAATCCACAAAACTGTAACCTGGCAATCAACTGTTTACATGCTCCAATCCAGTGTGCTCTGAAAACCTACTCCAGAACACAAGCCCCAACTTTACCTTCATTCTCTGTGTCATCTCCACTGGCCAGCTCGTACAGTGTGAACACAGAGTTGGTCAGGCCATTCCTGGACACCTGGAAACATGAAGGCAACATAGCAAATTTTATCCATGTGGCTGAACATCCTTGTCTGATCTCTCCTACCCCCTGGAGTGTGTAACATGGAGCATGCACAGCACTTGAAAAGCAGAAGAACCCTGGACATGCTGGGGGAGAGGGGTCAGGAGGTGCAGCCTGAGGGAATGAAGACAGGCCCTCTCCTGCTGCTCTGCTCTTCCTGCCTGTGTGTTTCACAGTGAGAACTTAGGCCAGATAGAGGCCAGACACAGACACTGCCCTGTCCTCACCATGGGACAGCCAACAGCACTGGGGGTGGACAAACAACACTCGCCACTCACACTGCAGCTCACAGCAAGTGACAAGCTGCTAATGGATCCTCACCTCTCTGAAACAGAGAGAAGTGCAAGGAGAAGGGTAAAAGCAGTGAGGAAGCAAGCAGTGCTTTTTTCCAAATGGCAGCCAGGACCCCCTGTCCTCATGGACACAGCCTGGTGTGGGTGTGCAGCCCCTGTGCTCTCACCCATTGATAGATGAGCTTTCCCCATTCTTCCGGCCTCTTCCACATGATTAGAAAGCTGGTTTTGTTCTTATCTAACCATTCCAGGTTCCCTAGAAACAATAGGGAACAGGGATTGAAGCAGAGCACAGGTCCAAAATAAGGATCAAACATGCAGATTTCAGGGCATGTGCCAGACAGTGCAATCGGAGGCAGCTTCACAGAGCAGCCCCTGCCCTACAGTTCACTCCGACTTCCTAAATATTGCCATGTCTACAGAAAGGGATTTCTCTTCCCCGCTAAAGCAGCCTGCAGAGGCAGGGCTGGTCCCGCGGAGCCGCGAGCAGCCCGGGCAGAGGAGGTGACCGGGCGGGGACACAGCCCATCCCCGCGGGAGGGACAAGCCCCGGCCCGGGACGGAGCCCAGCGGCTGCTGCCCTCCTTGCCCTGCGGGAGGGGCACGGACGGACGGACAAGGCACCCACCGTTCTTGCGGAGCTCCTCCAGCACCACCTGGATGGATTCCAGCGGCAGCTTCCCTGGGCGCGGGTTAAGGAGGCGTGGGCGGAGGCGGGGGGAAGGGGCTCGGGGGGCGCGGGCACCGGGCCCAAAGGATACGCTGGAGGCGGTGGTTGGCGAAGAGCGGAATGTCCTGGGCCTCCCGTACCGTCATGGCGGGCAGCCGGTGCTGCTGGCTGTAGGCGAGCGCCAGCGCGCACCAGGCCGCCAGCTGCTTCTGCCGCGTCTCGCCGTTGGGCTGCAGCCTGCGGGGTCGCGGCACCGATGCACGGGGGCGGATGGGCACGGGCACCACCGGCCCGCGCTCCCCGCCCCGCATCCCCCAGCCCCGGCCCCGGCCCCGGTCCCAGCCCCGGCCGTGCTCACGTGAAGAAGGGTGGGAAGCTGTACTGCCAGGGCCACACGAAGCTCATCGCCGCCACCGGAACCGCCGCCGCCGCTTCCCGCCCCGCCCCGCTTCCGGCACGGCCGCGGGCCCCGCCCCCGCCAGCAAGACCCGCCCCAGGCGGGGCCACGCCCTCCCCGGTGTGCCACGCCCCCTCGGAGCGGCCACGCCCTCGTGCAGCCCCGCCCCTCTCGCCGAGGGCGGTCCCGGTTCTGGTGCCCCGTGTTGGTCCCGGTTCCCTGCGGCAAGCAGCTGCCGGCTGACCCCTGCCAGAAGGGCGCTTGCGGTGGGATCTCGCCCGGGCCGGGGCCGAGGAGGGATCGGACGACCGAAGAACCAGCGCCAGGCGTGGGGGAAGAAACGTTTAATCCCGAGCCGCAGGGTGGGAAAGGCGCAGGAGGAACCGGCCGCCTCAGCAGCGCGGGTTGGTGGCCCCGAGAGCCCACCGGGCGGTTCGGGTGCTGGGGCGGCCCCGCAGCCGCGGGACGGGACGGCAGCTCTAGGCCTGCGCCTTGCTATCCTTGCTGCGCCAGATGACCAGGGTGACGAGGAAGGGGATGAGGCAGATGGGTGCGATGATCATGGCCAGGAGCACATCTTCGGGCGGGTCGAAGTACACCGGGTGCTCCAGGGTGCAGTTGTGGAAGTAGCGGTGATGGCTCTGGAAGATGTACTGCTCTGCCAGTGCATTGGGGTAGCTGTAGTTCAGGCGTTCAGCCCAGAACTCCAGGCAGCCCTGCAGCTCGCTGTAGGGCCTGGGAAGAGAGCCGGGACATCGACAGGATGGGACACCAGAGGCACAGTCCCCTTCTGGACTGCCCAGCCCCTGCACCCTGCTACTGGAGGGGAAGGTCCTGCTGCCCTATACCTACCTGCTGATGACTTTCCACTCGCACAACTCTGATGTCCTCACATTCCTCATCAGGTCGACAAAGTAATCCCAGCACTGCAGTGTGAGGTCGGTGTAATTCCCGTCTGTGAGGAAAGGTGCTGAACATGAGCAGCATGCCTCTGCCCACAGTGCACCCCTGCCTGCCCCTGCTACCAGGTGACACCTGGCATATGGAGCCCTGCCCTGGCCGGTGGGAGAGACATCAACATAGTGAGAGATGGATCCCACAGCAGCCCTGAGATGCTGCCTGGAGACTGCAGCAGCCCAGGGCAATACCAGGGCCACAGGGGGAGGGCAGGCTTCTGCTGGCTGCCCCCACTGTGGGCAGTGGCAGGGAGGGCTTCATGGCACAGGCCAGCTATTTTTGGGGTGGCTAGAGTAAAGGAGGGATCATTCTGTGGCACAGAACCAACCCTGGCCAGGGCACTGTTTGTCCTACAGTGCTGCCCGGCCCTCGCTGAACTCCAGCACTCACACATGGACTGGGCTGTCCCGTTGGACATGGCCATAGGTGGGCTTGTCCCAGCATCCTGGCTGAAGCTTGTTGTCACTGTATCCGTGTGGACTGTCTGAGTGTGTCCCAGGAGCACTGCAGAGGGAGAGACACAGGCTAAGAGGGGACATAGAGTCTGGGGGAGGTAAGGCTGCTGACAGGGCTCCATGTGCAGGAGCTACCCTGGCAGAGGCTGAGTCTACATGAAATCACTGCTTTTGGGTGTCCCTCAGGGGACACTGGAGCTGGCAGGTGGGGCACAGAGAGCCAGAGCCTGGCACATGCTGGGGCTAGGGCGTCCATCAGGGGCTGTGGGAAGGGCTAGCCAGTCTGCAGGCAGCTATCCAAAGGTTTGGAGGGGCTGATTAGGGGCTATGAACCATGGGCCGTGGTCACAGCATGGGGACAGACTGGGGCCCCACCCATGGGGAGCCAGCGTGGTGCTGCATTGCAGCCGGACAGGGCTGGGGCAGGAAGAGGAAGCACTGGCCATAGCACAGAACTGCAGGAGAGCCCCTCTGCCTGCCGTCAGTCCCACACCCAGCACAGCCTGCCAAGGGCTTAGGGCATGTCTTGCCTGGCCCGTGGGAGCCCCATGGCTCAAGGAAACTGCTCGATCAATCTTCCACCCTTAGCTGCGGGTCTCTAGCGTGGGGCACTGCTGCTGGCTCCACGCTGAACTGCCAGAGTGGGCTCTGCCTGAGCACTGGCCACGGGGTGTTCCTGGGCTAGTACACTGCTGTGGTAAGGGCACCCCACCCTGTCCCGATCTCTGTTCCTGATGGTCCCATCCAGCCCCTCTGCCTCGGCATACGTGGTGCTACAGCTCCTGTTCCAGCCCGGCTCTTTGCAGGGCTCCCTGCCAGAGCGTGGTGGGAGCTGCCCCACAGTACCTGCGGCTCACCTGCCACTTCCCCCTGGCCATGCGATAGCTGCCTCAGCTAACCTCAGCGTTGACAGGCTGGTTCCATCTTGGGGTGGGGCGATGGGGCGGGCTGAGTCAAGACCCTGGCCCCAGGCCCCACGAGTGGGAGGGCGGCCACGTGCGGGCTGGTTCGGGGTGCGGAGCCCCCGGGGCCGCGCCCCGCGCACTTACCGCAGAGCAGCAGGAGCCCTTGGGAGAGACGGCGGGAGCTCTTGTGCGCGCGCGGTGCCATCCTGCCAAAGCCTGCCGGCTAACGACCGGGACAGGGATTTCAATGGAAATAACAGGAAGCAACTCCTTTCCTCTGACAGGGGCAGTTTGACTACAGGAGACGTGTGAAAAATGAGATTGCTCAGTGCTGCTCTGAAGCGGCTCTCCCGGCGGGACCCTGCGCTGTCCCGTGCGGTGCCGGCCCCCGCGGGCATCGCTCCCGCACCCCGGCACCCACGACGCCCGCGCCTCACCCACCGGCCTGGAGGATCCACTCCTTGCACAGCACGTCCAGCGTTACGAGGCCGCGATTTGTTTACTTGTGTATTTCTCTTTAATCCTGTCTGGGCTGGGTTGTGAAATCCCTCGTCTCCTGCGTGGAGGGCAGGCAGCCCAGCAGCGGGGGGAGTGGACGGGAAAGCACAATGTCCCCGGACGGGCGCTGCCGCCCGGGAATGGGGACGGCAGGGGAACCCACGGCCCCAAAACCGCAGTTTCTGGTTCACACAGGCACCTGCCCCGCAGGCAGCACTGCCGGAGCAGCCCCAGCTCCTGCCCATGGCCAAGGAAGGAAGGGTGAGGACACAACCTACCCCCAGGCACGAGGCCGAGGAGGTGGGGAGAGGGCAGACACTTGGCCGACCCTGCCAGTCCTTGGCCACAGTGCCTTCCTCCTGCACTGTCCAGCCTGGCGCCTGCTTGACTCTGCGAGAGCCCCCCCTTCCTGGAGCAGTTCCCGCCCAGGGGCCCATGTCCCCCCTCACTGAGGGTGACTTCAGCCCGCAGGTCTGCTGCATTCCCACACAGCACCTGGCTGAGGCTGGGTGAGCTCCTTTCACACCTGGCAGGGGCAGAGTGCAGTCCTGTCCTTTAACAGCCGCCTCAGGCACCAAGAGCAGGGACTGGAGTGCATTGCAGGGACCCTCCCTGCTGTGGATCGCACTGGGCTTCAGCTCCACAGCAAAGGTCCTGGCAGAGCTGTGTGATGCCTCCCAGCCTGCAGCAACCACCTTCTGCGGGCGAGTGGCCACATCTGGAAGTCATCCCCAGCACTCCAGCGGCTGCAGCCTGGAGCCCCTGGTCGCTCTTTCTGGTGGAGCCTCCAGGCGGGTGGCAGGAGCCTCTGCCAGGGAGACACCCAATGATCTCAGCGCGGCCCCAGGGCTGGGATGGCCGCCCCCCTCCTGGGGCGTCCGGAGGGGATGGGCAGGGACAGCACGGTGGCTGCTTGCCAGGAGCCTGGGCTCCCCACCCAGCCTGGCATCCCCGGCGTTCCCTGCCAGCCCCAAGCTGAGGAGCAGAGGAAGGAGATCGGTCCGTGCAGGGTCAGTTGCCTGGGACTCTTCACCCAGTGTTCCCCTCAGGCAGGTGCCCCATGTGCAGCCTCCCCTCGTGCCACTCCAAACCTAAGGAATCCCAAACTCCCCATCCCTGCTTTGAACTCTCACCCTCAGCCCTCTCCTCCCACTCATTAGCTACCAGGACTGGCTGGGAAGGAGGCTGTTTCTGGCCCCTCAAAGACCTGATGGGCAGCTTCTCCCTGGGATTTGAACCCCTTTCCGGGCTCTGCTGAGTGTGAGGGCAGCTGCAAGGGGCATGAAACAGCTGAGCCCCTTGGCCACAGCCACTCTGGGGGGCCAACTGCCCAGCGTGGGGAGCTTGGTCTCTGTGCAGCTGGTGAAGTATTCAGCCTGCACCTGAAGGAAGAAGGTGTTGAGGATGGCCCCAGGCCAGGGCAGGAGAGCAGCTGGCCAGCTGCTGGGTGCCACTGGAGAGCTCACTGTAGGTGCTGTGGAGGGGACAGCATGAGGCCAGCCTGCAGGGCTGGGGACACATCCCTGCGATGGCCCTGCTCTGAGTGTGCGTGTGGCACTGCTGGTGCTGATGCTGAACCACCTGCTGATCTGGTCCCAGCGGCAGTGACTTCCCTTGGGGATGGCCATGAGGGTGACATGGAAGGGGGCCCAGGAGCAGAGGGAGATCCAGCCCTGATAGGTGTCCTAGCAGTGGGCTGGTAACCACCAGCACCTCCAGAGGTCCTGCAGGGCACCAGACAGACCCTGGGATGTCGCCCCACTCCCAGCTCTCCCCCCAGGTGTCATTTCAGGAGTGATGTTTGCAGTCAGCCCGGACTCTGCCCAGGATGAGGCAGGCATTCTGATTATTGTGCAGTTCAACACACAGCCCTAGGGGTCCCACACTAGGGCTGCCAGGGCTGCCTGTGACTGTGAGTGTCCCATGGGCTCAGCCAAGCCAGGAGTGAGGCTCTGAGGTTTTTGCAAGCCCCAGCATAGATTGCACAGGTTTCTCTGAGGTCTGCAGTGGATGGGGAGGACAATCAGGATGATAAGAGGGCAACTGTACTCACCATCCTCATCCAGTAGTCACTTAGAAGGCCAGATTGTGCCATTGGTGGTGGTAGGACCTGTGGGACCATGTGAGGTCCAAGGGGTGCTGGACATTGCCCTGCCAGTGGTAGAGCACCCCACTATAGCCCTGCTGCAGAAGCCAGGGCTAGAGCCACCTGGGACATGGCACCAGGGCACTAACTTCATCCTTGAGATCCCCATGCTCAGTGTTCCCATCCCCTGCAGGAAGGAGACACAGGATGCCAGGGCTGCACAGCCAGGAACAACCCCTGTGCCCAGTTGGTGGTCCCACTACATCAGAGACCCCCTCCTCCTCCTCTCCCAGGCCGAGCTGAGCACAGTAAAGGGACTAAGGGAGCAGAGGGCTCCTGGCTCTGCCTTGGTTGGCCCTTGCAGCCTGGAAAGGAAGTTTCTGAGCCAACGCCAGCCCCGGGGGCAGAGAAGTGCATAGCAAATCCTGCTCAGAGATCCTCGGAAAGAAGGCCAGGAGGGCCAGGTGAGCTGTCCCCCAGCACAGCTGCACTGGGACAGAGGAGAGAACAAGCCAGGGACCTGCGATGACTCGCTGCCCGCCAGACCCTGTGCCCAGTCCCCTGGTGTCTCCGTGCAGTACCCCCAGCTGCCTCTGCCGCACCCAGGGGAGCAGAGACAGGAGCAGGCAGCACACCAGCCGTAGCTGGGGGAGCATCCTCATCCTCCCGACAGCGGGATTCCTGCGTCAGGGCTGGGGCTCCTCCGGGCATCTACCCCAGACCCCGGCCCGTCCAGCACTGTCCGCTCGGTCCCGAGCCGATGCCCGGGAAGGTCGCGGATCGCCGGGCCCCCGCCCCACCTGGCTCAGCGGAGCTCCGGGATGCAGGGCTGCGGGCGCGGGCCGGGCCTGCTCGTCCCCCGCAGTCACCCTGCGGGACCCGCCGGGAAAGAGTGCCCTGGGGCACGGACAGGGGACGGACGGGGCCCCCGCCGGGGCAGGAGCCAGCTCCGTCCGCTCCCCAGCGCCGGGGCCCCCGGGGCAGGAAAGCTGCCGCCAGCAGCCGCTTCCTGCCCGGCGCCGCCACAGGGGGGCCCGGCGGCGGGGCCAGAGGGAACCGGGACCACCAGGACGGCTCGTCGAGGAGCTTGGCCAGGCCGGGAAAGGCTGTCCCGGGGCCCGGAGGGCGGTGGAACCGGGCGGGAACAGCGCTGTCCCACCAGGCGCTTCCCGCGGGATGAGGCCGGGCCCACAACAGGGGCAGGGAGGGCCCCGGCACACCGAGAATGGGCGGGCACGGCACTGAGCCGCCGCGCTTAACCCGTTCCCCGCAGCCGACAGCGATGTCCTCCAGGCTGGAAAGGCTCCGCTCCGCCGAGACAGCCCAGGAGCCCCCGCCCCACCGGCACCACCGGCACCGGCGGCGGCGACGCAGGGCGGGACCTGGGCATATGAGAAGCAGGGCGGGGCCAGAGGCGGGCCCGGGGCGGAGGCGGGGCCGGGCCCGGGCTCGGGCGGGGGGGCCGGGGCTAAGGCGGGGCCGGGCTCGGGGCTGAGGCGGGGGCCGGGCCCGGGGCTGAGGCGGGGCCGGGCCCGGGGCTGAGGCGGGGCCGGGCCTGGGGCTGAGGCGGGCGGGGGCCGGGGCTGAGGCGGGGCTGAGGCGGGGCTGAGGCGGGGCTGAGGCGGGGCCTGGCCCGGGGCTGAGGCGAGGGCTGAGGCGGGGCCGGGCCCGGGGCTGAGGCGGGGCGGGGGCCGGGGCTGAGGGCGGGGCTGAGGCGGGCGGGGCCCGAGGCTGAGGCGGGGCCGGGCCCGGGCTGAGGCGGGGCCGGGGCCCGGGGCTGAGGCGGGGCTGAGGCGGGGCCGGGCCCGGAGCTGAGGCGGGGCGGGGGCCTGGGGGCTGAGGCGGGGCGGGGGCCGGGGCTGAGGCGGGGCTGAGGCGGGGCGGCCCGGGGCTGAGGGGGGCGGGCCGGCTGATGTGCGGGGGCCGGGCCCGGGCTGAGGCGGGCGGGGCCGGGGCTGAGGCGGGGGGCCCGGGCCCGGGGGCTGAGGCGGGGCTGAGGCGGGGCCGGCCCGGGGCTGAGGCGGGGCTGAGGCGGGGCTGAGGCGGGCGGGGCCGGGCCCGGGGCTGAGGCGGGCGGGGGCCGGGGCTGAGGCGGGGCCGGGCCCGGGGCTGAGGCGGGGCTGAGGCGGGGCCGGGCCCGGGGCTGAGGCGGGCCGGGGCCGGGCCCGGGGCGGGCCGGCGCGCGCGCAGTGTCGCGGGGGCGCGCGGCCTCCCCCTGTCGCGATGGCCGAGCAGTGAGTGCGGGCGGGGCCGGGAGGTCCCGGGGGGTCCTGGGGGGCAGCGGGTCCCCATGGAACCGGCCGGACCCCGGGGACAGGGAGTTTCGGGGCTGGGACCCGCTCCCCCGGCCTGGCGGCGCCGCTGGCCTCGGCTCGCTCCGGTTCTTGTTCCCGGGCTCGGGGAGCGCTCGGGCCCGGCCGCAGCGGCGGGGAGAGCTGCTGGAGTGGACCCGCGGCTCTCCGGCGGCGTGTCCCGGGGCAGGGCGGGGACCCCAGCAGCCCCGGGGGCTCGGCGGACAGGAGCGGGCGGTTCGGTCAGCACCACAGCTCGCTGCTGTCCCGGGCCTGTCCGTGCGCTTCGCCTGTGGGTGTTCCGCAGTCAGGAGCACTGCAGAGCCACGGTGTTGTTTTGCTTGGTTTATGATTGATAGAGTGTTTTTCCCATTCATAAGAGTGTTTTTCTAATATCACTTGTTTCAGCGTTGAGCCCTCTGTTATTTGATGTTAATTCTTTCTGTACTGTTACAGAAAAATGGAAATTACCACTCCTCCGACATCCAAATGTATCATGTACTGGAAGAGGAAAGTCAAGTCTGAGTACATGCGTCTGCGGCAGCTCAAGAGGTTCCAGGCCAACATGGGAGCAAAGGTACAGTCACAGCAAGGACTAGGCTGAGATGCCCCAAAAAGGCTTCATTTCAGCTCAGAGTGCTGCTAGAGGGTGTTAGCAAGGTGAATTGATGAGCTGTGCTTGACTTGCAAGCTGGATCAATGGGAAGAGATGCTACTTCTCCTCATGCTCTGTCCTGAGCTGTGTGGGCAGCAGCTGTGGCACACATGAAGCTGTTAAACAAGCACTGATGTAACTGCAGCAAGAGAGCTCATTTTCAGTTGGTTTTTACAGGATCTTCCTGATGTGCTGTGGGAGTTCTCAATGGGTTTTGTTAAATTTTGAGAACTCCTTTTCTCCTTTCAGGCTCTCTTTGTGGCCAACTTTGCGAAGGTTCATGAAAAGACTCAAATCCTTAATGAAGACTGGAAGAAGCTTCGAGTGCAACCAGTGCAGCTGATGAAGCCAGTCAGTGGGCACCCGTTCCTGAAACAGGTGTGCAGAGAAAAAGGGGCAGCAACAGCAAGTGGGGACTGGAGCCAGGACTCTGCAGGCAACTGTTGGGATATGGGATAAGTTTTTGTCTGTGTTGTCCTAAGTCAGTGTCAGGCTGTGCATCACACTTCTGGAATGCAGAAATGGACAAAAAGTAACCCCAAGGCTTTTTCCTGTGGTGGAGTTCACAGGGTGGATATGGGGCTTCTGTATTCATCCTGAATTCGGTTTTCCTCAGGCTGTGGCAGCCTCCCAGGATGGTTTCTCACTGACCTTCTCTGTACTTGTATTCCAGTGCACTGTTGAGAGCATTTTCCCAGGATTTTCGAGCCAGACACTGTACATGAGGACCCTGAACACAGTGGCACTGGTGCCCATTATGTACTCCTGGTCCCCTCTTCAGCAGAATTTCATGGTACGTGGGAAGCATGAGGTCTCAGTGAGGTCAGCATCTGACTGTTACATGGTTGGGAAGTGGTTCTTCATCCCACTTGTTTCAGGCAACATCTGCTTGAGAGATGATGAAAAGTTGCTTGTATTAGTAGAATATTAGTTAGAAAATTAGTTGCTTGTATTGTAGAATCCCACAAGGCAGACTTGTGTCCATGCTACCTCACCCAGGTAGTTTCTTTTACATGTGACTTCTTAACACTCACCATTGCTTCACAGGATTCAAGGAGTAAATATGTTTTTGGAGGGTTTTGTTTGTTTGTGTTTTTCCCTAAGATTTTTATTTCCCTTTATATGAAGAGTTTCATTTCTTAGGCAGGTCCTTTCGTTTGTGGCTGGATTACAGTGGGGTAGCACTGATGTGTCAGTGATGAGACATTTGCTGTGCACTGTGTTGGTAGATCTGAGGGATCAGGGAAGCCTTGGGCACAGCCCCATTTGGGTCAGCAACCACTGCTTTTCTGATTTGTGTCTGATTTCTCTTCAGGTGGAGGATGAAACAGTTCTGTGCAATATCCCTTACATGGGAGACGAGGTGAAGGAGGAAGATGAAACTTTCATTGAAGAACTCATTAATAACTATGATGGGAAAGTTCATGGAGAGGAAGGTAACTGGGGGCAACCAGCTCTGACCACTCCAGGCCAGGTTGGATGGGGCTTAGAGCAGCCTGGTCTAGTGGCCTGTCCATGGCAGGGGTGGAGCATGATGAGCTTTGTGATCCCTTCCAAGCCAAACCTTCCTGTGGTTCTGGGGTTCAGTCTCTTGCAAATAACATACCCAGGATGTTCAAAAGTCAAAAGGTGGCAGCAGCAACCAACTTTACTGTGGGAGCTCTCAGAGCAGGGAAACAGGATGGTGCCTGCCATTCTCCTTTGCAAGGGCACATTCCTGCCTTTGGGTACCTCACTCATTTTAATGGCTGGAGTGCTCTGGAGCCAGTCCTCCTCTGTATAGGGATTCACAGGCAACCTCTGGGATTCTGAAAATGTGCTAGAGGGGGAGGAGCTCAGCAACCCTGTTCTGCTTGTTGCCTTAGCCGAGAGTCTAATCAATGAAAAGCACTGTCTGCCCCATCATAAAATTACCCAGTGAGGAGGAAGACACAGGAAACTGGTGTGGCCTGTCCTGAGATTGCTGAAAACAATACACCACTACTGACTGTAGTGCTAAAATCCCACTTTCCCCAAAAAACTGAGAGGAGGGCTCTGGTGGGCAGCAGAGCACACTGGCTTGTGGTTTACTATGGTGAGAAATGAGAAAGATGATGGCACTCCCACTCCCACTTCTGTGTGTTTCAGAAATGATCTCAGGGTCAGTCCTCATCAGTGATGCTGTGTTCCTGGAGCTAGTGAATGCTCTGAATCAGTACTCAGACGAGGAAGAGGAAGGACACAATGATTCTGAGGTGAAACAGGAGGATGGAAAAGAGGAGCTGCCAGTGACAAGGAAAAGAAAGCGTGGAGTGGAAGGTGGGTTTAGCCCCCAGAGAAGTGAAGATGATGTTGGTCACATTTCTGTCCTGCCCCACCTGAGCACTGGGCACCACTCTCCTGCCATCACTGGGTTGTTAATGTGTTGCCAAGAGTAGTTCCAGCTTGACAAGTTCTGTAGCAGAAGAGACATGGTTTGTTCTCACTGTCCACTGTGGACAGGAGAAGAAATCACCATCTGAAAGTGTGGTGAGGAGTAATTTAGATGAGTCATCTGAAAACCCACTTCCTGATGAGATTATCAGAGCTGGGTGTTATCTGAGAGGCTTTGGGATGTTTTCAAGTGCTGGTCTGGCAAACACCTGTCAGGGACGTGTGGGTGGATCTGTTTCTGTGGGAGGCAGGGAGATGGACATTTTCAAATCCCTTCCAGACCTGCTTTCCATGTATTAGTGTTCCTCTTCCCTCTCCTATGCCACCTGGAGCTCTTGTTGCCTAGAGGAAGCTCTGGTTTGTGGGATTTTCATGTGTCCTCATTGACCTTCTGAATGCTGATGGGTAATTTTGTCTTTGTCCTTGATCTGTAGTGATGCGGGCAGCACAAACACCAACACTTTTGTGGATGTAGAAAAGCATTGTCTGCAAGTTCTGCCCTGGCAGAAATAAATAGTAGTAGCACTTAAGAAAAGTTAGTACTTCTTGCAGTACATTGTGTTGCACTGGAAGTGGTCTAACACTGCTTCTGGAAGTACTTCAGCCTGGTTGCAGGACATAAGGTTTATCTGTTGTACATGTACATTTCTGTCTTAAAATACAATCCTGAGCATCTCTGGAATTGCTCTGTGCAAGAAGGAGAGACCCATCCACATCAGCTTGACTGAAGAATTGTGTCTCCTCTTCTTTATAGGTAACAAGAAGTGTTCCAAGAAGAGATTCCCCAATGACATGATATTCACTGCTATTTCTTCCATGTTTCCTGAATATGGCTTCCCAGAGGATATGAAAGAAAGGTAGAAAATCCCTGCACTGGTTGTCTCTTCCCTTTCTTAGCAAGAATTGAAATCTTTATTTCAGAGACCAGCACTGTGGGCTGGCTGGGCTCTGTGGGCAGAGCATATTTTGAGTGTTATACACTGCAGTTTGGCCTTGAGGTACCTGGCCAGAGCCTGATGGGCTCAGATGGTGGTGCAGGCATGCAGAGCTGTCACAGTTGGGGAATGCACATCCCTGGGCCTTTGTGTTTGCCAACAGGTACCGGGAGCTGACGGAGGTGTCAGACCCCAACGTGCTGCCGCCGCAGTGCACTCCCAACATCGACGGGCCGTGCGCCAAGTCAGTGCAGCGGGAGCAGTCCCTGCACTCCTTCCACACCCTCTTCTGCCGCCGCTGCTTCAAATACGACTGCTTCCTGCATCGTAAGTGCCACCTCAGCCGGACGCTTCCCTAGAGCCCTTTCTCCTCAGTTTTCCTCTGCACACCTTGCTTAGTCCGTGCTGGAGTCTCTGGAGGGTGGTGCCTCATGAGTTTGCAGTGGGGCCTTAGGAGCTGGCAGGTGCCCAGAAGCCTTTTGTACCGACGGCTCCGCTCTCTGCTCCCACGGATGGCAGACCGACGCGCGTGGCCGTCCCCTCTCCGCGCTCAGCACGCCGCGTCCGAGCTCCCGGCGGTTTGTGGGGCATTCCTGCCGCCACCAGACTTTGCTCTTGCTTTGCAGAAGCTCCTCAGTGAAAGGCATGAATGTTTCACTGCCAAAGTCTGGACATGCCCCTGTGTTTTGTTGCTACCCTGGAACTTACAGCTTCGTCTTAGTCATGTTCCTGCGGTTGGTCCTGCCAAAGCCTTTTGGATACTGATTTAGCTGCTGGACCTGCTGTTCTCCAGGTCTAAGGGCTTCTTTGGGAAGTCGCAGGACTTTTTCCAGTGAATTATTTATTAAAAGATACAATATTAATATCATGTGGTCTTTTTGTTTCAGTGTGAAAGCTGATCCTTCTCCTATGGCCTCTCCTTCCAAGCTGCCTAGTCCCTGTTGTGGGTTAGAGCAGGGCTACCCTGTGGGTCTGGTTGCCCCACTGCCAGGGGAGCCCTCAGGCACACAGGCTCCTTCTTCCTGTCCCTTGCAGAGTGGGGGAAGACTCTTGGAGAATGCTAATAGTAAAGATAACTGTTACTTTTTCAGCTTTTCATGCTACTCCTAATGTGTACAAACGAAAGAATAGAGAGACCAAGATTGAGCCAGATCCTTGCGGCGCAGACTGTTTCCTCTGGCTGGTATGTTTCTGTGTCACTGCTTTAGAAACCATGAGAGAAGTGCCCTGGCCAGCTCTGCTCTGCAGAGCGCTGTGGATCTTTTTCACAACTTGGGTGATTTTTTCAGAATTAGCTCTGGTCCTTGTTGGATTCAGAGGAGCATGAGTGCACTGTTAGAGAAGTTTAGCCCATTTTATAAAGGAGCAGAGTGAGAAGGTAGAAGGATCCAGAGGAGTGAGCTGGGGGTTCAGGGCCAAGGAGCCTCTGCTGACTGGGCAGTGATGCCAAAAGGAACAAAATGGGAACCTGCAACACGAGGATGGCAGGGTCTGGCACTTGCTGAAGGGACCACACATGGCCAGCTTCTTCCACCTTCTCTTGGTGCTGGCAGGACAGGGCTTCTCCCAGGGCCTGTGGAAAAACCTTCCTGCATTCCCTGGTCATCTGCCACCTGTCTTGTCTTCTGCTCTGCTTGCAGGAAGGAGCCAAGGAGTTTGCTGCACTGCACAACCCCCGATCCAAGTGCTCAGGCCGTCGCCGGCGGCGGCACCACGTGGTGGGCGCGTCCTGCTCCAGCACCCCGGCTGTCACTGAGACCAGGGAGGGCGACAGCGACCGCGACACAGGCAACGAGTGGGCCTCTAGCTCCTCGGGTATGGTGCCAGTCCTGAGACACCCCACTCCTCTCTGTGAGGGCAGGCAGCTGGAGTTCTCCCAGGCTTCCCTCTGCTTCCTGCACAGCTGGAGAATTTGGAGTTAGCAGTCAGTGTTCCCAGCAAACCTGAGGGACACCAGCCCTGCCCTCGCTGCTGTGGGATTCACTGTCTTCTCCCAGGAAGGAGGAATGTTGCCAGGCAAAGCAAGAGCTTTGCTGGGACCTGTAAACACCAGAGTGAGCCCTTGGCTCCTGAGCACTGTGCCTGACCAGAAGCAGCAGTGTGTAGCTGGGAGTGCAGTGCAAGCTTGCAGAGCACTAGGGGGTGACCACTGCCCCCCAGAACCATGATGGCTAAGTGCCTTCTTCCAGGATGTGTTTGGCTTAACATCTGCCTTTCCTGCCAGAGGCCAACTCCCGCTGCCAAACCCCCACTAAGCAGAAGCTGAGCCCGGCCTCCTCCCAGCTGTTTGCAGTGGAGACGCCGCAGGAGCCGGTGGAGTGGACGGGAGCTGAGGAATCGCTCTTCCGTGTCTTCCATGGGACCTACTTCAACAACTTCTGCTCGATTGCCAGGCTGCTGGGGACAAAGACCTGCAAGCAGGTGGGTACCCAGAGCAGGCAATGCAGCAGCAAGAGAGGGGCCAGGGCCCCTGTTGGTTTTATTTCTCTGCCACAAGCTCCCCCCGAGGAAGGTGCCATATCAATGCTTTTGGAGTTCAGGGTGTTACTCTGCAGCAGTGCTGCTGTTGGCAGAGTTAGCCCTGTGTGCCAGTGCCGTGGGTTCCCTCCCATGTGTAGTGTCACAGCCAGGTGTGCAGACACTCATTTTCCAGGCAGGAGAAGGCAGTGTGCCATAGGCAGGAAAAGGGTAGAGCTGCTACTTTCTGAGCCCAGGCCTGGGAGCCCTTGCTGTGCTTAGTTACACTGTCCTTATGCTTTTGATAACACAAGTTCAGAGCACTGAACTTGTTTCTTCTTTTTGCTTCTGTTCTTCGGTAGGTCTTTCAGTTTGCAGTGAAGGAATCGCTTATAACGAAACTGCCAACAAATGAGTTAATGAATCCATCCCAGAAGAAGAAAAGGAAGCACAGGCAAGTGTTGGACAAGCTTGTTTTGTTCTTAAAATGCAACCAGATCTGCTGCTTTTTGTGCCAACGCATTCCTGGTAATCCCCATCTGGCTCCCATCTGTGCGCACGTCCTGCTGTCACATGGGGCTGCTGGGGCTGCTGCTGGGCGCTGGCCCTGGCCCTGCTCCAGGGCTGCTGCTCTGGCTGGGGGGGTCAGTGGCCCTGCAGTCCCAGGCTCAGCTCAAGGATAGACAGCCCTGGCTATTTGTCCTGGTGCCACTTCCCTAACAGGAACCTAACACTTCCCTAACTTGTAACCCACTTTGTTGATCTCAATGTGTCCAGTGTTATTCTGGCTCTGGGTTTTGGCTCAAAGAGCTTCTGCTGCAACTGCGTCACTCTCATCTCTCTCCGCTTTATGGCGGCTGCTGATCATTAATGCATGAATCTGCCAGGCCTGTCTCTGCTGTGCTGGCTGCTGGTGCTGAGTGGTGCTGGCTGACACTCCCTGATGGCAAATGCATCTCCTGAACCTTCTCTGCTCCTTTTGCAGGCTGTGGGCTGCTCATTGCAGGAAGATCCAGCTGAAGAAAGGTAGTGTTGGCTGTGGCTGTGTCATGGGAGGTTTGTGAGGGTTGAGTTCTCCAGCTCTGACTGATGCAGCAGAATGGCTGTGCCCTGCTCACCAGCCTGCAGGTCCAGCAGTGTGGAGGGGAGTGACACCCCTGGCCAGGCTCCTTGAGGTGCTGGGGGCATTGTGGCTGTCCCAGTGCACCCTGAGGCTGCAGGGGCAGTAGGATTTGCTGCAGCCAGAGGAGGCTGAGGGCTGGTGTGCAGCCCTGCTGTGCTCATTGACCACAGCCACGTGTGTGCCTGTGGGATCTGGGTGCTGCCAGGCTCCCCACCCAGTGCAGGCAGATAGGCAGCTTGCACCTTCTCTGCTCCAGTGCCCTCCACTTGCTGTTTTGAAAAGGTTCCTGCACATGCAGTTTCCAATTTTGCCATTTCTCTTCTTGTTCTAGATAATTCACCGACCCAGGTGTACAACTACCAGCCCTGTGACCACCCCGAGCATCCCTGTGACAGCTCTTGCCCTTGCATCATGACTCAGAATTTCTGTGAGAAGTTCTGCCAGTGCAACCCTGACTGTAAGAAGAGGTCAAGGACTATGGGGCAGGAAAGCAGCCAGCTCTGGCACAGAGCATGGGGAGGGTGCAGAGCTGGGACTTGCTGGGGGCCTACTTTATTCCTGCAGTTGTTGCTCTGTCCATCCACAGCAATTCTGTTAGCAGCCTGCTAAAATCCAAACAAAAAAAGGTTCTGTGCTGCCATGCAGCTGTTGGCAGCTGAGAGACACTCCTCTTAGTGCCCATCCCTATGTCTATATCCTGTGGGTGCTACTGCTGGTCCCCTGTGAGCAGGATGTGCCTCCAGCAATTAGGATGGGCGTTGGGTCACTGCTCTGCCATGTTTGCTTTTCCTGTCTGGGTTTCCATTCTCAGCTCTGCAATGGAGAAAACAGCCAAATTTTATCCTGTCCCTGCCTAAGGCCTGCCAGGGCGAGATCTGGCTGGGGAGGAGCAGTTGGGGCAGAGACCCTGCATGGCCCCTCTGTTCTGTGCCAAACCTCACAGTGCAAACCCACGTGTTGCTGCAGGTCAGAACCGCTTCCCAGGCTGCCGCTGTAAGACCCAGTGCAACACCAAGCAGTGCCCCTGCTACCTGGCTGTGCGCGAGTGTGACCCAGACCTCTGCCTCACCTGCGGCGCTTCCGAGCACTGGGACTGCAAGGTGGTCTCCTGCAAGAACTGCAGCATCCAGAGAGGCCTCAAAAAGGTATGGACAGCAGTGTGGCAGGGGCTGCCTCAGGGCAGAGGTGACACAGCTGCTGTGTGTGTGTGGGGATGAGGAACAACTTCTGGCTGCTGCCAGAGTGCCAGAGTCTGGAAAAGAGGCTGCTCTGCCTTGAGCCTGTGCAGCACTTTCTCTGGAGTAGGGATTGTGGATGTGAAAATCAGGACATAGGAGTTACATGAGGAATGGTGAGAGCAAGTCATAAAGTGACTCGAGAATGATTTAGTCTTGAATTCTGTTGGTCAGAGCAAGGAATTGCACATTCAAAAAAAGGGAAATTCAGAGAAAGTTGCAAATTAGTGTGTCAGGTCCTGTGCAGCCCCATGTAATGGTGTAAGTCTGTACGGAGCTGTGTTTCACCACAACAAGGGAATGCTGGATGGACACTGCCTCCCCTCTGTCCCCATGATCTGTGTGCTGTGAAGTGCTGTAACTGCCAACTCTCCCTGTATCATTTTATTTTGGTTCCAGCATTTGTTGCTGGCCCCATCAGATGTGGCTGGCTGGGGGACTTTCATCAAGGAGGCTGTGCAGAAGAACGAGTTCATCTCCGAGTACTGCGGAGAGGTCAGTGCTGCTGCCTGTGCTGGGGCTGCTGGCCAGGCACATGGGGGCTGTGTGTGGTGTGAGAGCTTCCCTTGGCTCTGGGGTCAGCTGCCTTCCCCAGCTGGGCTGTGCCTGTGGGCTCACTCTGACCAGCTCTGGAGATGAAGCCTTGTGCTCTCTGGGGACACCTCTCAGTACCTCTGGCCCTCTGATGTGAAGGATGGAGCATGTTGTGTGTGCTGCTGCCTGAGAGCCCTGCTCTGGCCCTGCCCCTGGGAACCCTGGCAAGCTCCTGCCCATGAGGTGGGAGGGAGAGCAGGAAGGTGTTTCCTGCTGGCAGGTCAGCCAACTCAACCCTCATCTGCTGAGTTTCTCAAGGTGATCTCCCTCTACAGCTCATTTCACAGGATGAGGCTGACAGGCGAGGAAAGGTCTACGACAAGTACATGTCCAGCTTCCTCTTCAACCTCAACAATGGTAACTTCCTGAGGTTGCCAGGGGTGGAAAGGCCAGGGCTGCTGGCCAGGTGGGCAGGCTTAGCCCACCTCTTGCCTGGGTGACAGGCCTGATCTTACACCATAGTTTCCTTCTCTTTTTTTTTTATAATAGATTTTGTTGTTGATGCTACTCGCAAAGGAAATAAAATCCGCTTTGCCAACCACTCAGTGAACCCCAACTGCTATGCGAAAGGTGAGGAGCCCCACCCAGCCAGGCCAGGCAGAACATGGTGCTGCAAGAGCTTCAGCCCAGGCAGGGGCTGCACATCTCTGATGCTGTATCTCTGATATTGTGTCTCTGGTGTTGTGTCTCTGGTTGCAGTTGTGATGGTGAATGGAGACCACCGCATTGGTATCTTTGCCAAGAGAGCCATCCAGGCAGGAGAGGAGCTCTTCTTTGACTACAGGTACCTTGGCCAGCAGGGACCTTGGGCTGCAGGGTTTGTGGGGAGCATGGGAGGTCATTTCTACAGCCATGACTTCCTGTCCTGTAGGTACAGCCAGGCAGATGCCCTGAAGTATGTCGGCATAGAGAGGGAGACGGACATCATCTAAGCTCCAGGGTGGTTCTGGCACACCTTGCTGCTGCACCTTGTAAGCAATGCCATGTTTGCTTCACGCTGACATGACTGCTGCTGTTCCTGCTGCTGTGTGCGTCACAAGTGCTACTTTCCATCCAGACACCAGAGAGACTTGGGGCGGGAGTGTAAGCAGCCCCTGGGCCATGGCTGTCCCAGGCTGGTAGCCCCTCTGCCCCAGCTGGCTGGGAAATGGGGACTGCCATGGGGACTGTGGCTGGAGTGGCACCAAGGGATGCCTGGGAGTGGGAGAGCAGCACTATGCAACATGATACTTTGAGTAGGGGTGCCACTGAGCTAGGTAGAGGACAATGGTACAGTCACTGCCTGTTATGACCCAGGGGAGGCTTCTCAGAAACCTTCCTTGGGCTTTGTGACCCCCCTGGCCCTGGGAATAAAGAGGAAATATTCTCTGGCAGGATGAGGTTTAGCCTTGGTACCCCATGCAAAAAAGGAAAAAAAAAAAAAGCACTTTAAACTAATCCTCAGCTGGTAGCTGGGCCCTGTATTTTGGGGTGGAGGGACTGCAGGCATCCCAGGTGTCTTGCATCCATCAGCAGCTTTGCAGGGATGTCGCTCCAGACCTGGGACAGGGCAGGCTGGATGGGGCCTGAGGTGACCTGAAGTGTGGGGCTGTCCCCTGAGAGCCACATATGCCACTAGCCTCCTGCTTGGCCTGGTGCTGGGTGCTGAGCTGCTCCCAATGTCCAGGACTGGGTTCCTAGGATGACATGAGGAGCCTGGCTGAGCCCTGACCTGGCTTCAGGGCCCCAGCCCACTCCCAGCTCTTTAGTCCAGGATGACACAGAGATGCTGGGTTTACCCGGGAGCCAGGCCCTCCCTGGCCCAGCCCTCACCATGCTTTATAAGTACCCTGCCATGGCAGGCCAGGCTCTTTGTCTGTCCCAGTTTTCTGTGATGGCCCCCTGGAGCCTGGAGGTGTTTAGGTCTGTCTGGAGCAGTGCTTGTATCCCAGCACCTGCCTGAGCCTTGCTCCCTGCCACCTCCATCTGCCCAGCTCCTGCCAGCCCTGCTCTTGCCTAAGCGTCTTCTGCCACCTCGGCCATATCTGCACTATGCCAGGCTTGTGTCTGTGGTTTGTTGACGGTAAATAATGGTAATAATAATGCACTTTAAATAACATGGCTTGTAGCCTTTGTCATAATAAAGTGGTAGCGAAGACCTTCCTCTGCCTTCTGGCCTCTATCCCCAGACTGTCCCCTGGCTGCTGGGCTCAGCTCAGCTGTCCCTGACGTGGCTCCCAGGGGGAATCATGAGTGACCCACACTGGCTCAGGGTGGGAAGGGGGCAGAGGTGTGTGGTGGGGAGAGCAGGACATGATGTGTGTGTGCACCAGCAGCTGAGCTGCCTCTAGCCCTGGCTCACTGCATCTTGCTCCAGGACCAGGAATTGCTCTTGTCAATGTGGTGCCTCCCTTGGTGCAGGGTGGGAGGAGAGGATCTGATCCTCCTGATCCAGCTGCCAAGGTGAAGGCCGGGGAGTGTCAAACGCCATCATTCTGCCTTTATTTGATTATCTTCACATCTCATTCAAAAGAACAGACTTTTTAAAAATAAAGTGCCCAGTGGAGCCAGGCCTTTGGGTAGATAAATGCATATCTGTAACATTGTCTTACCACAACACAGCAAGTGAACAGGAGCTTTCCCTGGGCTGGAGGTAATCAGCAGGACTGGCACTTCGTACAGAGAAGTAGCAAACTACAGACCACGTACCACGACACGCGGGGACGTCGCGCCCGCGGGAGCTTCCGTTTGGTTTTTTATACAAACCGATAGAATAAAAAAACCAGAGTGTAGTAGAATATCCAGCAACAAAAATGGTAGAAAGGATCTGTACCTGATCTTATGAAAGCAGCATCTCAGCAAGGTGCGGTGGCGGCATGCGCGGCGCCGGTGGGGAGTATTGCTTGGCAGCCCGGCTGTGCGGGGCCGGTGCTCGTGGCTCTGCGTGGCGCTGGCGAAGCGAGCAAAGCAGCGGGTCATCTACGCGGGCAGCGCTAACGGGCGGCAGCAGCCGGGATCCCCCGACCAGAGGGAGGGTGGGAGCCGGGCCTGGGGCTCCCCGGCAGAGGCCAGGCAGGATTTGGCAGCTGGAGAGGCAGCAGGCTGCCTCCAGCGTGGCGGCTGTCGGCGTGTCCGGGGCGAGCGAGGCTGGGGCTCGGCGGGTCGTGGCCGTGCTCCGGGGCCGGTCAGTGGCGGCCGTGGGGAGGAGGTGGCCGCCGGTCCGGTCCGGTCCGGTCTGTTTGAAGGCGGGTGTTGGCAGTTCAGGTGTGCTCGGCCTTTTGGTCCCGCAACACTCGCTCATTCCCGGGCGGCTCCCGGGGCTGCGGGGGCTGTGAGCCCATCCCGGCCCCGCTAGTCCCCTCTCGGCTCCTCCAGGATCTGGGGCAGGTTCTGTTCTTTGCGTGCCGACGGCGGTTTGGGGGCACCGCCGTAATCCTGGATGGCCTTGGGCTCGTTGGTGTGGTAAGAGCCCTTGTAGCGGTGGTGGTAGAAGTAGAGCAGCACCAGCAGCCCTGAGAGCAGCAGGAGCAGGAAGATCACAACTGCGGGGGAGAGAGAGCAGTGAGGGATTGGGGAGGGGCCGCAGGGCCATGCCAATGTGGAATACCAGAGGCTTCACTTACAGCCAATGATGATCCCAATCCAGCCATCGTCGTGCACGTGTGGGAACTCTGCAGAGACAGAGCAGGCAGCTGAGACCAGACTGCAGCAAGGTCTCACGCTGGAGCTTCCCTTCTGCAGCTGGTGCTTGACAAGGTCTCCATCCCCACCAAGGTCCCACCACATCACCCACCTGTGGCCATGTACCAGGGGTCCATCTCAGGAGGGATAAGGAGGGTGCTGAGGGGAAGCATTGAGGCACAGCTCGACTCCACCAGTTCCCCCCGGATGCTGTAGGGCCGCAGGGGGCTGGTGGGGTGGAAGATGGCTTTGAGGGGCACGAGGGTGTTGAATTTCACTCCTGAGAGGCAGCCTGAGAAGCCAGGTGTGTTGTAGCGCTGGATCTCGGGGTCAATCACACCAGTCTCTGTGGGGCCACAGAAGGAGATTACTCATCCCTCTCAGACAGCAAGGGCCATTCTGTGCAGAGGAAACCCCGGAGACCCCAGCATGGGACCCCAGCTCACCCATCACACGACCCAGGTACAGGTTTTTGGGTGAGTCCAGCTTGCTGTCCACAAACAGGGAAAACTGCTGCTCCATGACGGGGAGATAGTCCACCTGGGAAACAGGTGCACAACATCAGTGCCCACAGAGCCACCCCACCCAAGCCCCCTCCCAGCCTGACCTGAAGCCCCCAGGCCCCACCAGGAGGGTGCCCCATCCCAAACCTGGGTGTAGAGTGTGCGGTGCAGGCGGGTGATGTTGACACGGTGGGGCCGCCCATCTGTCACTGGCTTGTTGGTGAGAGTGAAGACATAGGGGCTGGTGCCCAGCTGGTAGCGCAGCTGTAGGCTCCCTGTGGGCAGCACAGAGCTGTCAGCAGGGCTGGACCTCTCAGTGGGCACCTCCAGCCCATCTATCGGGTTGGAAAGTGGCATCCACAGAGAGGAGCATCCTATGCAGACAGGGGTCCTCATGCAGGCTGTGGATGAGCCCAAGGGCAGTGGGCCCTGCCCTCACCATCATCCTTGATGAGCACGGCCATATAGTCCTTAACAAAGGTGCTGACGTAAAGCAGCACGGCAGGTGCCGAGGTGGTGCTGAAGCTGAAGCTGACCTCCTCACTGGTGAGGTTGTAGCCAGGCAGGGGCTGCCAGGGACTGCTGACAATGCTGGCGAACTCTCGGGCGGCGTACAGCGACATGGGCAGGATGTTGTACCGCACCCAGGTGCCCTCCTCGAAGTACCCACCGATGTCTGCAGGAGAGCTGACGGGTGAGGGGAGCGCCGGCCCCTCGGCCCCTCCCAGCCCGCGGAGCACGGCGCTCACCGTGGTTGCAGAAGGGCCCGGTGAAGGCGGAGATGCTGCAGTTGCAGGTGTAGTGGCTGTAGCGCTCCACGCAGAGCCCGCTGTTCTGGCAGGGCACCGGCGGGTCCTGGCAGTAGCCGGTGCAGTTGACCCGCACACCCTCCGTCTCGTTGGCCTTGCCCTCCAGGTTGAGCGTCACCCCGTTCATCCGCAGTGCCCGCAGGCACCCCAGGAACGGGCGCATCTTGTGCTCTGCTGCACCTGCAGCAGGGCCAAGAATGAGTGCCCTGTGGCACTTGGGGACCTGGGGGTGCAGGGGCGTGGCCAGGGGCTCTCACCAACGTAGAGGGGCCGGTCAAATTCCAGGCGGACGAAGCTCTGTGGGGGGAATGGCCGCACCACCCAGGGCAGCTTGTCCACCCGCAGCCGCGCCAGCTTGACATTGAGCTCAGCTTTCACCTGGTGCCACTCGTCATCGTTCCAGGGTACCACCGACCGCACCGTCAGGTTCTCGTCCCCATTCCCAATGTCAAATATAAATGCCACATCCCTGGTGGCTGCAAGGACAGGATGCTGAGAAGAGGCCCCAGCCCTTTTTCCCCCAACAGTCCTGCACCCTCTGCCCCACCGTACTGTTGAGCTCAATGCGGATGTAGTTCCGGTAGCCTGGGTTCTCCAAGAAGACTCCAGACTGGGCAGTGGTCTTGAAATAGAAGGAGATGTCAAGGCTGTGGTTGGCCTGGAAGGTGGGGAAGATGAGGGCTGCGCCCCTGTTGAAGGAGACGGTGTTCCAGGTGTTACCTGCAGGGCATGGGAGAGGCAGTGAGGGATGGGCAGGGTCCCTCCATGTGGGACACCACAGGCAGGTGTAGGCACTCTGCAGGCAGGGGATGTTCTGTGGGGCCGGTCACTTACGGTCTCCATAGCACCGTAGGGGCCCCAGCAAGAATTGGGCTTCAGAGCCAGTGCGGTTGGTGTCTCCAACTACAACCTGGGTGACGGGCAGGTGGTCCACAAAGGTCAGCAGACCCTTGTCTGTCCTCCTGCAAATGTGAGTACATCAGAGGGGCCATGAGGTGTTTCTTTCCCTTCACCATCCCACAGCCCTGCTACCCCCATCTGAGTGCCCCAGAATCTGTGCCCCTCATGACTGCAACCCCCACCCCACATCTCCTGTTCCACAGACACCACCACTCACCAAATTGCATGGTCGGCATCGCAGTTGCAGAAGTACTGGGGGTCAGCACAGTTCTTTTCCAGCCCGCAGGCACAGCGCTGGATGCCGGGTCGCGAGCCCCCCCAGTAGTAGTGCCGCTCATCATTCCGACCCATCCAGAAGCTGAAGGGCAGCCCGGCTGCAAGCCCAGAGGAGGGTCAGGACACTGCCCTATGCAGCCATGCAGCACCACCCCCCTTCTGGCACTCACAGGGGGTGTTGAGCAGGCGGGAGTTGTAGCAGTGGAGCTCGATGCGCTGCTCGCAGTACTCAGAGGCATTGGCCAGGGCTGAGACCTCGGCCCAGGAGGCGTTCCAATACTCCACGGCCCCCAGGTAGGGCCGGTCCACACTGGAGCCCGTCACCCGCGTTCCGTAGTGGCGGTTGTGCCGGATGATGGTCCACGCTCGGTCCTCTGCAGTGAAAGGGGAGCTTCAGGACTTGACCCCTAGGATACCCCCACTCCCTCTATCCTGTTCCAGCTCCAATACACAGGCAAGGACTGGTTCCCAGGGGCACCAGAAGTCCCCTCTGCCCTCCTGCTACCCCCACCTCGGATGTCACAGTACACCGTGAAGGGCTTGAGCGGCCCACTGCCATCTGGGTCTATGGTGTAGTTGCCTGACGTCTTCCCGCTGACCCGGTAAGCATCACACGTTTCCTTGTAAAGGGCTGGAAAAGAAGAATGGGGTGGAGGTCAGTGCAAGGGAGGCACCAGGCAGGAACAGGGCTTGCAGATGCCCCTACTGTCCCTGACCCACAGAGCTCCAGACTCACATTTGTGGCAGGTCTCCCCCTTGTACCCCGTCAGGTCACAGATGCACATGAAGTCATCCCAGGATTGGATACAGCGGCTGTCGTGCTCACACAGGTTGGGGGTGCACCTGAGGGCACAGAGGGTTCCTGTCCCAGCACCAGCACAGTCCCCAATGCCCCCCACTGCCAGGCAGCACCCTTGTCCTGGTCAATACCTGTCTGTGATCCCACAGACGTTGAAGAACACATTGTAGTACTGTGCGTGCCTTTGGTGTGCCATCAGCTCCACATCCACAGGCTGCATGTCTACGTTCAGCATCTGCATACAGCCGTGGAAAGCTGTCTGGTTTGACCGGCAGCCAGTGACTGAGGCCGGCTTGGGGCAGCCTGCAAGACAGATGGGGGTGAGCAGCCCTCAAGCACCCATTGCCCCAGACCCCACCCTGCTGCCCACCTCCAAAGAAGTACTGTTTGCCAGTGCGTAGCTGGAAGGGGTGTGCCACCCGAAACTCGGCACCATCCTCATTGTCAATGGTCACCACGGCTGAGCCCTCCCGTGCCACCAGGTGCACCGAGTGCCAGAAACCATCGTTGAGGCGATGCCCTGTGCAGAGGGGAAGATGTGTGTGGGGATGCTCCACTGCCAGATTGACCCCTCAGCCCCATGCTGGCTCTCCAGCTCACCTGCAGCAAACTCCAGCTTTTTCTTGCCAGGTTGGCTGATGGAGACATTGATCTGCCCCTCACTCAGCACCATCTCAAGGGAGCCCATGTTGTCAGAAAAGCCAGTGTAGAGCAGGAGGCCAACAGTGTCCCAGGAGCGGAAGCGGAAGCTGACAGCCAGGCGGTTTCTCCGTGGGATCCCTTCCACCTGCACGTAGTTGTTGATGCCAGCGAAGGTGATGGGGGTCATCAGCTGGTCCTGGCAGTAGTGGCCCACCTTGCCCTGGGAGTGACCAAGGGAGGGGTGAGGAAGAGAATGTTCCCATAGAGGGGAGGCCCTCCCATCCCCACAGTCCTGGCCTCAATCATGCCAAATTGATCCCAATGCCTGGCAGAGCCAGGCAGGCGCCCCAGGCCAGGGACAACCTTGCACGGTCAATCTGGCGCCGCTTGGCTGAGCACGGCCGCTGCCCGGCCCCGTGTCACCCCGCAGCAGGCAGGGAGCCTTGCCCCAAGGAGGGGGTCACCCCGCACTGGGGCTAAGGACACCCAAGAAAGGGGTCCCCCCCACAGCAGGGAGAGGACTCCCAGAGAAGGGGCCACCCCCCAGGCTGGACCTCAAAGCGAATGTTGGGCCGCCGGTGCCGGGCCAGCTCGGCGATGTTGACCCCGTTGAACATGATGTTCTCCACACAGCCCCGGAAGTTCTGTCGGTAAGTGAGGTGCTGCTTCTCGTGGTCAATCACCCCCCCAAAGAATACCTGCAGGGCAGAGGGAGGGTGTCAGCCCTTCTCTGGAGCACACCCCAGCTCAGCATCCTGCAGCCCCCTGCCCAGTGCACCCACCTCGGTTTCGAGGTCAAGTTGGTCGAAGGTGCCATGGCAGCGGAAGCGCTTGACCTCCCCATCCAGGGTCAGGTTGATAAAGTGCCCCAGACGCTCAATGTGCAATGAGTGCCAGTGCTGGTCATCCAGGAGGCTGCCCATTGCCACCGTTGTGTGGCCCTCACTGGCGTGCAGTGGGCTGCTGCCTGGGGAGGACCAGCATCAGCCGGTGGCCCCCTGGCCTCACACCCCCAGCCCCTGGCCCCAGCTCACCTAAGCTGATGTGCAGGAGGAGCTGGGCCTGTTTGAGCTCCACTGTGATGTAGTCACCCTGTGAGCCCTCCCCGTGCATCAGCACCCCATCCTGCTCCAGTGTCTTGAAGTTGAAGGAGATGTCATCCTCAAAGGTACTGACCATCTTGGCTCGGAAACGGTAGGAGATGGCATCATCCCCATCAAAGTAGAGCACGTGGGACCCTGGGGAGAGCAGAGCAGCCCCACCCCTGTCACTGCCTGCAGCAGCAGGTGCCCCGGCACAGAGAATACTCCCTTCTGCTATGGTTTCTGCCATGGCTCCAGACTGTTTAGACACAACCCCATCTGAGAGAGTTTTCCAGGTGTGCCAGAGCCAGGATCCCACCATGCAGGGCTGCTGGAGCCCCTGGCCAGGTACTCACGGTAGGGGCAGCCATAGAGGCCCAGGCGCAGCCCAATCTTGCCACGCGGGTTCCAGGCCACCGGAATGATGCGAATGTATCGTGCGAGGATGGGGTAATGCAGGTCATGCCGCACCACCCCGCTCTCATTCACGTTCCCAAAGAATGTCTGGGGGTGAAGGGTCACTGTCAACACTTTGCTCCAGGTCTCTACCCCCCTCAGAGAGCCCCCTCCCACCTGAGCTCCCCCCTACCCAGTTGCTGCCCTGCTGGAAGAAGGGTTTCCAGCTCGTAGGGTGATCTCCATAGAGCACAATGTAGCGTGTAAGCCAGTCATAGGTGTTGAAGGTTCCCTGCGTGGCCACTGCATTGATCCGGTGCTTTTGCATCAGGTCGATCTGGAGCCAGGGCTGCTTGTCGCGGGGGTCGGGGGACCAGCCGCTGGTGCCTGCGGGGGGAGCAGCTCAGCGGCTCGGCTCCCGACTGAGGGCGGCTGCTCGCTCGGCCCCACCACGGCACCTGACTGGACCCTTCAGCCCCGCGAGAGGCAAAACCCGACCAGGGACACCCCTTGCCCACCTCCCCTGCCCGCCTGAATCCCGGTTCCGCGGGGGGACTCACTGTACAGACGGGCGAAGCTGGCCGAGTAGAAAATGTTGTATCTGGAGGAGGCACCGATGGAGTAAGAGTAAAGGGGAGCAACGAGCTCATCATAGCAGGGTCCTGACGAGAGAACGGAGTTGGGGGCGGCCTCGGAGCACTGAGCTGGGCAGTGTCCCCGCGGGAGCTCCCCAGCGCTGCGGACCCTGAGGGCTCGGGACCCCGCGGTTCCCGTGGGCCGGCGGAGCGGCGAGCCCGCTTTGCTCTCCCCTCCCACTGCAGCGGAGCTGACACACCTCTGCGGGCCCCGGCGCCGGCTCCAGCCGCCTCCGCACTGACGTGGGCGACGGGACCCCCGCTCTGCCCCGCCCCGGCGGGGAACGATCCCGCCTGGGATTCCGGGGGACCCCGTGCAAACCTCGCGGCACCGGCAAAAGACCCTCCGAAGGGGCTGGGGTTCCGAACCTCCTTCAGGGTCCCCTACCGGGTCGGACGGAGCCCGAGGAGACCAGGAGCAGCCCCAGCTCTCACTGTAGGACCGTGCTGCATCAACCCCCAGTCCACCGCCCGCCGACTCTACCGTGCCCTGTACCACCGAGCCCTGTACCACCGCCCCCCGCCTCACTGCCCCGGGGAAGAGGCTCCGAGCGCCGGTTCAGGGGGCCAAGGGGAGCTGCCCGCTGCAACCAGGGCCTCGCCGATTCCCGTTCCCGATAGCGGGTCGGGCCCGGTGCAGCCCCGCGGCGGGGCCAGCCCGGCGGGTGGCGGCGCTGGCCGAGGTGCTGGCGGAGCCCGGCCGGTCCCGTGGGGCGGCCCCGCTCTCCTGGGCATTCCGGGGCATCCCGGATCCTCGAGGCGTCCCGGTTGTCCCGGGTCCCCAGAGGCTGCGGCCGGGCGCGGGGCCGCCGCCGGCGGGGGGGCTGCGGCGGGGCCGCCCCGGGCGGGGCGCGGTCGGGGGGAGAGCCCGGACGGCCGTGTCCGGCGGTGACCTTGGGAACGATGCGAACAGGGGCAGCGGAGAATATCGCGGGATGCTGGGAGATGCCCAGGGAAGAAGGGGGGATGCCCGAGAGAACGGAGGATGCGGGGACTGATCGGGGATGCGGGGACGGGGCGGCGGGCGCGGTCCCGCAGTGCGGAGCGGCAACTCCCGGGACTGCGGCCCCACTTACGTGCGAGGCAGCCGGGACCGGGGCGCAGGAAGCCGGCGCAGGCGGCGAGCAGGAGCCCGAGGAGGCGGCGGGCGCCCATGCTGCGCGCCCCGAGCGCCCTCGGCGCCGCCGCTCCCGGTGCTGCAGCCGCTCGGCGGAGCGGGGCCGGCGGCTCCGCCCACGGGGCGGGGGGGAAGCCGGGCCGGGCCGGGCCGGGCGCGGCGCAGAGCCCCGGCCGCCCCCGCCGCACCCACCGCCGCGCCCCGGGGAGATGCTCCGCCCGAAAGCGAGATTTCCCCACTTTTGGGCACGGCGAGCTGCCGGCCGCCCGGGGCTGCACCTGAACACGGCTCTTGTGGGCGGGGGTACGGGCACAGTGAGGCTGTGCAGGAGCCCCCCGGGCACCTTCGGCCGGTTCCTAGGCGGCAGCTGGTCCCCGCCGCGCCCCGAGCCTCCCGTCCCTCCGCAGCCGCCGTGCAGGGGGAGGCTCGGAGCGGTGCCCGCAGCCCCCCCGCAGCAGATGTGGTGTGGCGGCGATTTGTAATCAAGCCGTGGATTAAGGCCTGCAGGTCTCGGGGTCGCTGCTCTCTCCAGTGGTGCAGAAGAAGGGATTTAGTTTGTATCTGCTCTCAACCACCCCCAGACGCCCACAGAGGGGTTGCAGGGGGGGGTTGGTGCCTGCGTGCCCTACATACACCTACATCCCTGCGGTGCTCCGTGTCCCCTGGCCCCGCAGGAGCAGCAGTCCTGCTCTCCCAGGGACCTCGAGCAGTCCCGAGAGACGGGGATGCCCCAGCAGCTGCTGGGTCCGGGCTGGCTCCGAGCGTGGAGCAGGAGCACGGCCAGGCTGTGGCCGGGGCAGGCGCACCGGTGGCTCCAGACCTGGCAGCGTGTGCCAGGCTCGGTCTGCGGGCAGGGGCTGAGGCTCCTCCCTGCCCGGGCAGAGCCCAGACCGCGGCTGGGGAGTGGGAAACAGCAGAAAGCTCCAGGTGTGGCAGGGATGTGGGACACCTGGCAGTGCACCAGGAGTTCTGCTACCAGGAGCTGGAACTGTGTGCTGAGGACATTGGCACCCACTCTCCTGTCCATGTGCCTGCAGATCAATCCACAGGAGAGGCACAGCTCACCTGGCCTTATCCTGACATTCTGGGGGGCTGCCTGCTCTGGCCACAGCCCCACATCCTGACCTGTGCTGGCTCAGATCTGTGACAGCCCCAACAGGGACATATAGAATCCCTGCTCTGCACCCATAGGTGCCAACTCTGGCCTCAGGACCCTTCTCCCTCCTGCAAGATGCAGGGTGCAGGAAGGCATGTCCAGAGCAGTGATCTGCAGTTAGCATCCCTGCACTGCAAAAAGAGCCCGAGAGGGGGAAGAGACCCTCCAGCAAAGAGCCCTGGGGACACCTGGAGGCTGGGAGTACCTGTCCTGGCTGCTCTTCATCCAGGGTGCAACAGCTCCACAGCCTCACAGAGAACACCCAGGATCCTGTGCCCGTATGGAGGCAGCAGGAGGGCCTAGGGCAGACTGGAGATAAGCCACGGCAAAAACAGCTGTAGCTGGGAGAAAGGAGGATTGAGGGATTATGGCCAGGAACCCATTAAAGCTAGGGATAAATTTTCTCCCCCCCTGGGGAGAGGAAAGTGGGGCTTCTGCCCCACAGGAAATAATCCGCTTTTTAATGAGGAGCTGGGAATTTTGTTGTCAACAGCCAGCAACACGCCTGCCCAGCACTGCAGGGATGCAGCACTAGGCTGGGATCCCTGGGTGGGTGGTATGCCCTGCACCAGCAGCCACCTCAGCTTCTGGAACCACCATGTTTGCCATCAGGAAAAGATGATCCTAGACCAGACAGATCTGCCGATCCTGCTAGAGGAGCATCCTGCCTGTGCCAGCCCACAACAGCCCCCACTCCACTCATTGGCCCCATTCCCTCTGGTCCTGCAGGAGCCAACAACAGCCCTGGGATGGGCTGGGGTTTCCTGCATGTGCTGGATGCCCTTGGCCAGACCCTGCTGCCCTGGCTGGGTGCTCCTGGGTTTGGCTGGCACACCCACATGACAGAGACTGAGCAGAGCTGCTATTTCTATCCCCAGCATGCAGATGTAAAAGATGCACAAGTAAAGGATTCAGGACAGGCTTCAAAGTGAGGTCACACCTGCCTTTCTCCCCAGGGCTGGGTCTGTGCTTTCTACCATTCTCAGTATCAGGAGCTGCACATGGTAAAACCACAGGTTTCAGAGCGCTCAGACACCAGCAGTTTGAGACTCACCAGCCAGGGGAAAGGCTCTGCTGCTCAATGAAGGAGCAGGTAAGGGGGCTGCAGGGTGAGGGGTTTGCTGGGACCCAGGCAGGACCCCCCCCACCCCCTATCAATGGCTTTTCTTAGTTTTTTTAAGGCAGTTTTCTTGTGAGCCCTGTGGGTTTAGACTGAGAGGCAAAACCCTGGGGATTTCCAGCACCAGGATTCAGCCTGGTGTTCCAGGCCCTTGGGGCCTGAGCAAGAAAGGGGCTAGAGGAGCTGCTGGAGTGTCAACCTGCCATGGCACTGGTTTTTAATCCCACCTGTGGTCCCAGAGCAGTTGAGGAGCTCAAGCCCAGCTGCCTGGATTCACTGACAGGGGCCAGAATGAAATTGCTGTTGTGAGGCTACTGTGGGTCCGAGAGTGTCAGATCCTGATCTCCAGGTCAGTGGGGTCCCAGCTGGCCAGTACCAGGCTGCAGCACTGTCCTGCTGCCCCAGAGCAGGGCTGAGCAGCTGGGAGGTGGGAGCACTGCGCTCAGCTTCCTGCAACCTGTGTGAGGCAGGAGCTCCCTATCTGGGAGCAGGACCAGGCAGTGCAAGGCTGGGGTCCCCAGGGTGGTGTGTGGGGGCTTTGGGCACCTGGGGATGCTGGTGTGGATCCCCAAAACTCAGTTGCCCAGGGCAGCTGGGGCTGTAGGCTGGGTGCTGAGCCCCAGAGCAGTTCCATGGCAGGTTCAGAGTTATTTTGTGGGAGGTGAATGCTGTGCTAGGGACGCCGTGGCTGGGGTTATATCCCTGCTCGGGAAATGTGTGGTCTGTCTTGTAACGACTGAGTGCGGTGAACCTCCCTCTGCTGCGAGGTGGGTGTGAGACAAAAACAAACTCCTCGCGGGACCTGGCTCTGCGGCACACCCGGGCTCCCAGTGGTGAGGCCGGGTGGAGATGAGCTGCCCCGGGTGCGGTTCTGCACCTCGTGGCCGGGCGACCACTGCTGAGCCCTCCTCACTCAGCCTCCTTCTGCACAGGTGACTCCCAGCCCCGTCTCAACAGAGTTGATGGTCACCACTGACTATTACCCCTGGGAGTACGGGTACTCGGGCGAGACCGGCATGCTGCCTGAGCTCTGTGAGAAGCAGGAAATACAGGGCTTCGCCCGCACCTTCCAGCCTGCCGTGTACCTGCTGCTCTCACTGCTGGGCACGGTGGGGAATGGGCTGGTGCTGCTCACATACATCCTCTACCGCCGGGCACAGAGCGTCACCGATGTTTGCCTCCTGCACCTCGCTCTGTCTGACCTCCTGCTGCTCCTGACGCTGCCCTTCGCCATCACCTACACGCAGCAGGGCTGGTCCCCGGGCACAGCAGTCTGCAAGGCGGTGCAGGGTCTCTACGCCCTCAATTTCTACAGCGGCTTTTTCTTCCTCACCTGCATCAGTATGGATCGCTATGTGTCCATTGCGCGGGCGCCCGCTTCCTGGCGAATGCGCCCACAAGCTCGCCGCCGTGGCTGGCAGACGGCGGGGCTGGCCTGGCTGCTGGCCACGATGCTAGCCCTGCCCCAGTTCGTCTACAGCCAGGCAGAGCAGCACCAGGGTTTCCGGCTCTGTCGTGTTGTCTTCCCCCGGGTGGTCTCACGGGAAGCCCGGGGGGCCACCAACCTGGTGCAGGTGGTGCTCGGCTTCGCGCTGCCCTTCCTGGTGATGGCAAGCTGCTACGCAGCTGTGGCACGAACACTGCTGGCGACCCGCGGTGCGCAGCCTCACCGGGCGCTGCGGGTGCTGCTGGCCCTCGTGCTGGTTTTTGTGGCCCTGCAGCTGCCCCACAGCCTGATGGTGCTGCTGGACGCGGCCGAGCTGCTGGCCAGCTGGGAGATGAGCTGCGCCCAGAGCCGCAGCAAAGACCTGGCGCTGCTGGTCACCGGCGGGCTGGCGTACCTGCGCTGCTGCCTCAACCCCCTGCTCTACGCCTTCCTCTGCCAGCGCTTCCGCCGGGACCTGTGGCTGCTCGCCAGCAAAGCCGGCTGTGTTAGGTCCCTCGACCCGCGCTGATCCTGCTGCTCCAGTCCCCGCAGTCCCCGCCGGCGGACATCGCTCTCCAGCTGCTTGGACGTGGCGTAGAAGCGCAGTGCCCGCGGCCGGGGCAGGGACCGGCGCCGCGGGGTTCGGTCCCTCCGCGACTCCCCGGGGGCAGCGCCGTCCGTGCACGGACCTGCCCCAGCGAGCAGCACCAGACAACCCGCACGGCGCCTGCACACGCCTGGGCAGAGGGAAGAGCAGCCCTGCAGCGCCTACATGCCCTGCGACTGCCTTCAGTGCCCGGCCACCCGCCGGGCTGCGGTCCCCGCAATGTCACGCGTGTTTCAGGGGAACCCGCAATGTCACGCGCGTCGAGTGCCATGCAATGTATGACGTGCTGTGGGGGTCCGGGCGGTGCCGTGAGCGGGGTGGGTGGGTGCAACAGGCAGGCAGCTGGTTCCCATTCTCACAAATAAACCCCGAACGAGTCCCGGTGGGCGAGCGCAGTCTCCGTGCAAGGCGACGCTGTCCCGGGGGGGTTTTGTGGGGCCGGGGGCGGCTCCTTGGCCATCGGCACTGGCGGGCGATGCCTGCAGGAGGCAGCAGATGCCCGCGCTTCCTGGCTGCCCTCTGCTCGTCCCCGCCGCTGGAGGGACAGGGAGCCCCGGACAGGGGACAGCAGAGACCCCCCCGAAAAAACCCTTGGGTACTGCACCCCAGGGTGGGGACAGAGGGACGTTCGTCTCCCCTCCTTACTCCCCCCATGAGCTCCTCTGCATATCCCGGCCCAGAGGTTCTCCGGCACCAAGGTGCTGCGCTGGAGCTGGCCCGGCCCGGACACGTGGCGACCAACACATGACACAGGCTAGGACATGGCGAGCGACACATGTCGCACGGGCTGGCACATGGTGCTCTGGGCCAGCAGCACCGGCGCCGTGCAGTGTCCCACTCACCAGGCCGGGTTAAAGAGTCGCCCCACAGTGCCAGGAGCAGGACTGGGTTTGGCTGTGGTGCAGCTGCCCATGGAGTCTCCCAGCAGAGCTGGGCATGCAGAGAAGCACTCCCGGTCCTGCCAGGGCTGGAGGCTGCTTCCTGTTCACCCTCTGCTCTGTTTGGGATTAGCCCAAGGCTCGACTGGAAGAAGCCATTCCAGAAGCTTCACCTACTGCTGGGCCATAAACAGGTTACTGCTGACTCAGCAGCCCCAGAGGTGGGGTGATGGGCCTCTGTCCCCCGCAGCCCTCGGTGGGGATCAAGGGTGAGATTCGGACAGTTCTTGGCCAAACAGCACAGCTGCCCCTGTTGCCCACCCAGCCTGTGGTTTTGGCTCCAGTCATCCTCTGCCCCCATAGCTGGTGGGCTCGATGCCCGTGACTGCCCTGGCCGCACAGCCGGCCCCACACCAGGGGCTCAGTCTCAGGCAGAATCCTGAGCAGGCTGCGTGGGAGGGGAACTGGCAGCCAGAGCTTCCTGCCTGCGCATCCCAGCACCCAGGCTCCCAGGGACGGCGGTGATCCAGCAGCTGCAGCAAAGCCAGAGCCTTAACTCCTGGGGCTTTGGGAGCGCCGCCAGGGCCGGGATGCTGCCACAGCACCGACGGCTTGAGGCTGCTGCAGACCCTCTGCCACGGGGCAGAGCCCGGGGTTGGGCTGGGCTGAGCTGAGCCATGTATTTGTGGTACCGGGTGTGACCCCACCATGAATGTCTTTCACCAGCTCCTTCGTGGAAAGGCTCTAGCAGGGACCTAGCTAGGACAGACCTGCCCGGGCATGGCGCCGACCGGCCCACGGTGCCCTCCCAGCCCAGCACAGAGCCCGCGGTGCTGCCCGCTGGCACCGGGCTGAGCCGCCATGCTGGGACAGGAGCCAGGGCAGCGCATGACGGGGGTACCGGCAAGGGCCGGTGCCCGGTGCCGGTGCCTATGCCGGGCGCGGGCAGTGCTCCGTGCCGGTGCCCCGTCAGGTGCCGTGGGTACACGCTGCACCCCGCCGGCGGCGGCTCCGGGAGCACCGGCCCTACCGCGCTGCCCCCGCCCCGCCGCTGACGCACCGGCGGCCCCGCCGCCCCGGGCAGGAGCTCCGCCCCGGGCCGCGCGCGGCGATTGGCGGCGCCCGGTGACGCGCGGCCCGCCCGGGGCGGCGGCGGGGCCGGCGGCCGGTGCGCGGGGCGGGCCGGTCCCGGCGCGTCCCGTCCCGGTGCCGTCCCGTTGGTGTCGGCGGGGCGATGCCGTTCCCGGGCGGGCTGTGGTGGCTGCTGTGCTGTCGACGGGGCTTCACGCTGCTGCGGCGGGACTACGGCGAGGCGGAGCGGGAGGCGGACGGCGAGGCCGAAGAGGAGGAGGAGGCGTCCTTCGAGCTCCGCGCACAGGGAGACCAGGTGGGGCCGGCAGCGGCTCTGGGAAGGCCGGTGGGACGAGCACAGCCGAGTTACCGGGTTGGTCCCGCTGGGTGCAGGGGTGGCTCGTCCCGGCGGGTGCGGGCGAGCTGCAGCCCAGGGAAAGCTGCGGAGGTCCCGGGCCCGCGGGGCAGGGCCGACCCTCGCGGGAGCCGCTGCCCGCTGGTACCGGCTGGTGCTGCTGCCCGCTCCTTAGGACGGGGTTACCGTGCCGAACCCGTGCCAGACCCGCGCCAGAGCCGCGGCGGCCCGGTGCCCCGCCGGAGCAGGCCGGGGCTGTCCCGGGAGCACGTGCCGGGTGTGGGGAGCGGGCCTGGATCTCCCCTCTCCGGCTGCTTCCTCTCTGGAGGGAAACGGAGCGGCGGAAACCGGTGCTTCCTCCGGCCGGGGCTGCGTGTGCGGCGGCTGATAGCGCGGGGTGCGGGGACAGCCCCGGCTCCCGGGGGCTCCCGTCTGTCCCGGTCCCCGCGGTCTCCTGCACCGAGGGGACGCAGGGGTGGTGACTGCCTGATCCCACTTGCTGTAGCCCCTCTCCCCTGCCCATTGCGGGGGCTGCAGCACGGCCCGAGCTGTGGCAGGGCTAGGGACAACTCTATGCTATCGGTCCTTTAGCAGCAGGGCCCCTTTCCCAGCAGTGGGACGGTGGGAAGTGGGGACAGTGACAGGGCTGGAGCTGGGCCCTCTGGGAGCTGGTGGCACTGCCAAGGGCACAACTACGTAAGGAACCGTCTTTGGGCTTCCCACATCCCATGGGCCACACTGGCTCCGGGCTGGCGTGGGCGACTGGTGACGCCAGCTCCCCTGAGACCTCTTTGCTGTGGCCAGGGGGTCCTTGGAAACCCACAGCTGCTCCCTTCGTGGGAGCGTGGGAGCAGCTCCCCTGGCCCTGTCGCCGCGGCTCCTCTCCTGTTTATTTATATCCCTGAGAAGGAGCCGGCTGCCACCGCTGCCTCCTCTGGACTGCCCGCGAGAAACGAGGCACTGCCTCCATTCCTGCAGCCCTCAGGAGTGTGTGAGGCCCTCCCCAGCCTGGCAGTGGGGCAGTGTCTGGAGGTGCTGGCCCTGTGCACGGCTACCAGCATTATGTGACAGGTGCCCTTAATGCCACAGGTCAGTGGTGTCTGGCCCTGCCCCTCAGCACAACCATACCTGCGGCGGCTCCCCCCTCCCTGTCACTATTTTTAGCATCTGTCTCTTTTTCTTGGCCGTTGCGTGCTCTGGCCTGTCGTGCCTGTAGCTGCCCGGTTGGGCTGCAGCTGGCAGGAGCTCCCGTGCATCTCCCAGGACAGCACTGCCGGTGCTTCCATGTCCCCGCACCCGCTCTGCTGGGCACCCTGCCCGACCCGGTGCCTGCCTGTGCCTGGGCTCTGCCTCGTGTCCCAGCATGTGTGCCAGGCTCGTCACGTGAGCGGCACTGTCCATGTCAAGTTGTGCTGCGTGAGGAGGAACTGACCCTGTCCTACTGCAGGGCCAGGGACTTCCCAGCGCTGCGTCCCACCGCCGCGGGCAGGAAGTCAGTGGCCCCATTACAATGGGACTTTGTGCCGTAAGCGTATTACTCAGCACTGACCTTGTGCAATTCTGCACGGTATTCAGCCAGCCGGGTCAGCTGAGGACACACGGCCAGCGCGCCCGCCGGCTGTCCCCGCACCCGGGGTGCCCCAGCTGCAGCCCCAGTTCTTGCCGTGGCCTTGGGGGTGCCAGGGCTCTCCTGCCCCATGGCAGCAGGATGAGCCTGTCTCTCTGGCCCCAGAGCTGGGTTGATGAGTCATGGGGGGAATGGCCAGGGGTGCCAGGTAATGACCATGGGGCTGAGATGTCTCCTTCCTCCCCAGGGATCCCTGGAGGTGAGCCTGAGCCAGCCCACCCGTAGCAGCAGTGGCTCGGAGCGGTGAGTGATCCCCTGCCTCCATCCTGCATTGTGTCCCTTGTGTGGTGCTGCAGGAGCCGAGGGACTGGCATGTTGTGGGAGGTTGCCCTGGTGCTGGTGTGTGCTGAACCATCCTGCCCACAGAGCTAGCACCAGGCTGTGCTGCTCTGTCAGGTGGAGCAGGGAGTGGCAGAGCTGAGACTGCCGTGCTTGTCCCCGTGCCTGGTGCATCCTTAGGCACGTCTCCATCCCCCTGCCATGCTGGATAGCTTGACTGCCTCAGGCTTAGCTGGTGGGGCTGTGCATGATTCTTCCTGTGCCAGGAGGCTCTGCCAGGCTGTGTCCATCAGCAGAGGCTGTGCCCTGGGGTGGTTGGTGCTGAGGAAGACGGGGTGCTGGGGCACAGGGGCCTGCTGTCTCCCTGTACTCGCAGTACTGACGCTGCTGCCAACATTCCTTCCTGGTTGTTCATTTTCCGAATTCCTTGGCAGGGCCAAGACTGCAAACAGCTTATTTTTAGCCGGGGTCATTTGCACCCAATGACTCTGCCGCGTTCCCACCGCAGGGCTGTGGGGTGCACAGAGCCCCTTGGGACCCAGCTCATCCCAGACCTGAGGCCAGCTCCCTGCTCAGGGGCTGTGGGAGACCCCCACGGGTACCTGAGCTCAGCCCCGTGTTCTCCTCAGGTCCCTGCTTGTTGCGGAGGAGATGCGCAGCCTCATCGTGGAGAAGGGCCCGGGGCCAGTGGAGGATGACCCTGATGCTCTCGTGAAAGGTAGGATTGTGCCCCAGCTGTGGCTGGTCCCATCCCAGAGGGATGGTCAGACCTGTGCAGACCCTTCCCTGTGCTGAGAAGCCGGTGGGGTGGATATCAGTGAGGGCTGAGGGTTCCTCTTCCCAGGCTGGCTGCAGAGGGAGATGCGGGGCTGCATGAAGACCCCCTGGATCCGTCCTCGGAAGTACTGGTTCGTGCTGACACCCGACTCCCTGGACTACTACAGCAGCAACGAGAAGGGGGCCCGGCGGCTGGGCTCCCTGGTGCTCACCAGCCTCTGCTCCGTGCTCTGGCCAGACAAGCAGCTCTACAAGGAGACAGGTGAGGTGCCTGTGCCCCTCAGCTGGGCTGTGTCATCCCAGGCTCTTGTGCCCTGTGATACCCTCCCAGCCCTGAGGGCCTCTTTTGCCCAAAGGAGGGGCTCTGCTGAGCCCTGGGGCGCTGAGCCAGCCTGGCTGGTGTGCTGGTGGGCAGTGGGTGAGTGGGTCTGTCCCTTGCAGGCTATTGGAGTGTGACAGTGTTTGGCAGGAAGCATTGCTACCGCCTGTACACAGAGCACCTCAACGAGGCTGTGCGCTGGGTGTGCGCCGTGCAGAAGGTCATTGACAGCAAAGCACCTGTCCAAACGCCCACTCAGCTGCTTATGCGTGATGTGGAGGTGAGCCCATGGCACCTGCTGCTGTGGGCAGCACTGGGATGGATGTTTGGGGGCTCACATACCCCAGGGTGGTGGTGGGGGTCTGTGCCAGGGAGGGTGAACCCCTCTGCAGCAGCTGTCATTGCTTTGCCCCTCCCAGGAGCACAGAGACAGCCCCGAGGTTCTGGAGCAGATCTATCGCTGCAACCCCATCCTGCGCTACACCAGTGGCCCCCTCTACGCTCCCCTGCTGCCCTTCCCCTATGGCAGCCTGGACCAAAGCGGTGAGAGGCAGGTGTGGGGCACAGAGCTGGGTCCTACACTCCAGGCTGGCAGCAGTGATGGCTGGGCTGGACACTGTGCTGGCCCTGGGTGTGAGGACAGTGCCCAACTCATCCCATCCCACAGCGCCCGGCCCCCGCAGTTACACCACGCTGCGTGACGAGGCTGTGAAGCTCTTCAACTCGCTGCAGCAGCTGGAGTCAGAGCGGGACCCGGTGCCGCTGATGCAGGGTATCCTGCAGACCTGCCTGGACCTGCCACCCCTGGTGGATGAGATCTACTGCCAGCTGGTGAAGCAGACTACGGAGCCGCCGGCGCCAGGTGGGCAGGGCGACCTGCACTACTGGCAGCTCCTCACCTGCATGAGCTGCACCTTCCTGCCCTCCCCGCCTGTCCTGCGTTTCCTGCGCTTCCACCTGGACAGGTGAGTGCCAGAGGTACCAGCTGCCACCAGGGAGCTCACAGGTGCTGGGTGCCGCTCAGATCAGTGCCACCCTGATCATCCTGGCATTTCTTGCAGGACAGAGAATCGTTTTCCTGCCTCGGAGATGGCCAAATACGCCAGCTTCATCCGGGAGGCGTTGGAAAAGACGAAGGGGAGGGAGTGTGTGCCCTCTCTGGAGGAGATCCTGGTGCTGATGCAGCGGCAAGAAATGATCTGCACAGTGCACTGCCCTGGGGTGCCTGCCTGCAGTGTGGCCATCAGTTCCCACACCACAGCCGAGGAGGTGAGGGGCTTATGGCTGTGCCAGGCAGGGGGCTGGGAACATTTTGGTGCACAGGGCTGGGTGGGCAGTGTGCTGCAGCAGGTGAGGGGGTCTGTCCCTGCTAAGCCATGGTGGAGAGGGGCCAGGTGCTGTCTGCCTTTGCCCACCATGACCTATCTGTGTCCCTTTGCAGCCCTGAGCGCCGTGGCCAGGGACATGTGGTCACCATCGGTTGCCTTTGTCTCGCCCAGGTGGCCCAGGAACTTGTGTCACGCCTGGGGCTGTCCCAGAGCCCCAACCTCTTTGCGCTCTACGAGCAGTCCCGGCGACGGGAGCAGCCAGTGGGCAGTGCCACACTGCTGGCTGATGTCCTCACCAGGTTTGAAAAGTAAGTGTCCTGTTCTGCTGCCTATGGAGGAGAGGGGCTGGGGGGCCACGAGTGGGAGGGAATGGACAGTATGGGTCCACAAGCTGATGGAGCTGGTCCTGTCTGCTGCAGCCTGGCTGGAGAGGACCGGGAGCAGGACCCACCTTGCCGGCTCTGCTTCAAGCACTACGGCTTCCTGGACACGGACAACGTCCCGCGGGACAGCCTGGAGTTTGCCCTCCTCTTTGAGCAGGTGAGTGGCACGCTGGGGTGGCTGTGCCGTGCCGTGCCGTACCCTGGTGGCCGTGCCAGCTCACCGCTCTCTCTCGCAGGCACACGAGATGGTTCTGCGGGGCTACGTGCCCACATCAGAGGAGACGCTGCAGACGCTGGCGGCCCTGCGCCTGCAGAGTCTCAACAGCGACTTCTCCACCCACGCGCCCTTCCCGCGCCTGGAGGAGCTCTTCCCCCGCCACGTGCTGCACGCCCGCCTGCCGCCCCCGCCCCACCGGCCCCCCAGCAAGTGCCGGGGGGCCCGGCTGCGCGCGGGGCTGCTGGCCGGCGGGCTCTGGGGGCAGGCGCTGGCCAAGCAGCGGGCGGAGCGGGACCAGCGCCTGCGGGGCCGGCTGCGCGAGGAGGGGGCCAGCACCATGGCTGCCATCGTGGAGAAGTGGAAGCTGCTGCAGGGCATGGGCCGGCCCGAGGCCATGGCCGCCTACGTGGCCTTGGTGCGGGAGTGGCCTGGCTTTGGCTCCACGCTCTTTGATGTCGACCTGCAGGCGGTGAGGCCCCGGCTGGGTGTGGTACAGGGGCAGCCCTGGCAGTGGGACACCCTGACACCCCTCTCCCTGCAGAGCCCCGTGGGCTCTGGGCCCCAGCGCCTGTGGCTGAGTATCGGGGCCAAGGCTGTCTCACTCTACAAGCCGGGAGAGCCCGAGCCCTTGGACAGCTTCTGCTACGGCCGCATCTCCTCCTTTGGTGCCTCTGACAGCAGCACCTTCCGCCTCTCCGTGGAGGATCGAGACCTGCTCTTTGAGACCTCCCAGGTAAGGAGCTGCCATCCCTGCACCCTCCCCTCTCACCAAGGATGGCCTGGACTGACCCCCGTGCCTGCTCTGCCTGCAGGTGGATGAGATTGCCCAGCTCCTCCACACGTACCTCGCCTCTGCGGGTGCCCAGCGGCTGCCCCGGCCCCAGGAGCCTCCCAGCAGTCACCCCAGCTCGGAGCCTGCTGTGCTGCCCCAGGGGCTCTGCCCTGCAGCCGGGCCCTGGCAGCACCGGCCACCAATGGGTTCCTCCCACAGCTAGCCCAACAGTGGGTGTGGCCAGCAGGTGCTCCGATGGCCGATGGCCGGCGTGGGAGGGCCACCCAGCCTGGCAGCGAGTGGCAGGTCTGTGCTGGCCCCCAGCTGCTCCAGAGAGCAGGGGGCCAGGGGGTCATGCTCCCCCTACTGCCATTGCCTTTCTGGCTATTCCCTTAATTTATTTTGAGCGCCTGCGCGCCCCACATCTCCCAGCACTTTCCCTGGTGGGCAGTGGGGCCGCCCCACTGCGGTCCCCAAACTGCCCCCAGGCCTGACCCCTTCCCCTATACCCTGGTGCCTTTGCCTCCAGCACTTGTGTTGCCTGGCCACTCTGCTCGTGCTCTGGGGGCTTTGCCCAGAGCAGAGGGTACCAGGCAGTAGTGCTGTGCCATCATCTGTCTGTCCGTCCTCTGGACCCACCCCTTCTAGAAAGCTGCGGGCAGCTTTAGCCAAGCTGCCCCGGGGACCCGTGGGCTCCTCCTGCATGAGTGGCCGGGCTCTGCGGTGGCCCTGTGGCCAGGCTTATGTCACAGGGGTGGCTGGTGGAGTGGCAGCTGGTACGGCTGGGGCTTGGCCCCTCAGTGTTGCCTCTGTAGAGTTTGTTGGTTCTGTCTTGGGATGGGGGGGTTAGTTGATTGTTTTTCTAAATAAATGCACAAAGGAAAGGCTGGGCCTCCTGTCCTGGAGCGTGGGTTGACAGCGGGAGCTGGGACAGTCAGATCCCTGGGGCAGCCAGGGCAGCAGGGCCTGGGACAGGCAGAGGGGAGGAGCAGCACAGCATGTCCTTGGGGGCAGGGACTGCTGTCCCTCTGGTCATTGCCAGGCGACCTTTGGCATTTCACCAAGAGCACAGGCAGCTCCAGCTCCCCGGCAGCCCCTGGCACTGGCTGCCCCGGCGGGGGGAACTGCCCCAGCCACGGGGGCCGCTGCCAAAGAGGGCGTGGGAGCCCAGGCTGCCATGGTGCCTGTATTTTTAGTCGCCTGCTCTGTGCCCCAAAGGGCAAGAGGAAAATGCTAATTTTCACCTTGGGCTGCCTGGGCTTGGGATGGTGCCAGCACTGCCCCTCATCCCCAGCCCATAGTCCAACTCCCACAGGTCAGGACCAGAGCTGCTGTGTGCATTTCACCTGACACTGTACAGCCTCAAGCCCACGTCCTTCCTGGTGCTGCTGTCTCCTGCCTCAGATCCTGAGTGGTGAGGGCACCTCCAGCCCCTGACAGCCCACCCCTGCACAGGGCCTCATATTCTGTAGAATACCCATGTGGGTGCTGTGTGCTCTGCGGGCAGGGCGGTGCCGCTCCCAGCCCTGGTCAGCCGTGCCGGCAGGTCCTGCCAGTATTTCTGGCTCTGCTGCAGCAGTTGCCCAGTGCTGCCTGGGCCCTGTGGCATTGCCAGCCAGGGCAGAGCTGGCCCTGCACACCCCAGGATGTGCCAGTGAGCAGCAGCCATGGTTCTCCTGTGCCATGGGGCCAGCTGGCCGGCCAAACAAGGCAAGTACCAGCCCCAGTTCTCTGCATCTGGCTTCCCTGCCTGGCTGTTCAATCTGGAGTCACGCAGGCAGCATCAGTGCAGGAACAGCCTTTATTAAAGCAAAATAACCTACAAAAATATAGATACAGCCCGTGCCCCAGGCCTGATCTGGCCAAGGAGGAACAAGGCTCCTGCCCAGGGCAAGGACTAGCTCAGCCACACGGAGCCTTTGGCCACAGGGGTTGTGTGCACCCAACTCACGAGGCCAGGCCTGTTCCCAGCCTCAGGGTCACTCTCCTCTTCCTCCTCCTTCCAGCAAGTGTTGCTCCCACAGGCAGAGGTTCCCTCCCAGCAGAGCGCGCAGCTGCCCCAGTCCTGTCCTGGGCCAGGGCACACGGTGGGGCGGGGGCTGACCCCTCTGAGGAGCTGCAGGCTCCCTGCAGAGCGTCCCAAGGGCTCTGCCTCGCCTGGCAGCGCTGAGCTGAGGGTGAGAAACGTGGGCACGGCAGAGACGAGCCCTGCCGGCGTGCGTGGGGGTGGCCACGGGACCTTCCTGTCTGCTGGCAGGGCACTCACTGCTCCTGCGTGCCCCAGGAGATGTAGTCAGGGCGTGTGGCTGCGTGATACTCATCGATCAGCTGCTGCACGATCTCCCGCGAGTTGTCCAGCTCGTCGAAGTTGTCCTTGAAGATGTCCTCCTTGCGGAACTGCTCCAGGAAAGCCTCCCTCTTGCGCAGTTTGTCGTACTGCCGGCACGTCCGCTCAAACAGCTGCAGAGCAGCACGGGCTCAGAGGGGCCAGAGCTCCCCAGGGACCCTTCCCAGGAGAACCCTGGAGCAGACCTGAGCCCTGCTGGGAGCCACCCACCCCCGTCCCTGGCTTTGTGACAGGCCCAGACTGAAGAGGCACGAGGTGTGGGGCTGCAGGGAAGGCACTCACCGAGGAGATGTTGGTGTGGTTTGCCATCATGAGCCCGCTGACGCGGTGAGCCGACGGCAGGTAAGGGGATTTGCGGGACAAAGCCACCTGGATGCTGGCAGGGCCCCAGGGGATGAAGTTGGCCAACTTCCTCTCCCGGATCCGCTGCAGACTCTTGTGAACCTGGTGGGATGAGAACAGCGAGGGGCAGCAGGGTGAGGGACAAACAGCTTGGCTGCAGCAGACCCAGGAGCTGCTCCTCAAAGGAGGCACAGCCATGGGAAGGTGGATTTCAGGATGGCTGCAGCCTTTCCATGAGGCTAAAGCCCAAACAGGAGCAATCTGAAGCCAGCACTGCCTAATCTCACCTCAGAATCCCTGCACAGACAGTGACCATGCCCTTCCCTGGGCCACCCCATGGCCATCAGTACCTGAACAGCCATGGGAACTCACCTGTGTAGGATCCACCTCCCCCTGGATGATGTTGAGGATGGCAATGTAGCAGTGGTTGGTCTGCCTGTCTCGCCCTGTGGACACCATCACGTTTTTAGGCTGCAGCAACCTTCTCATCACGTCCAGGACTGTGGTTTTCCTCACACTGGCCACCTGCACAGGCCAGCCAAGGGTCAGAGGGAGCAGGTGTGCTGCTCCCTGCCCTCCTGCTGCCTGGTACACACACACACACACACAAACACAGAGGAGCAGGGGCAGCTGGACAGAGATGCCCCTACCCTAGGGATGGAGTCACATGCAAAGCCACATGCAGGACAGGGAAATCCCAACACAACACAACAGGCACAGCCAGGCCAACAAACAGAGTGTCAGTGGAGGCTCCAGCATGGGGACTGTCTGGCCCCCACCCTGCAGCACAGCAGGGGCTGGAGGTGAAGCTCAGCTGAGAACAGAGGAACAGGGACCAGTTTTATGTTGTTGCTGTCAAACATGGGTCCTGTCCCACTGCCAGGCAGGGAGCAGTGGGGGTTCAATAGGAAAGAGGTTCTCCACTGCATGCCCTCCCTGCCTTGCCCAGCTCTGAGCCATGGGCAGTCTGGCCACTGCCCTCTCTGAGTGCAGTTGGGGCTTTGCCCAGTTGCTACTGGCCAGGGGGGCCCCAGCCAGGGCCAGCACCCAGACTGCCACCAGCAGGGGCAGCTGGGCGAGGTGGCAGTCCCCTCCATCACTGGTTGAGCCATTGGCTGAGCCCTGTCTGCACTCCTCCCTTGGAGGACAGATCACACACTGATACCCTTTTCAGAGCCAGCAGTTTTTCTGATTTGCTTCTCTGAGAAACATCCTGAGGAAATGCACACAAGGAGAGGAGAAGAGCAGCTGTTAGTTCCTTCCGGACCGTGGTGGGCCGCTGCAGGTGAGCACCTCCCGAAACAGAACTGCCCCAATGGCACCAGGAGGGCTGGGGACTGCTTAGGGACAAGCCAAACACAAGGAGCAGCACTTGAAGTGCAGAGGGGTGGCAAATTCACTCATAGATTGAGCTTCAGGAAGGGGCTGACACCTGTAGCCCACCATCAGTGACAATGATCATTAGTGTTTGGCGCCAAACTGCTGATGCCAGTGGACGGCTCATGGGGGTGGCAGAACTGGCAGGGCCACTCTCCTGGCCTTGCTCTCATCACTGCTAAGGGTGGCTTTCACCAGTCCTGACCAAAATGATCTCGACAACTACCCTGATGCATGCAGCAGGTAACCCAGCACAGGCACAACTGCCTGCTCACACCTGATTCACTGCACATGCGGCAATCACGTGGTGTGAGCACATGGGCCTGGGATTTGGGACGTGCACTGACAACTCACACTGAGATGGGGCTGACAGATGCTGCAAGGTGAGTGTGGCAGCTTCTCTGCCCTTGGGGGAGGGAAGGAGAGCCTGGGGCTGCCTTACCGACTGGTCGGTGGTGAGTGGCGTGTACCCCGTCATGAGGAAGTGCAGCCGGGGCGTGGGGATCAGCGAGGCAATCAGCCCAATGAGGTCATTGTTCATGTACCCGGGATACCTGAGTGTGGTGGTGCTGGCAGACATGATGGTGGAGACCTAGGGGAGAGCACAGGGTCAGCAGAGAGCCACAGAGCGTGTCAAAACCTGCCTCACACAGACATGCCAAGGGAAGCTGGGGCGCCTGGAAGGGCACAGGACCCTTGCTCACAGCTCCAGGGTGCCCATCACTGAGCCCAGCCCATGAAGCAGGTTCAGACTCAACTGAACACAGCAGTGAAACCCCATGCTGGCTTCTCCTGAGGGAAAAGTCCTTCTCACCAGCTGGTTGATCTGCGAGAATGACGGGTTCTGAATGTGCAGCCGGTCTGTCGCGATCCGATTCAAGGCTGTGTTATCCAGAACCACCTGCAAGAGAAATCTGGCTCTGTGAAGGGCCCCTGAGGCAGCTGAGGAAGGGCAGTCCTGGCCATGTGTCCCAGGGCACTGGTGGTCCAGCACAGGCCCTGAGTGAAGCCCTCTGCACAAGTGCCAGACACTTGAAACCACAAGCTGACTCATCTGTGGCACGTAACTGACACCGTCAATGGAACCTCTTCCCTCCCTCCTGGTTGTGCTCCCCATGCTCTCCCAAAGAGTTCTGCCCCTGGGCCAGCACTGCACAGCAGTTCCAGCAGCTCCAGTGCAACTGCTCCTTCACTGCCTCATGCAGGGACCAGCTGCAGGAGATGAGACCTGACCAAAGGCCCTGGTCAGGCTGAAGGTGCTGCCTGGCTGGGGATGTTGTGGCCGCTGCAAATGACACAAATGTTGTGTTCAGGCAGGGGCTGCAGCACAGCTACACAAAGGAAGCACAGCCAAGTCCTCACTGCTTTGAGTCATGCTGGATCCAAGGCAGAAATGCCAGGCAGCTCTGCAGGGGTTAACACCAGTGAGGGAGTCCCTGTGCCCAAATCTGCTCGGCCCTTCTGTTGGGGGCATGTTCATTGCTGCACCTGGGGCTCACAGGCACACAGTGCTGGCCCCAAGATGAGCTGCAGTTCTGAGCTGTGGGGACAGAGCCTTCTCCTCAGGGCTGGCTGCACCACAGGCCTCTTACCACACAGTCAGCATTCTGGGTCAGCCTCTTCAGTGTCAGCAGAGAGTTGTATGGCTGGACTACAACATCGCTCATCTCATCCTGGTTTGGGAACACGGAGTAGGTCTCCACCAGTTTCTTGGGATACCTAGTGAGAAGTGCAGCATCTTAAGGGTTAACACCATCAAGCTGCACTCTCCCCTCCCACAAGCTGCCTTAGCAGTCTCCAGGGCTCAGGACAGGATGAGTCACCAAAGCTGTAGCCAGAGTGGCTCCCAGGGAGAGAATGTGTCCCAGCAATGCCTACCCCAGCAGCACAGGAGCAGGCTGCCAAAGAAGCTACAGAAGGAGGCTGAGCCATCCACAGGCTGATTAAGCAGCTGCTCTCAAGTTTTTCCAAGAGGATGCAAGCTCAAACAGGCCAGGATGGCAGCTCACAGCCTTCAGTCAGAGCCTCCCACCCTCCCCTGCACTGTCAGGGTGTCCACAGGCAGCTGCCTGATAAGAAAGGCTGAGGGCAGACAGGGCTTGGACAGAACGAGTCCAGTTTCAGAGCCTCTGAAGTCCCCAGGCATATCAGGAGCCAGCCTTCTGCAGGCAGCATGCCAGGGATTGCACAAGGCAGTGTTTGGGTGGGGGTGGTGGCTCTGAGTCAGCGCTCTCCAGCTCCAGCTGCAGGCAGGCTGGGCCAGGCACTGCAGTGTGGGAAGGGGACAGGGCTGTGCTCACCTGTCATTCAGCCTCTCCAGCAGGTACGAGCCCAGCCCTGAGCCTGTTCCACCAGCAATGGAGTGGCAAAGCACAAACCCCTGGAAGGAAGCAGAAGGCAGGTGCTGAAGGTGAAGCTCAGCCCCAGAGCAGGCAGACAATGTGTCACCCCCACTACCTCCAGCAGAGACCTGCCAGACAGGGCCAGAGCTCCTTGTGGCAGGTGGGAGCATGGATGCAGCAGAGACTGACCCCAGCAGCAGCCACAGCTCCTCAGGCCACTCCTGGACCACACAGTGGGATCCACATCTCTGCAACCCCACAAAGTGCAACAGCTGCCCCAGGATTCCTCCCACCCAGAACAGGATTGGAACAGCTCCAATGTCACCTCCAGCCCATCACAGGAAATGGAGCTGCATGTTCTCAGCCCTTTCCTGGGTCCTTCACACCCCTCTCTCCTTCTACAGTGACTGAGGCCAAGCTCCCACTGCCTGACCCCAGGGCAGCTCCCACCTGCTCTGCTCCCACAACAGGCACTTCAATCTCCTGTCAGTTTGTTTTGGTGATGTTCTGCCTTCTCCTGTCACAGCCTGACATGAACACCTGTCTGCACACAGGATAGGGATTCACACGGACAGTGTAAAGAAAAATGCCCCACAACCAAACAGTGAAAGAACTTCTGGGGCAGGTAGGCAGGTGGAGTGGGGAGGGACAGATTTCCTGTCCCTAGATCCTCTCTCTACATGTTCTGTGCTCAGTCCCAGAAGTTCACTGAGCAAGTTTGTGCCCACTTGGTGTCCTGAGCTCAACCTTACAAAGAGCAACCTAGCTGGGAAAACACCAGGCAGGGCCACCAGATCCCAATCCCTTGTTCACTTACTTCCAAACTGTCACTCCCATCAGCTTCTCTGTCTATTATGTCAAAAATATCTTCATGGATCTTTTCTCCCTGCAAGAGAGATTAGAACTGGATTTGTTCCTTTCACACAGAACATGGAGAAGAGCTGCTCAAGCTTGGTGTGAAGTTAAGTCAGACTGGCAGTGTGGTCCTGTGCCCAGGCTGTCACAGGGCACAGGGACACAGTCCCAGGGACATCAATCCCTGCCAGTGTTCTTCAGAAACTGGGACTGGGCTGACATGAGGGAGCCAAGACAAAGCCCCAGGGCTGAAGAGCTGCCCTGTGTCTCACCCAGCAGCACTAGAGCTGGTACCTGTGAGAAGCCACTGGCCCAGTTGTTCCCAGCTCCCCCTCCATGCTCAGACAGGTAGATGTTCTCTGGGTTGTAAAGGTTGGCATAAGGGGAGTTGAGGATGGAGTGGATGACACGGGGCTCCAGGTCCAGCAGCACAGCCCGGGGGATGTAGTGTTCATCATCTGCCTACAATGGGAGCAAGAGGATCTTGATGATGCTGCAGCTTGGTGCCACTTCCACTGGCAGTGTAGGAGCAACCCCCTGGCTGGAGGTGAGCCCCACATGGCAGGGCCTGGTGAGAAAGAGCAGGGAAGGAGAGAGGCTGGTCCTGTGCAGCCAATCCTCAATGCAGCATCTCTGTGCCCTAGAACACTTCCAGTGCAGGAGGGGGGGACTCTTCGTGCTTACATAAGACACTATCTATGGCAGCCACAGCCTCGTGCCTCTGCTCCGCCTCCACAGCGCTTCACCAACAGACCGGGAGCGCAGGCGGGAGCCCGGAGCTGGCTATAAACAGGAGCCTGGGCTGAGCCGCCGCTCCCACCCGCACGGCCAGCGCCCGCCCAGCCGTGCCTGTGCCCGCAGGGGATGTGGAGCGGCCTGAATGGCACAGACAGCCCAGCTGCACCCGCCCGGGCACGGGGACCCGCGGGGACCAGGGCAGCGGTGTGCCCGCCCCACGGCCCGGGGCCGCCGGTACCTGGTAAAAGAAGACATCCTTGCGGTCCGTGCCCTCGGTGGCGAACTCTTCCACGATGCCCTCGGGGCTGATGCCGTGCTCGGCGCAGAGCTGCTTCCAGAACTCGAACCCGACTGCGGGGAGGCGCGGTCAGACGGGCCGGGCAGCGGGACCGGGACCGGGGCAGGGCCCGGAGCGCCCCGGTCCGCAGGCCCCGCCCCATTCGCCTGAAGCCCCGCCCCGTCCAGCCAGGCCCCGCTAGCTGCCCCCCCCCCGCCTCACAGCATCCCGACCCCGCCCGGTGCGCGCTCCCCCGGCCCCGCCACGGCCGCGGCGCGCTCACTCTGGTTGCCGCACTGGCCCAGCTGCAGGGTGATGATCTCCCGCGGCATCGCGGCCGAGGCTCCGCTCCGCTCCGCGCCCCGCCCGCCTCCGGTACCGCCGCGGCTCCCGCCGGCGCCAACGGCACTGCGCGTGCGCACTGCTCCCTTCCGGGGCAGCCCCGCGCACCTCCGCCCGTGGCGGCACCCTGGCAACGCGCATGCGCCCCGGCGGCAGGTGCGGGCCGCGCCTGCGCCAAGATGGCGGCGCACAGGGTGGAGATGCAGTCGGTGCAAGGGGGCCGCCATGGCAGCGGCGGGCGCGCGCGCGCGGCGGGCGGGCGGATGTTGACGCCGTGAGGGAGCGATGGCGGCGGCGGCAACGGCGGCGGCGGGGCCCGGGCCCGGTCCCGGCGAGCGGCAACGGCGGGTGCAGGCGCTGAGCGCGGCACTGCGCTGCCGCCTCGGGCCCTACGAGCCACTGCTGGGCGCCGTGCAGGCCGCGCTGGTGTGGGAGCGGCCGTGCCGCAGCGCGCTGTGCTGGGTGGCGGTGCACGGCCTGTTCTGGTAAGCGGCGGGGCTGGCACCGGCACCGGCACCGATCGTGGCGCTGCGGGGGTCGGAGCGCTCGCGGGAGCTGCCCCCGGGGAGGAACGGGGCCGCGGGTTGGGTCCGTGTCCCGTTCCGGACAGGGGGGATCAGGGAGCGCTGGGTCTGCTGCAGCCCCGTCCGTGCTCCCTCCTTGTAGCTGAGAGCATCAAAGCAGCCGGGAAAGCTCAGCCTGCGCTGTGGCAGGGAGGGAGGGCAGCGTGCCTGGCACAGCAGGGCAGAACTGACAGCAGCAAACCAGGATCACCCCGCAGCTGCCCCCGGGGCACACTGCCTGGTGAATGATAGCTGAGTTTTCCCCCTAAGTGACTGGTTTTAGGTTGGTTTGTGTTACCCCTTCGTGTCTCACAAAGATCTTGTCGGTAGCAACTCATTGGTTTCTTCCCCACAGGTTCTTTGCTCTGACTTCCCTTCGTTTGCTGTTCCTGGTTGCATTAAGTCTCATAGTAGTAGTGTGTCTAGACCAGTGGAAGCACAAAATCTGGCCAGAAATTGGTGGTAAGTTATGTTTTGAACTCATAGCAGCAAATCAAGCCCTGTTTCCAGCCCCACAAGTACAGACTCTGCACTGCCTGCAGTTACATTGTTAAAACCTGGGCCTTTTGCTTTAAGCAGAGCAGAAGTACTGCAGCAAGAGTACTGCAACGTGCTCTTTCTGGAGCTGGAATATTCCAACCTGTGTAAACACAAGTTCTTTTTGTGCTTGTGACACTGGTATTTGTCTTGTAATCCTGAACCACAGGGTGTACGTGACCTAGTGCAGGTTTGAGACAGTGATTCACTTTCTGAGCATTCAGTACCAGAATGAGAAATTGAAGCATATGTGGAACTCGTCTGGATTCCTCCTCAGAATCCATAATAATCCAGTTTAGGATGAAGATGCTGTTGATCAGAGATTTCTTTGGGAGAAGAGGCATCTGAATGGCTGTAATGAAGTTAGTTTTGAGCTTTCAGTAACCAAAGCAGTTGTATCCCTCCTTGGTGACATTAATACACTGATGAACACCCTCATTCCAAGCAGCTCAGGGTCCCTTGGCTTTGCATGGACAGGTTAGTTTGGAGCAGAGTGAGTGAGAGTCTGCATGTTCCCAGGGCTGGTTCCCTGACTAACCAGCAAGTTCAGCTCCCAGCTTTCTGCTTCAATCCATGTTCTCTGTAGTTCCTGGGAAGACATTAAAGCTTTCCTCATTTTCCCAGCTTGGCTCAGGCTCATTCTTAGGAGAGAGTCTGTCCAGCTTCCTCATCCCTCTGATTTGATCTCTCAGAGTGGCTGGTACATCCCTTTCAAGTCCCAGCCTGGGTGGGAAAGTATCAAAAGACTTAAATCCCTGATTCCTCCAGTCTGCAGGCTGTTCTTCCTCCCCAGCTGGTGTGTGCAGGGAGTGGGGGAGAGGGAAGTGGGCAGCCTCTAGAGTCCAACAAGCACCAAGGAGCAACAGGGAGACTCTTGCAGTCCTGTACTGTCACACGTACACACTCAAGATTTGTTATGGAGTGATGCATCTCCATCCTGTAATTACAGTTAATGTCTTTTCCAGGTGTTCCCCAGCTCATTAAAGCTTTACTTAAATCCCAAGAGCTAAGCATTCCCATGGCAAATTCCTTGCAACTAATGTAGTGTCTGTTCTTAATATTTTAGTGGCAAGACCTGATGAATTAGACAATGAGAGGTAGGAAACTAATTGACTCCTCTGCTGTGATACTTTGCTGTGATACTGCATTTTTACCTGCACATGCTTGGGATGTTGGCTCCTTTGGGTGAGGAGGAGGGGGAAGAGGGAGGAGGGAGCTGGGAGCTGCTCAGTGGAAGGCAGATGGAGACCCAGATGCAGTCAGGTGGTCTTGAGAAGTTTTTGACTTGCCCAAACCATTTATTATGCTTTGCCTCTATAACCTCTGCATACACTTGGTTCCCTGTGCCCTGAAGTTAGAGGTGCTGCTTTAGGAGCAATTCCTCTTGTATGGGTCTCCAGTAGCAGGAAAACAGCATTTCTATGGGAATTAATGAAGTCTTCTGAGACTTGATAGGGAACATTTAACAGGCTTGTTCCAGCAGTTGTTTCTGCATAGTTATGATCTGACTGCAGCATTAATAATGGGTTGGGAAATGCTGAGGTGTTGCCTCACTGCTCACACCTGCCTCTCTGGGCACACCTTCCTGCTGCCACTGCCAGGCTCTGCTGGATGTCAGTTCCTGATTAAATCACCTGAGCTGCTGCCAAAAGACAATGTCTTTATTCATTTTTTGTAAAAGGCCCGAGCACAAAAGGAATTGCTCTTTCTAACCTTCAGGTACTTTTGACTAGCAGTTAAGCAGCACTAACAAAACTGACCAATTCAAGACCTCCAAAATAACTGAGTAAGTGAAGTGAGGTGCAAGGCTGCTTCTAGATCTCATGCTGAACACTTGGAGGCTGCAGTTGACCAGATAAACACAGAAAAAGTAAATGGATTCACTTGATTTGCCTCTGCACTGTGCACTCCCTCCAGCAGCATGGAAATTGGTCCAGGCCATTTACTGAAATTCCTGCTCCTCAGCTGCTAGAAGGGCTGTAGATGAACTGCTTTGGGCTGGGCACTGCTTGGAGGGCAAGTGACCCTCATTTCTAGAGCTCTGTGCTGGGTGGGAACAGAAGCAAGCATTGAGACAAGCATTTATAACAAGGGTCTTCAACCCTGACACTGATGCAGCAATATCTGTTCCCAAATTCTGCCTTCACTGCAGCTGGGGCTATGTCCACCCTCGGCTGCTCGGAGTGCCAGAGCTCTGTCATCATTTGGCTGAAGGATGGGTGACTGGGACCAACTTCTTAAGTAATCTCTTCATTTTCAAGAGGCAAAGTCCTGGCAAGGTGAGAATGTTCAGAAATAACCTGTTTGGTGTGGAGCCTTTGCTGACCACGAGGATCCTCCTATGCTGGCATCCAGCACTGGCTGAACGTGTTCCTGGATGGGAGGTTGCCACAGGAGGTCTCCCACAAAACTGTCTATTAGGTGGTGGGAAAGAATGGAAAGCACAGGCAAAATAATTGGGTTGTGGAGGAGGGAGGAGAAAGTGAATGTCAGTGTGTGGATTGCACCACTGAAGTGAAAGCGTGGCTGCTCCTTCTGCAGGTTTCTGGCTTCTCAAGTGTTTGTCAAACTTGTCTCCTCACTGGGTTTTAACAGCTTGAGAAAGTGTATCAAGCTTTTTCTTTCTTCTTTTTTTGAGTTTATGAAAAGAGAAACCTGTATCACTGTGCTTGTCCTCTTCACCTTGAAGAGCTCTATAGTTCAGCCTCTTCCTTGCTGTTGGTGTCCCTGCTTTGGGAATTTCCTCTTGCCCTGAGACAAGCTGCCTGTGGCTCTGAGGGCAGATACCCCAGTATCTGTGCCCATGATGCAGCAGGTGGTTGGACACTGTGAAGGCTTCACCCTGTTTAGAACAACGACTTGACCCAGAATTTGCAGAGGCTGACATGGTTAAGAAGTGAGTGAACCTACTGCTTAACCCTGAAAACTCACTGTCTCTCATGTCTTCAGTTTTGCCTTCTAGTGTGTGGAGTGTTCACTTTCCTGGCTGTCCTGGGCCGGTATATCCCTGGGCTCTTGCTCTCATATTTGCTGTGTAAGTAAATCTCTGTACCAATACAGACTTACATGTGAAAAGAGATGAGTGGGTGCTGAATGTCTGAGGAATGGGGCTCAAAAGAAAAGCTTGTGTGAATGGCTTTAAAATTTGAAACAACACATTCTGCCAGGAATGTGGTGGTTCTTGACCAGGACTCAAAGTCTGGTCTGGAGAGAACATGTCTGAGTGCTTAATAACTACAGAGCTGAGCACTAAAAGGTTAGCCTCTCAATTTTATTGAATTGGCAGAGGTGATGGCACCTGTTCTAACAGCCTCCCACAGCGCTGCTCTCAGTGCTGCATCACAGAACGGGCAGGATGTTTGCCAAGCAGCATCCTGAGCCACCTTGTAACCCCCATCCCTGCTGCCTGCAGTGCTGTGGGTGCTGCTGTGGCCCCTGGCCGTGTACCACAGGCTGGGGCAGCGCCTGTCCCTGCGGCTGGAGCCCGTGCTGCGGCGGCTGGACCTGAGCGTGCGCGGATACGTGACGGCCAGGCAGCGTGACAGGCAGCGTGAGTTCTGTGCCCTTCCTGCCCCCAGGGCTTTGCACCTTGATCTCTGACACCTGAAAGGGGCTGTCAGCAGAGTCTCCGGCCTTGGTGGGTGGTAGGGGCTGCATGTCTGGAGTGGCAAATTCTTGGAACTGACTGGGGAAGAGAGAGAGGCGGTTGCGCCTCTGCAGCCGCCTCCTAGGAAGCAGCTGTGGTGGGATTTTCACAGCACTGAGCTGCTCCAGTTCTTGGCTGCCAGAACTGTGAGTTCTCCCTTCTGGAAAAGGGAGGAAAGGCTCTGTGCGAGGGAGTTCTAAACATGTTCATCTCAGAAAAAAACCTGCTATAGCCACAGTCAGAAATGATCGTGGCTCTGCTGTGGAACAGAGCTGGCTCTGCCTGTGCAGTTTGATGTTTTCTGGTCCTGCACAGAGCCTTGGCCCAGCAGCAGGAACAGCTTTGTGTCTGGTTTCTAACAGTGCGTGCCCGGGCCCTTGGGCAGGAAGCCACGGACGATGGGAGTGACAGCGAAGAGGAGCTGGCTGCATTCTGCCCCAAGGTAAAGGAGCTTCTGGGAGAGGGAAGAGACAGCTGGAAAGAACAAACCACACTGTGGGGACATGCAGCATCTGGCTGTGTGTCAGCACAGTGAAGCTGAGAGTGATGGGAGAGCAGATGAGGATATTGTCCTTTCAGACAGGTCTTTCCCATTCTGTTCCACTAAAGAATGTCCAGAACTGCTTGTGCCAGCTGCAGTCTTCTAGACTGTGCAGGTACCAGTCTCCCTTGAGAGCCAGGTTTAGCTGAAGGTCACTCCATCATCTGTTTTGTCTTGAGGCATGGAATAACCTTTCTAGTGCTGATGTTTTCAATTTTATCTTCTGTTTCAAAGCTGGATGACTCCGTGGTTGCCAAGGAACTGACCATTTCTGACTCTGAGCATTCAGATGCTGAGGTTTCCTATACTGAAAATGGGATGTTTAACCTTTCAAGGGGCCAGACACCCCTAACAGAGGGGTCAGAAGGTGAGAGGAAACAGCTTCTGGAAGGTGTGGGATGCCAAGCAGGCACCAGTGTGATGGGTTGGAGGGAGGATGTGTTACCTCCCATCATTGAATTCTGGCTGTTTGATGTCAGCCTTGCTGCTAGAAATGAGCTGCAACTGCCTGTTTTGTTCAGAACTGAAGCTTCTCCTTCATTCCTGTGGTGCTTGAGTGTAGTGAGGGCAGCAGCTCTGCAAAGGCAGACCCAGCTCTGCCAGTCTGGCTGTGGGTGCTGGTGCTCCCCTCTAGCAGGTGGCTGCTTCAGCACCTGCATTCCTTGCAAGTGAGCTGGGAGGTGAATGGAATCTGCACAGATTCCATTGGGATGGGGGGAAGGAAATGTTGGAGAGAGTGTAATCTGTGAGCACCCAACAGTCTGCCCAGGGGAGGTGCTGGCCCAGCTCCTGCCTGGGCCTGTGGGTGCTGGTGAGTACTGGCATTTAAAGCACTTCCTTCTCTTCCAGACCTGGATGGTCACAGTGATCCAGAGGAATCTTTTGCCAGAGATCTCCCTGACTTCCCTTCCATAAACCCAGAAGCACCTGGCATAGAGGATGAAGATGACACCAGCATTGGGATCCCCAGCCTGGCGTACCGCCCACAAGGGACAGAGGATTTGCAGCTCCCATATGAGCAGGAGGAATTTAGCACATTGCCATCAGTGCAAAATCTCACCAACAATATCACTGGCTTTGTCACCCGGGGCATGATCCAGCTGGCACTGTCAGGAGCCTCTCAGCCAGGCCCCTCACGCAGCACCAATCCCCAGAGAGGGGCAAAGACTCACCTCAGAGCAGCCAGTTTGGACTTGGACACTGATGCTGAAGGGGATGACTTTGAACTGCTGGATCAATCTGAGCTGAACCAGCTGGATCCCACTGGCTCCCGGGGCCAGTAAACCATCCTGTCACTTCCCTCTGGTTTTCTGTTGTGCATCATGGAGGGAATCTAGAAGGAGAAGCCTTGCACAGTTCTTTCAATCGTCTCCTGTGAGTCTGAGTGATGTGACAGCCAGTCCTGGCTGGGTACAGCACTGTGACTTGTGACTCTGTAGCCTCGCTTGGATTTTAAAATAAAGGACACTGGCAATCTGTAGAGAAGAGGCATTGATGGGATAGCTCCACAATCACCCTGCACTGTCTGACAGGATGCTCCAAACTTTCTCTAAGACAATAAATCTGGTGTCTGCAGCTCTCAAGTTCCAATGGGACTGACAGCATTGCCGGGAACAATTGTGCACTGAGTTCTGGCACCGAGGTGTAACCAGGGGAACAGGATGGAGCCCCTCAGACATGGTGTCTGGGACTTTTAATGCTGTTCTGTCTCAGACAGCTCCTAATATGTGCACAAATCCAAGTCTTCTCTCCCAGCAATATCCAGCTCCAGGTGGAACCAAGCCCCTTGTTCCATTGTGGATGTTGTGCAGCCACAATGTTTTCCTTGCACTGGCTGCTCCCTCGTCTCCAGCTCCTGGTGATGCTGTTTTGTAAGAGCTCAATGGCAATAAGATTCCTGCTGTGACCACCAGACCACCTGCAAGAACATCTACGTGTAGCTCCTGCTCTTGTGTTGCTTTTCTGAACTAACAGCCTTTGTTAACAGCCAACTAACACTTTGCTGGAAACCCCTGTGCTGCTCCAGTGCGTTCCCGTGGGCAGGGCATCCCCCAGCAGTTTTCCTGGAGGAAGGAGGAGGTGGAGCAGGGCTGACAGGGCCGTGGTGTGTCCCCTGGGCCCCTGCTGCCTCCAGCCTTGTGCAGGCAGAGCCCAGCAGTGGGGACCGGACCGGGACAGCAGCCCAGACCACCAGTGACTGAGGAGGTCGCGCCTGCCGCGGTCCTGTGAACAAACCAGCAGCCCCCCGGGGAACCACCCCTCCTCTGCCTGCCGAGCGCCCCCTTTACTTTTCCTAAGCCATAGACCCGGTTCTGATCACCTTTGTGCAGCCAAGAACGTACCTCGTCAGGGACCCCGTTACTGGCTGCTGTTTGTCTGACTGTGCCCATCGCACTGCGTGGGGCGCGCCGGGGCTGAGCGGGGGCGGGGAGGCGGGTTCGGCCGGGAAGGGGCGGTCGGGAACGGCTCGGTCCATACGGGATCGAGCCCCTCCGCTGGCCGCGTCCGGTGCGGCGTGGGGGAGGCGAGGGAGCGTCGGTCCCTGTCGGTGAGTGCCTGCGCCCGCCGGCCCGGCCCCGCTCCCCTCGCACCCCGGGCTGTGCGCGGGTCCCGGTCCCGGGGTGGGATGGGGGGCGGGCCGGTACCGGAGCGCACGCTCCCCCGCCAATCCCGGTGCGCCTCCGCCCCGGCCGCGATTGGCGGGGAGCGGGCGGCGCGCCGGAAGTGCGTGCGCGGCGGCAAACGGGAACGGAGCGGGGCCGGAGCCCGGGCGGCGGGATGAGCAAAGCGCGCGAGGCCGCGGTGGGCGGTGAGTGCGGGAGCACCGGGGGAGCACCGGGCGGCCTCTGCGGCCCCGGGAGGCCGCGCTGACCGGAGCTGGTCCCGCAGGAGGCGCCACCGCCGTCCTGCTGCGGTACCTGCAGGAGCAGAACCGCCCGTACAGCGCCCAGGATGCGTTCGGGAACCTGCAGCGGGAGCACGGGCTGGGCAAGGCGGTGAGCAGGGCCGGGCCGGGCCGGGCTCGGGCGGGACGGAGCCGGGCCCGGCTGACGCCGCGTCCCGCAGGCCGTGGTGAAGGCGCTGGAGCAGCTGGCTCAGCAGGGCCGCGTACGGGAGAAGACCTACGGGAAGCAGAAGATCTACTTCGCTGACCAGGTGAGCCCCGGCCGCCGCCCGCCGGCCCCGCTCGCCCCGCAGCCCTGACCCGCCGCTCCCCGCAGGAGCAGCTCCCGGCCGCCAGCGATGCGGAGCTGCGCGGGCTGGACGGGGAAATCGCGGCGCGCTCGGCCCAGCTGCAGGCGCTGCAGCAGAGCTGCCGGCAGATGGAGGCGGGTGAGTGAGGGTCCCTGGCCGCGGGGTCCCCGAGGGCGCGGGCGGCTCTGCCCTGCTGGCGGGGGGCAGCGCGGCCGGTCATCGGTGCCACCTTCCCAGAGCTGAAGGACTTGAGCAGCTCCATGACAACCCCTGAGATCGCCAAGGAGATCGAGGCACTGAGGAAGGACTGTGCCAGTTGCACGGAGAAACTGGAGAGGATTAAGTCTGCTACCAACCACGTAACTCCAGAGGAAAAAGAGAAGGTGAACAGCCGTTGTGTCTAAACCCGGGATCCTGATCCGGGATCCAGCACTTCCCTCCCCACAGCCCTGCGGGCTCTGACCCGGCGCTGTTGCAGGTGTGCCGGGAGCAGCAGCTGTACCGCCGGGAGTGGCGCCGCAGGAAGCGCATGGTACCGGCCGTGGGGAGGGCGGGAGGGGCGGCCCCGCTCCCGCAGCCCTCACCTGCCCTGTCTCGCCAGGCCACCGAGCTGCTGGATGCCATCCTGGAGGGCTATCCCAAGAGCAAGAAGCAATTCTTTGTAAGTACCGGGGCTGGGCAGTGCCCGTTGGTGCTGAGCCAGACCCTAAGCCTGTTCTGATCTGCAGGAGGAGGTTGGGATAGAGACAGATGAGGACCACGGTGTCGTGCTGCCAGCGACCGTGTGAGGTGCTGGGGGAGCCTTTGTTCTGGGGAGAAGCTGCTCTGGAGCTGCCTCTGAAACTCGGCTGTTGGGTTCTTCTTTTTCTCCTTTTGGAGCGCTGGGGCTTGTCCTGTGTATTTATTTGTTTTAAAATGTTTTGCATTTGGAAGGGTGGTGGGTGTCAGTAACTTGGCACTGGCAGTGGAATGTTGTTTTTTCCTGCCCCCAGTGCACGGAGCTGCCTGGCTGTGGTCTGATGTGGCTGAGGGGGCAGTGCTGCTGTGTGCCTGGTGTTCTGGTAAGGAAAGGGAGCAAAGGACTGTCTGGGCTGCAGAGCTCTGTCCGTGTTCTAGCTGCTTCTGCTGTGTGCCTGAGTGGTCACATGAGAATATGATCCATTAAACAACAGGATTTTGTTCAGCTGCACATCCCTGTGGTGTTTGTCTCTTCAGAGGGTGTCAGGGCAGGGTTTAGGCCTGGAGTGAGGAGGCCAGGAGCCACAGAGGCTGGAATGGACTTCTTGAAAAAACCAGGAACTTGATATCAGAAAAATCGTTAAAACATTGAGCAAAATTTATTTAATTGCTTTCCACGATAGAAAAATACATCACTTTCACGTGTGAGATCTGTAAAATTCCATATCCTCTTCCTAAGGCAGGAGGCAGCACTCCCTCCTCAGTGCTGGAAAAACTGCCTGAAATAAACATTCCCTGGATGTGCCCCTGGAGCAGGAGCACAAACATGGTTATGGGGAACAAACCCTGTTTCTGCAGCACCCTGGTCCCATCACTCTGGACAGTGACCAACCCTCACCCAGGCAGAGCTGTGACCCAAACTGGGCATGGTACAGGATCAAACATGTCCCTGATAGCAGCTGCTTCTACATCTGGCACAGGCAGTGCTTTGGGACCTTTTCAAAATTTACAATAAAAATCAAATTGAGGCCAGTCATGTATGTGTGTGTAGAAGTTCTAAGGAGGAGCACCAATTGCATGTAGCCATACTATGTTACAGCTGCAGAACTTTCCTGTGCAGTACAGCCAGTTTCTGAAAATGAGAGGTTTTCCAGCACTTGCAGGAACTTCCTGTGTTCCTTCCCAAGGACTCATGGCTGCAGCAGCACTTGGGGTTCATCACAGCCCCAGCATGTGCTGCCAGGGCCACAGCTCCCAGCTCTTGATGGGTTCATCCTGCTGCCAGCACTGCCAGACTCCTCTAAAACACAATAGCTGACTCAAAACAGCTGCTCCAGAGGGGCAGGGCACAGCCCAGTGGGTTGGGGAAAAGCAATTCCTACTGCTATACCAGAAACCTATTGTTTTTAGTATGCATTTGTCACATTTCCCCACCCTGGGGAGAGCAGGGCTGTCACAGGGCACAGAATGGAGCTGCTCCGGGATCAGTCCTGCAAGGAGAGTCAGTGGCACAGGCCATGGCACTGCCTGAGCCAGAGACTCTGCTCCCCACCTTCTGCTCCTCACCAGCTTTCCCTCCCCTCCTGCCCAGTCCCTATAAAGATTTGGTGGCACTGAGTGGAGCAGCAGTGTTTGCACAGCCACTGCTGGGCTTCAGAAGGAATACAATAAATAATTCAGAGAACCTTAAAAACAGCCACAAGGGAGAGGACCCAGGTAGTGGCTGGCACCCAGGCCTCTGGGCAGAGGTGCCCTGTCCCCTGGGGCACAGAAGTGGAGCAGGAGGCTCAGTAGAGCTGGCTCTTCACCTTGTGCAGGACCCCGATGACAACATCCCGCAGCGTCTGTGACAGAGAGGGGACACGATCAGTTGGGCTGGGGAGGGACAGCCACCCCTGTGCCACTGTCTCTGCTCCCTCAGCCATGGCACCAGCCCCTCTGCAGCCCTGCATTCACCTGGGGCTTGCAGTGCTCCTCAATCCAGCTGAAGACACACGCTGAGAGCTCCTGAAAACTCGTTACAGAGATTGAAGCATTGAAAGACTGGAACAGGGAGTCCATGATGCCTTGGAAAACATTGAACTTCACCTCGTCAGAGATCTGGTTCTTCCCCTCGTTTGGGTTGTCCTGATGAGCTTTCACAATCTGCTCATAGTTCCTGAAACAAGCACAGCACACCAAGGTCAGCAGCGAGACCTCCACACGACTCTGAGCTGCCACTCCCAGCTCTGAATTCCCACACCCAGCTCCTGCTCCTGGTCCCAAGCTCCAGGCCTGTCCCCAGATGGAAAACCACTGCAGAACCCTGCAAGGAGGTGATGGAACAACACGAGTAGAGGGCATGACCCCAACAGCTCTTCCCTTACACTTTCATGATCTTCAAGGCCATCACATCTTTCCTGAGGGTAGCAACTTCCTCCTCCTGCTTTTTCTTTTCCTTGTGCAGGAACTGGATGTAGTCAATAGCTAAGTGTGAAAACACAGAGTGAGGATTTGGGAGCACACATGGGCCCCCGAGATCCCCATGGGAGGTGCCTGAGCCAGGGCACCACCAGCTCCCACTGACCCAGTTCCCCTGGGGAAGGTGAGTGCAGGTGAGCAGCACCCAAGTTCCCCAGAGCCTCATCACACCAGAAGGTTCTAAGGTGCTGAACTTTGCCCTGCACACCTCTAGGGTGGAGCTCTGGGGATTGATAGCACCTCCTTCCCTCCTGCCCTTGGGACTCACTTTTCTGGAGCACAATGGCCTTGCTCAGCTTCTGTGAGCTGATGGAGAAATCCTGCTGCTCACAGGTGGGGACGATGGCCTGCAAGTCATTGTAGCCTTTCTGCAGGGAAGCAGAGCCACAGAGTGTGGGCTCATCCTGTGAGGCCAGGTCCACACCCAGCTCCCACAGCACACACAGAGCCAGGGCAGCTCTCAGCACACACATGCAGGGAGGGCAGATCCAGCAGCAGACAGAGAAGTGCTGGAAGAGCAGGGAGCAGGCTGGCAGCAGTGCTCCAGCACTGCCTGCTGCCTCCTGCCTCACCTTGATGGCATCTCTGCGCTTCTGCTCAGCCTGGGTGTGTGCCCGGCGGCGCTTGTCCTTGTAGGACTCCTTGTAGGACTCCTGGTGGTAGTCACTGTCCTCGTCATCTGTGGGGACAGAGTGTGGCTGGGGGCACGAGGAAGGGCACAAGACAGCTCAAGGGACCACTACAGCTGCAGCCAGGCCCAGCACAGCCAAAGAAAAAGCCTTCCAAAAAGCCCTGGCAACCCTTTTCCTCTCCTCGGGGAGCTGGGCAGGAGGCAGACGCTAATATCTCCCTTGGGAAGGAGTCAAAACCAGAGTGATTCTCGACTCCAAACCCTGCTGGAAACCACAGAACCCTGATGCCGTTCCCAGGACCTTCCTCCTCCTTCTCCTCAAGACAGGAATCCTGCCCAGCCACGCTCACCCTCGGTGCAGGGCAGACCTGGAGCCCGGCACGTGCCGGATTCCCCAGCAAGCAGAAACGCGAGCAGAGGACAAACCCCACCTGTGTTGGGGACAGAAGAAGCACTGGTGGAGCCGATGCTGTTGGCCCGGGACACTATGCTGCCTTTCCGGGCATTTTCCATGAAGAGTGCTGGAAGAAGAGCGTCCAGGGGTCAGTGCCCAGCGCGGGCTGTGACCGGGCGCAGGGACTGAGGGGTGTCCCGGGGCAGCCGCTGCCACCCGCGGGCGGGCGCGGTCCGGGCACCTACCGGAGTCCAGGCCATTGTCGCCGTAGGCCGCGTCCACCTGCGCGGGGCCGCCGGGCGGAGGAGACACGTCAGCGGGGCCGGGGCGGCGATCGCGGCCCGGAGCCCCGCGCCCGCAGGAGCGCGGCCGGCCCGAGGAGCACCCGCCACCCCCGAGCCTTCGGCCGCCGCCCCTCGCCCCGGCACCGACTCGTGCGCGCTGCCCGCCCTCAAACCCCCAGCCCGGCGCTCACCCTGCCCGGCCGCCATGAGCCCCGTCCCGTCGCCCCCGCGGCACCCGGCGGCCCGGCCCGACCCGATCCCGGCCCCACCTTCCCCCACGAGTCCTCGGCCGCAGCGCCCGGCGGCTCCGCCATCTTCCCCCCGCCAGGTCATGTGACCGCCGGGACACCGGGGCCCTCCGCGCCGCCAGGGGGCGTTCGCGCGCACCGCCCGAGCGCGTGACGTCACGGGGGCGACGTCAGCGCTGCCGCGCGCCCCCGGTGCGGAGCCCAAGACCGGGGATCCCTCAGGGCACCGAGTCCCACACCGAGCCCCGCACGGGAGCGGAGACGGGCACCGGCGCACGGACACGCACTGCAGGAGCAGCCTCTTTACTGTCACCCAGCGGGGCTCAGCCTGCAGGGCTCCCCCTCACCGGGGGACCGCAGGGCGCCCCGGACCCTCGCCGGAGCCGGACGGGGCCGCTGCTCTCGGTCCCACGCTGCTCCGTCCGCCGGCTCATCGTGCGCAGTGGTGGCAGGACACGGATCTCCACGGGGCCGTGCGGGACGGTCCCTCACGGGCTCAGGCGCTGCTGCAGCAGGTCCCAGGCCTTCTGCACCTGCCGGACGGAGAACCGCCCGCGGCCACACCTGAGCCCGCGGGTAAGGCTCGGGGCAGGAGCCTCACAACACAGTCCCACGCCTCTACCTTTCCGGCTGAATTTACATCCCCAAATTCACCCCTCTGCGGCAGCCTGGATGGTGAACAGACATCAGGCACAGCACGGAGCCCTTCGGTTCCTGTCACAATCACCCAGAGCACCCCCGGCGCTGCAGCAGCCCCAGGCTCACCTGCTGGCGGGTGATGTCTGGCTCCCAGAGGGTGCAGAGCACCACCTGGGACTGCTCCACCCGCTGCTTGTTGGTCATCTGGCTCTGCAGCCGCTGCCGAGCAGCCTCCTCAGTCAGCCCATCCCTGGCCACAATGCGCCTCACAGCCTGGCAGGGACACAGGGACGCTCAGGAGCTCGGGGGGAGGCTGAGGATCAGCCCCAGCAGCGAGTGAGGGGCCTGGGGCATTGCCCACCTCCTCCTCCGGGATGATGGCTGTCCACACCTCATGGACCATGTGCTGCCAGCCAGCTTCCAGCAGCACGGCAGCATCCAGCACACACACGGCTTTCCCTAAGGAACAAGGGAATTCCTCAGTGCCCAGCCATGGATGGCAGCAGCCAGGCTCAGTCCCACCTTCCTGCAGTGCAGACTCAGCTTCACTGCTGAGCTGAGGCTGCCCCCCTTACCTTGAGCATCAGCCTCCCTGACTCTCTCCTTGGCCATCTGGGCTATTTTGGGCCACACAATGTCAGTCAGGCTCTTGAGCCGCTCCTGGAAAGGAGCACAGTGGGATTTGAGATTCAGTCCCGTGCCCTCAGAATCCCTGTGTAACCAGCCAGGAGAGTGGGGGTGTCAGCAGTCAGGGGACACCCAGGAAAGACCCACTGAAGCTGGGGAGGTGGGTCCAACCCATTGCCAATACCAGAAAGGAAAGTTTTCACTCTGGCCAGGGGCTCCCATTCCTGCTGACAGGGTCAGTGTGCTTTTTCCTATTATTTTCCTTGCCCTGCCATTAGGGCCCTGCTATTAGCAGAGATCTCAGTCTCTGCTGTGAGAGGTGTTTTGCTTCACAGCACAGCAGGTTCTCTGTGCAGCAGGTCCCACAGAAGACCTGTCCATCCAGAAAGCCTCTTGAGCTGCCTCCACCTTGGCCTGGGGCAGCAGCAGAGCAACAGGCTAAGCACCTGTAAAGGCCAGGTGCCACTGAGCCCCCCTGGGTACAAGGGGCAGAGACCACTGGCTGTGTTTGTCAGGTCTGCTCTGAGTTGGGTGAAGGAAAAGCAGGTTTAGAGGAGATTGAGATGGCAACACAACAGGGACAGGGATGGGGACAGGGAGGCAGCAGCAGCTGCAGGGCAAGAGCAATGTATGCAGCACAGCTGCTGATTCAGCTGCAGAGATGTGATTGGTCCCATCCTGTCCCCACGCCACTGTCAGAAAATACAGCCAGGAAAGTGTCATTATTTCAAAGGACTAAAAACCCCTGGCACAAGAGAACAGCCCCCACTCACAGCATTAAGTATTTACAATAAACCTGCTTTTACCTGGTTTCCAAACACTTTTGCCCCAAGGACTTTCCTGTTAATCGTTCCATCTTTGTTCAGGATCTCTGCAAGGCAGAAGCACAACAGGTTTGGGAAGGACAACTCCCATCCCTGTGGCAAGCCTGGGTTGGGGAAAGGGCTTTGGCACAGGGCTCTCAATAGCAGGCAGGAAAGGGCCTGTAACACCTAACCTGGCAGCTGTTCCCCTGATTCCTGAAAAGGAACAGGGAAGATTTTTTTCCAGGCAAACAGCAACCTCATTCATTGTTCCCCACCACCACCTCTGACATGGGACACACAACACCTGGGGAGCCCAAAACCCATGGGGGTGCAGGGGGGCACAGGCCAGGGCTCTCTGGGATGCTGGGACACCCCTCCCTCCCCCCTGTAGCCTCCAGTGACTCTACCTGCCCCAAAAGCTGCCACCACTGGCTCGTAGGCCGGGCCACCAGGGACATAGACGGCGTGGCCCAGCTTGTCGGCGTCGATGATGAACGCGCCCAGCTGCCCCAGCAGTTTGGCAATGGAGGTTTTCCCACTCCCAGTTCCCCCAGTCAGGCCAATCACGTATGGGCGCAGTGGCAGAGCTGGGTCTTGCTAAGGGAAAGAGGAAAGCCGTGGCAGCAGATGGAGAACTGGGCTTTGCTGGAGAAGGAACCTGACACCCCAGCCTGGAGATGGCCGTGAAAGGCCTGCAGAGCAGCAGGCAGCCTTTCCAAACTCTTTACTCCTGAGACTCCCACCCCTCCTCCTGGGCACTCCCACTGCAGCTGTGGCTCTGCAGGCCCCCCTCACCCGTGGGGGCTGCAGCAGTGTCCCCAGCAGCCTCTGCCGGAGGCTGGAGGAGCTGATCTTCTCCTCCTCATTCTGACTGCGGACAGGGTCCTTCATCAATTGGATTTCATGGAGAGTCAGCTCGGGGAGTCCCTGATGAGAGAAGGGAGCCCCCAAGGGCCATCAGACCAGATTTGTCCCTAGGCAGTATCAGGCAGGGTGAGAGGGGAGGCAGGGGTAGCCCAACCGGCTCCAGTGTGGGAATTACGTTTTCAAGTCTCTTCCTGTTCACGGCCTCCCCTCCCCGGCGGGTCTCCTCGCTGACCACCAGGCACTGCAGGTCGGGGTCTGTGATTGAGGGGCCGAAGGGGTCGGCCAGAGGCACGATGTCGTAGCACAGTGAGGGCTTCACATCCTCCAAGAACTCGCGCAGCTTTGCAGCCCGCAGCTCGTACGGCTCGATCAGCTCCGGCAGGACCTTGTCTGCCGGGTGCCAGGAAGGCGGAGAAGCACAAGAGTGACGGAAAAGCAAGACCAAGAGATGGGAGAAAACACCCGGCTGGGACTTTGAACTCTGCCTCCCCCTCCCCTGGCCCTCGCTGCAACTCGCTGGTTGTGAGCAGGACACCAGGTCCCCACCGGATCCCCACTGACGCTCTGCCTGGATGGCACCGCCTTGGGTGGGTGGCTGCCAGGATTTCACTTGTTACTGGGCCCCCAGACTAGTGCCCTGCCCCGGGCAGCACCGGGCTCGTCCCCGCGCAGCGCCACGGCCGCCCCGGACTCACGGCGGAGCAGGTCTCCGTCGGCCACCCCGGCCAGGAGCCGCCGCCGGGCCACGAGGCAGCAGGCGCTGAGCAGGAGCCGGTGGGCGCCGTGCAGCCGGTCGAAGGTGCCGCCAACCGCCACGTCCGAGAATTCGGGGAGGGTCCCGCCAGGATCCTGCCCGGGGTCCCCCTCGGGATCGTCCCCGGCGTCCCCCGCCGTGTCCTCGCCCAGCAGCAGCGCGGGCAGGCTCGGCGGGCAGCCGTACACAGCCGCGGCCAGGCGCTGCAGCCCGAGCTGCACCGGCTCCGGCGGCCCCGGCGCCTCGGCGGCGGCCGCCAGCAGGACGCGGGGCTGCCGCGCCAGGCGGCGGCCGGGCCCGAGCAGGACGCGCAGGTCCAGCCCCCGCCGCGCCGCCGCCGCCGTGTACAGCGCGGCCAGAGCCCGCAGCAGCGCGGGGCCCGCGGGCGGAGCGGCGGGACCGGCGGCGGGGCCGCCCAGCCGCAGCCCCGGCTGCAGATGCACGTACAGCGGCCCCGCCACCAGCCCCGCCGCCGCCGCCACCAGCCCCGCCGCCCGCCGGGGCAGCGCGGGCAGCGGCGCCGTCAGCACCAGCAGCCCCGAGGCGAAGGGCGGCATTGCCCCGCCGGAAGCGCCGCCGACCGGAACGGGGACGGGAACGGCACCGGAACAGCACCGCCTCCCGGGCAGCCCCGCCGCGGGCGGGAGGAGCGCCCGGCTCCGCCCGCGTGGGGAGGAGACCGGCAGAACCGGTCGCAGTGCGGGCGGAACGAGTCCGGGGACGTGAGAGGGACGGACGGAGCGGGAACCGTGCGGCTGCAAAGGGCTTTATTGGGGACACGGCGGCACCGAGCACGCGAGCGAGCCCGGGCCCGGCTGGGGGCTGGCGCGGCAGCGGTCCCGGTGTTGCGGTGGCTCCGCTCAGGGCTGCTCCCCGCCGGCCTCGCTGCCGCCGAACACGAAGTCGTGCATGGCGCGGACGTACGCGGAGCCGTCGGGGCTGCTCAGCCGCAGGCGCCAGAGCGGGGCCAGGAGCTGGGTGCTGGCGCAGCGAAGGGGCGGGCAGGGGCTGCCGATGGCGTCCAGGAACACCTGGCAGCGCAGACGGGTCAGAACCGTGTCCGGCACGGCCGCCCCGCCAGCCCCGGCCCGCGGTGACTGACCGGCAGGACCTCCTCCACCTCCTGCGCCGCGTCGCGGAAGATGCTCTGGCAGTGCCCCAGGTACCGGCGGTACAGCCCCTGGGTCTCGGCGTCCAGGCGCCGCATCTCGATGCCCTCGGGGTCGGGGCGCTGCAGGTTGGCCTGGAAGCTGGTGTGGACGGGCCCGCACTCCACCAGGGTCAGGCTGCGGGAGAGAGCTCATGAGCTGCCACCGTGCCCCCGCCCTGGCATTCCCCCCATCCCGGCGGGCAGGATCCACCCCCGCGGCATCAGCGGCACTCACTGGATGTTGAAGGGGCGCAGGACGATGGCCAGACTCTCGCACAGCCCCTCCACTGCAAACTTGCTGGCACAGTACACAGCATTGAAGGGCAGCCCTGGGGCAGAGCCGCACCCTGAGCACCAGAACTCTTCCCCACGGCTCCCTGTGCCACAGGGCGCTGGGGGTCCCACCTTGCAGCCCCCCAATGCTGCTGGAGACAATGATCCGCCCGGCCCTGCGGCTCTTCATGGCAGGCAGGAACGCCTGGATGGTGCGGACAGCCCCGAACAGGTTCACATCAAAGAGAGTTTTCATGGCTTGGTCGGAGCAGGTCTCCAGCGGTCCCATCAGTCCCACCCCTGCATTGCAGACTGCCAGGCATGGTGCCATCAGCTGGGCACAGAGCAGGCAGCCAGTGCCTGTAACCCCACACACCTCTGAATGCCAGAAGGCAGAAACAGGGGGGCCTCTCCCTGTTGATGGGCCCTTGGCACCCCCAAATCCACGTTCTGTCCCACTGCCTGTACCTCCTGTGATTTGTCATCTGCTCCCAGTGTCCTGGGGAGGGTTGTGACCCCTGGGAGGTCCCCTCAGCCACTCCAGAAACACTGGGGAACCCAGGAAGAGCCATACCCAGCACATCCAGCCGCTGTCCCTGCACCCGCTGTGCAGCAGCTGCCAGCGAGCAGGGGTCAGTGACATCCAGCTGCAGGACCTCCAGCGTGTCAGGGCAGTGGCCCCCCAGGCGCTGCAGCAGCCGCTCACCCTTGGCCAGGTCACGCATGGTGGCATAAACTGGGGAGAGAGTGTGGCCGTGGGCAGCAGTGCCACCGAGCTCCACAGCCAGCACCAACCCCAGCCCACCCCCAGGCTCTGCCTGGCCCAGCCCAGGGACCACCGGGGACCCCCTGGGGCATCCCCCTTTACCTTGGAATCTGCGAGTGGCATCAGCTGCCAGGCGTGCAGCCAGCCCCAGGCCGATGCCCGAGGAGCAGCCTGTGATCAGCACTGTGGTTCTCTCCATGCCTGGCACTGCTGCCCAACGGGCCCATGCTGTTTAAGAGGGCTGGGAAGGGGGTCCCCCCGCCCCACACCACCATGTTGTGTCTGCTGCCTTATCTCAAGGCCCTTCCACCCACCTCCCTGCACATGCCTGGGGCTCTCTGTGCCTTGATCCTCATGCAGGTGCTGTGATAAAGACTCCATCGAGCCAGGACCTCCCTGCTGGAGGAGGCTCTGGGGCACAAGGGGAGCTGCAGCCCCAGGGCTCTGCCCCAGCTGTACTTTGCTGAGCCAGGCATCCTGGCTGCCAGCACACGTCTGGCAGGGTGTTCCTGCTATGCAGGCTCAGGGCTGAGGTGCTTCTCTGCCCCCATGTTCCACACCATCCTGTGCTAGCAAAAGGAGTTGGACACACATGGGAGAAAAGAGTCTGTATTTGCTCCATAGCTGGGCTCTGTCCAAGCCCAGACTGTGGAAAAGGCCTCAAAAACTCCGCTCCAGCAACACTGCAGGCAAAGCTGCAAAGTCTTTTATGATACAAAAGGCACCAAATGTGGGCAGGGCCGTACAGTGCCAAGTCCTCACAGGCACTGGGGTCCAACGTTGCTGTGCTCCTCTGCCCACTGCCATCTCCCTCTCTGATTCTCCCCCATCACTATCCCTGCTAGCCAGCCAAGGTCCCACAGCAGGGACACATTTGTCCTGTCCCTCTGCAGTGTCCCACCAAGCTTCCAGCTGAGGGCACTGGGGCAGCCCAGATTTCCTGGAACAGGCTCAGGGCAGCTAGGCAGAGCTGAGCACAAAGCATGGTGCAGAATGGGACCCTGGGGCACAACCTGGCCCCCATCCATCTGCCAGCCCCTTTCCATGTGCCAGTCCCTCGTGGGGCACATCCTGCCCATGCAGGGGAAGGAGTGGATCCAGGCTGCCTGAGGGCCACCAGGGCTCTGTGCCCCTCTTCCAGGAGACAGCCATCAGGCCATGAGCCTGGATAGGGGAGGGTGCAGGGGCTCTGCCCACCCTCTCTGGGGGAGGCTCTGGAGGCAGAACCCAAAGTCACGCAGGCCCAGCCAAGCTGCGCCGCAGGGCACTGGGGTAGTACTTGAGGAACAGCTTCCTGGAGATCTCCATGGTATCCCCAGTTGGCACAGCTGGGTAGCGCTTCTTGTTGTAGATGAAGCCTCTCTCCACTTGGAAGACAGCCTGGTTGAACTGGTCCTGGTGGAAGGGGCGGCCTGAGTTGAGGCTCTCCACCAGCGTAGAGACGAAGAGGCTCCAGCGCACAGTGTAGTAATCCAGCACCAGCCCCCCCAGCTGCTTGTTGGCATAGTCCAGAATGTTCCCGCTGGGCCCCCAGAGCGTCACCTGGTTCCGGGCATTCAGCTCGTACTGCTCAGCCTCCCGGTCGCTGGTGGCCGTGGCACGGGCGCTCTCCAGCCAGCGGCCGAGGAGGAAGAGGCTGTGGCTGGACAGGAGGCTGTCCAGCTCTGGCAGCAGGTCGTACACCAGCACGCCACCGGCCGTCAGCAGCTCCGGCAGCGCGTGGCTCTGGAAGGCCTGGCGGATGCTCAGGTAGTAGTCACTGACCAGCTGCTGGGCTGCCTGCCGGGTCACGTCCACCAGGTCGTAGAGGAAGGTGGGGCTGGAGCCCAGCTGGGCGCCAGCGCTCAGCAGCAGGCGCCAGGCCTCGTACACGTCGCTGGCGTTGTACCAGAGCTCCGTGTCCATGCGCAGCGAGGGCCGGCGCACCAGGGGGCTGCGGTTGTGGTTGACGCAGACGCCGGTGCAGTTGTAGACGCTGCGGAGGAGCAGGCGCCAGGCGCCGGCTGCCGCGGCGCTCGGGGCGCCGTAGCGGCGCTCGGCGTAGCGGGTCACCCAGCCGGGCAGGTCGAGGGGCTCCTGACGCCAGCCCAGCTCGTTCATCAGCTCGTACACCATGTCGTTCTGCTCAATGCCCTCGGGCACCAGCCCCGTGCCCACCATGGTGGAGTTGGGGAAGCGCCGAGCTGCGAAGGGGCCGTGGTTGATTGCCTCCACGGTGCCAAAGAGGCCGTGGTTGCCCCCGAAGTTGTGCAACATGCACCAGATGAAAGGTTGTCCATAGAAGGACTCTGTCCACTGGTAGACGGGCTTGGACTCAGCAAAGAGGTCAAGGACAATCATCCTGCCAAGGGGCACTCCATGCAGCAGGGCCCGCACCTGTGCTGGCTGCCAGAAGTCAGGCTGATGCTGGAAGAGCCAGCCCTGCATCAGCCACAGCGCCTTGGGGTCAGCTGGGGACAGAAGAGCACCGCATGAGATCCTCTCCAGGTGGGGCCCACAGGTGTCTCATGAGGCCCTGGGGCCACCAGCCACCCCTCAAAGGGGTTCTGGTGGTCTGACACCAATGGGTTCTGTACTTGCATGGGGCCCAGAGCCACCTCCCCCAGCCCCTGCTCTCCCGTCTGGACCCCAGTGGCCAGGCCAGCACCACACAGTGACCCACCTCCTGTCATGGACCTGAAAACAGCATTGCTGACTCTGGACAGATAGGCAGGGTCAGAGGAGAGGGGGGTCATCTCGTTGAAGGTGTCTGCACTATAAACATGGTCTGTGCCAAACTCCTTGATCAGCTCCTTCAGGAAGAGGGTCCCGATCACCTGGAACATGGGGTCCTCTGGGTCCAGCAGGTAGATGCATGAGTAGGTGCAGTCAAAGTGGCTCCAGCGCCCCAGGCGAGTGGCATTCACGTGTGGGAAGACCCTGCACCAGAGGGCAGGGATCAGAAGACCAGGGCAGGACCACTGTGCCCGTGCAGGAACACGGCAGCCTCCCGGGGAAGCAGCAGTGGGAGGTGCTGCCAGAGGTGAGAGCCCGGGAAGGGCCCAGGGCTGAGCCCCCGGGGCAGGGACTGCTCCTACCGAAGGATGCCCTGCGGCACGTGGCCCGCGAATGCCGGCAGCACCGTGGTCATCCCCAGCGAGCGCATCCGCTCCACGATCCGGTACTGGGAGAGAGAAGGAGGGAGGGAGCAGAAGGAGAGAAGCCCCCACATTCCCGCGAGGGGACCCCGGGTTCTTCTACAGCTCGGGGCGCGGTGGGGGGCTCCCCGAGGCTTCCCTCGGAGCCTCGGCCGGGAGGATCAGGGGGTGACAGGGGTTTGACCCCGGTACCTGCAGGTAGAGCTGCTTGAAGTGCCAGGCGGGCGGCAGCGGCCCGGCCCAGCGGCGGAGGTTGCCCATCCTGTTCCAGGCCAGGAACGCGGGGCCCGTGAAGTACTTGTCGATCTCCGACTGGTTCAGCCCCAGATTACGGTAAACCTGTGCCGGCCGCCGGGGGTCAGCCGCTCCCAAGGCTCCCGATTCCAGAGGTCGCGCCACCGCCGCCCTGCCGGTCCCGGTCCCCGCCGCCCCTCGGCCCCGGTCCTTACCCGCTGCCAGACCGCCTCCTGCCCCGCGAAAGCCGGTGCCAGGTTGATGCCGCTCAGCGCCATCCAGTCGATCTCCCGCTCCCAGCGCGCCCAGTCCCACCAGACGAAGGAGTAGCTCTGGGCGCAGACGTTCTGGTAGTAGCGGTACCTGCGGGAGCGGCGGAGGCTGCGCCCGGGCCCCCCGCGCCCCCCGGGCCCCCCGTTACATAACAGCGCCTTGTCCCGCGCTAACGAGGCGTGAGCGGCGCCCGGCCCCGCGTCCCCGTTACCTGCCGGGAGCGGCGGCGCGGATCTCGTCCCGCAGCCGCGGCAGCGGGTCGGGCAGGCGGAGCTGCGCCCCGGACCACGACAGATGGCAGCCGCAGAAGTCCCGCAGGTAGCGATAGAGGCCGGCGGCAGCCGCCACGCCGCTGGAGCCCGTTACGGCCACGGCCACGGCGGCGCCGGGAGGCGACCACAGCCGGTAGGTGTCAGGCCCGCCAGCCGCCAGCGCCGGGTCCACGGACAGCGACACGGCGGCCGCCCGAGGGCCGAGCAGGCGCCGCGCCAGCGCCCGCACCGCCTCCTCCTGCCGCGCGTCCCCGCCCGCGCCGCCGTCGCCGCCAGCAGCATTAGAAACGGCAGCGCCAGCCCCGGTCCCGGACCCAGTCCCGGTTCGGGTCCCGGTTCCGGTCCCCGCCGCACCGCCATCGCCGCCGCCTGCCCCTGCGCCGGCCCCGCCTCTCCCGGTACCGGCCCGCCCGCCGCCGGTCCCGCCTCTCACGACCCCGGGGCGCTGGGCGGTGCCGGCGGCGGGGGCGGGCCTGACCTGTTACCGGCCGGGAGCGGAGCGGGGCTGGACCCCTTGGAGCCGGGATGTCCCGGGCCGGCTGGGGACAGGCGCTCCCTCAGCCCCGGGGCCACTGCGGCCCCTTCCCCGCCCGCTCCGGGTGCCCGAGCAGGGACCGGGTTTGCAGCTCCTGCCCGGGGCAGCGGCACCGCCGGGGCTCCGCGCTATTTCCAGTCTCGCCTTTTCCACCCGTGACAGTTCCGCACCACCGGGACAACCGGGCCGCGGTGGCCCCGCCCATCCATCAGCGCCGGGGCTCCGGCAGTGCCCGGGACCCGCTCCGGCCGGCCGGGGGCGCTGCGAGACCGGGCAGAGTCCCGGCAGCCGCGGCAGCGCCCGGAGCGGCTGCGGCCCCGCCCGGGAACGGGACCGGGACCGGGACCGGGATGCCCGGGTCTCTCAGCTGCAGGGGAGTTCTCAGACACTTCCAGGACAGAACCCGGCTGCGGGCGGCCCGCAGGAACTCGAGGCTCCCCAGTGCAGCCTACGGGGGGAATCAGGGTCTCCTGCCAGCAGCAGGGCTGCGCCTGTCACCCCAGAGCCATGGAAACGGACAGAAATGTTGTGATTGCACGGGAGAATGGCGAAAGAGAACATTCCCCGGCCCGCTAGTACCTACGGCTGCAGGAGAAGCACCCCCGCACCGGCGGGGAGTCGCTCCTCGTCCAAGAGGTGCGGGAGGCTGGGGCCGCAGTTCAGCACGGCTCCTCGCCCTCCCGGAAACATCAGGAGATGGAAACACACCGACATCAGCAACACAATCACCAAAACCCTGCAGAGCCCTCCCTTCCGCTGCTCCCCACATGGGGAAATAGCCTGTCCGGCAGGAAGGGCCTGAGTAAACACGGCCCTGCTGGGGAAAGCAGCAGCAGGGCACAGCCCGGGCAGGCAGAGCATTGCCCCACTCCCCATCCAAGGGTACCCACAGCACCCGGGTTAAACAAGCTGGAATATTCCCCCCTGCACAACTCCTGTCCCGTGCAGTCACAGGGCCAATCAGGGAGGGCAGGAGCCCCTGGGATAAACAGCCTTGGCCTGGCTTTCACTCAGGATATCACTGGGGCTCAACAAGCACAGAGATGTCACAGCCCAGGCAGGGTCACGCTGATCTTGCTGTACAAACCAGCTCTGTCCACCCCATGGTTCTGGCCATGGAGGTGACAAGACCTGGACACAAATGCCAAAGGTCCCAGCTGTCCCCAGCAGCTCTGGGGGTTGTGTTCAGTGTAGTCAGGGGTGAGGGGTTGCCCTGAGCCCCCTCAGAGAGCACCAGAGATGCAGAAAACAAGCCACAGTGTTTGTTGTGGAGTTCATTTAATTTATACAGTGACTGTCAGCAACATTTCACCCAGGCAGCAGAACACATAGGACTCATGTCAAAGCTTCACCTGCAGTCACACTCTGATTTCACCCTTCAGTTTGCAAACACCTCTGTGAACACCCACCACGTCCTCCATTAACACAGTGAGTGCCCAAGGCCTTCCCAGGTGCAGCACAAAGGTCCCTGTGCTCCATGCACGTGCACATTTCAGTGTGCAAAGTACACATAACTCAGCTAATTTTAAGCAGCCTGGCACCTTGAGGCATTTCCTCCTTGCCTCCAGGTTAATGAGTCTTGTTATTGTTCTGATCTGTTCATACACAAATACTCAGCTCCACTGCAAGAACTGAACACGACAGTCACACACAGCACTAACACACACCCCACTGCTGCTACAGCTACATCAAGTTCAGGAGTGCAAGGAAATATGGACAGCTTGGACAGGAAAGAAAGCAGCAGCTAATGCAGGGACACACCAGACCCCCCTGCCATGGACCTATTTTGGTAAGATGGGCCACTGCTCTCCCTTAAAGAGCTCCCCAGACCCTGAGTGCACAGGACAACACGAGTCACTGGCACATCCACCTGTGCAAAGATGCCAAGCCCCCACAGACACTAACCTGATGTGCCTCAAGGGCTTTGGTTTCAAACCAGAAACCCCAGAAGTTTCACTGCCAGTGGCAGTACCTGCAGTGAGCAGTGGCTCATCCCTCCCCATCCTGCCCCAGGGTGAAGCAGCTGAGTCCCAGTGCATGAGGAATCCTCACCACTGCCTCCAGCAGTGAGAGGGGGAACAGCCCTCACCCTTCTCCAGCTGAGGCTGTTAGGCCTTTTCTCCATGTGCTGTTTTGTCCCCTCAGCACTGCTGCCATTTCTTTTCTGCCCTGATCAGCTGCCAAGGAATGCACAATACAGGGAGCACATGATTGCCCAGCAAACAGACACCTCATGCACTTGGTACCTTTGGGAGTAAACTTAAGGAACAAAAATTTTCTGTGATCCAGTGTTGTTACCCCAGAACGTCGAAGCTTTTGGCTTTGGGATGCCATGGTAACGCTCAGGGGTGCTGCAATAAGTTATTGTCACTACACAAACAACTCAGACACACGGGGAAGGGTCAGTCACACACACATACACAAAGTTTAACACTGTGAACTGACTGGGGGGGCTCAGTCATCAAACCTCCCCTCACGGATGATGTCAAAGGAGAAAGGGAGAAACTTGAACCCAGTGCCAGTGTAGAACTTGTTCTGGAATTCAATCCTGCAAGAGACAGAAGAGTGATTACTCATTAAAAAGGTGGCTCTCAATAGGAACAATTAGCAAGAACTCCATTAAAAGTAGGGTTGCTCACTGTAAAAAGCTTTTAAGAGAAAAAGGGGTATTATAACAAAGTATCTTCTGGCACAACCTCCCCATCTAGTGTGATGCTTCTGTGTGGAGCAAAGAGCTGTCCAGAAACTTCCATCAGGGACAAAAAATGGCAACAGGAGCAGAAGGCCAGCTCTGACTGCAGTGTCCCAGGAAGCACAGGGAGCAGAGACAGCATTTTCTACAGCTGAAGTTCCCTTTTTCATGAGCACAAGCCTCAGCCATGTGACACTGAGCTCAGCCTCCCCACCAGCCACTTGTGTTTACTCCCTGCATCACATTTGCACTGGGATGTTCCCACCAGCTCCAGCCGAGTGTTGGCTCAGCCCCATTTGCTGCTCCCCTAATGAACTCGAGTAAAAAAAGAATCATTCTACAGAACTGCCCAACAGCCAGCAACAGCCAAATAGGGAAAACTAAACCACTGATTCCCAGCAAAAACAAGCCCAAGCTTCACAGACACTTTCCACAGCACAAAAGTCTCTGCAGGCAGCAACAGCAAATGGGGAGCCTTTAACACAGTTCAGGAGAAGGAGTTTTTTTCAGCAAAATAAAGAAAAACTTGAATTACTTTTTCCCAAATGGGGAATCATGGCAAACTCCAGAGCTGCTGGATTCAGCTAGTAAAAAGTGATTTCCCTACAGAGCCCAGGAGCGAAACACTCAGGAAAACCAGCTCCAGCCTGTGTCTTCTGCTGCCTCGCAGGCCAAGGGATCCCCAGGATGAGCAGGATTTTCCATGTGGGAGGAAGGGCTCCTTGCCAACCTGCTCTAGTTTTTCAGGAACCTGGATAATCTCCATAAGCATCCTGTGACTAAGTAACTGTTCTGTAAGCAAAGGGAAATGAGAGGCAGAGGGTTGGGTATGTGAGTCACCCAAGCTCACTGTGACTGACATGTTAACCCTGATGATTCACAATTGCAGCAGGCTCAGCATCCAAACCCTCCCTTTGGATATCCCATTACAACTGGCCACAACTGGAGGCCTGACACTAGAAAAAGAGGCTGCTCTAAGGTTAAGAGAACTAGTCAGAAAAGTGTATTTAATCAAATAATCAGTGTAAATAGTCAGGGGGGTTTTCTGGAGGTGTCTCCAGGAACACCCAGGACCCAGCAGGAAGCATTGCTGTTGTCAGGTCAATGTCTGTTAAGTGTCCCAGTTTACTGCTGAACCTTCTGTGTGTCTCACTTTGGTGATCAAGTTCTGCAGAGAATTTACAAACAGTGCCATTATCAGCCACACTGCAGGTGAGTCCTGGCTCATGACATTTACAAAGGAAAATCAAATCCTGGCAGGTGGGTGAGCAGCTGGATTTCACTACTCCCACTCACTGAATTGAGAGTGGGATGCAGCTCCAACAGACCCATGTCCCTCTGGAAGCAGCACCCTGAACAATTACAAACTCTTCCTTTTGGGCACAGGCTGTTCTGGCTCACATTAGAAGATGTGACTAGCTTAAAAAAGGGGAAGCTGCATTAATCTGAATGCTCATGTTGAACTATATCACTGAAAAATAATAAATGAAAAGATTAAATATTTCAGAAGAGTGATGTATTTCAGAAGCTCAGACACATACAGAGCTGCAGTGGAGCCCCAGTTCACACCCTGCAATCCTGGGCAGCAATCCAGAGGGCTGCCTCCATGCCAGAATGGCCTGAAAAGCCCAACCTGCTCAAAGAATGCACACTGAAAAAGCACAAAATAAATCTCCTTCACTTGGGACTGCCAGGCACAGCATATGGAACAACCTGTGAATTCCCTAAGCAGTAAAACACATGCTCAATCTCTCCTCCTTTCCAGGAAGGCTGAACCACCCACACCTCAAATTCCTGATAGGTGACTGTTCTCCCACAGCCAGAAAATCCCATCTGCTCCTCCAGGACAGTGGTATGTGACCTCCAATCTCCCTTCCCCTTCCTAAAAAGGGAACACCTGCCTTTGGAACACCCTGTTTTCAGCTCAGGAGCAAAAAGGAATGTGAACAGTGTGATCTTTGGAACCACTGCAGGTGCCTCCCTGTGATAACCAACACCTCAAAATCATTTCAGCAGATCACTTGCAGTCTGAAATAGAACCTTAAACTTGCTTTTTGGGCTCTGAGCCTGAACAGATTTTCTCTCAGAGCCTGTGCATGAAAGGCTTGCAGGTTTGAAACACATGTTTAAGGAAAACAGGACTTTGTTAAGCACTCCAGTTCCACAGCTGCCCTGCACTGGTCTGCATGGGCAGAGTGCTCCATGCTCTCAGTGCCCCTGGGTTTGCCTCTTTGCCTTTTCACTGGCACATCCACAGATGGTTTTTTAATGGCTCTTTAGAGAAAGCCTAGCAATGCAACCCATTACCTCCAGCTCACACCTGTTACAGGTGTCTGAGCCATATCTGGAGGTGCAGTTTGTGATTAACACAAGACAGGTACCTCCCCAAAAATGTCTTTTCTGCTCCATGGAGCCTGTCTGGAACAGCTGTTTAAAAATGGCCATGCTGCTCCCCAGCCCAGAGAGGTCACAGACCTGGAAATCCTCTAATCCTCAAGGAACTGCAGAGGAAGCCCACCACATCTGGAGTAACAGCACTGCTGCCCTCTGCTCTTCTTGGACTGCTCTCAGTGCCCAGCAGGGCTCACAGGGCTCCTGCTGTCCCTGCCCAGCACAGTGACAGCAGGGAGAGCATGAGGGACCTCTGGCCACTCAGCAAGTGGCTGCTATGCAGGGCTCAGGCTGAGTGCCAGGAAAAACAGAGGCACCATCCAGCAGCCATTTCCAGGAGTGCCCCCCCAGCTCCCTCAGCACAAGATGGCTTCACCCCAGGATCAGCTTGGCTCACTTGGCTACAGAGACACAGGTGGACCAGGAGCCTCCAGCCTGCACCCCCCAGCCTGCACCTCACCAGCTGCCAAGGGAGAGGGCAAAAGGCCAAAGCTTTCCTTCCCACAAACAGGGGAAAGTGCAAAAAGGCTGATTTTCTTCTCCTTTTTTTTTTTTTTTTTTCCCAGAGGCACTTGTTTCCTTTTGCACTTACAGAACTATTTTCAGAGTGCTCCCAACTTTTTCTTCCCATTTAAGCAAGACTGAGTATTTCTTGTGATCTTCAGAGACTTCCCTTTGCTACCCCACTCCCCCTCAGGAAATCAGCAGCCTGAGGAGGTGGCAGCAGCCTGAACCTCAGACAGGCACAGACTCTCCTACATTTCAGGCTGAGAAAATCCTACTCCCAGTTGCTCCTCTGATCCCACCAGTGCACTAATGAGGGAATCTGAAGTGGAACAATGAGAGCTCTTAAACATGGATTAGAGAAAGCTCTTGAATATTTTCCATACTTGGGAGCAGAGTAATTCCTTCTGCTTTGCTGGCTGCATACACAGGAGCTTAATGATCACAGGAAAGGGGCTGCAAAAGCAACTCCCAAAAGCAAGACCAGCAAAAACTCACTGCCATCCCAAAGTACCCCAAGGGCAGAAGGCAAAGCAACTCCTGTCCAAGGCAAGGTTTTATAGCAGTGAGCAAGAGCATGAGTAGGAACCTGCAGTCAGCAGCTACTGCACACAAAGGACAAAAAACACAGGAACCAGGGAGAAGACCAAGAGATGGAAGGAGAAAGTTCTGCTGAAAGCCACAAAGCTGCAGCCAGCACAGCCTCCCCAGTCCCTGATCCCAAAGCTTTGGTCTTTTAGTGATTATTTCTAAGCAGAGCTCCACAATTTCAAACAATAGTTGGGGGGAAAATGTTTTATACAAACAGGATTGAAATCTCTGACCCTTTTTTAAGACCTTCTGCCTTTTAGAAGATGGCATTTCTGCACAGTCCAGGTGACACCAACTTTTCTTGTTCTGGGGAGCTCTCCCAGTTTCTGGATGTTGCAGTTACTCACCAGTGCAAGCGCAGAGCGTGGAGAAAGGCTGAGAGCCCCTCCATGACCAGCAGAATGGCCACAGTCAGCGTGGCAAAAGCAGCAAAGATGAAGAAGAGGCCCAAGCCTCCCCCCAGGCTCCTGACACTGAGGCCAATGTGGATCACCATGGTCCAGAGCACCTCTGAGAGCTCTGCAGAGAGAAAGGGGAGAAGACTCAGTCAGCAGGAGCAGGGGGTTGTTTACTGCTAAAGCAAAAACTAAAGCAAACCCCTGCTACAATGAAGTGGAAACTGAAGAGGGACAAGAGCTCTTGCAGCCAAGTGTGTCAGGACATTGCCTCCAGCTGTCACACAGGGCAGGGCAGAGTCCTTGCTCAGCAACTCTTTGCTTTATTCTGTGATTTTAACTCCATTCCTCCCATCCAGCAGCACTGTGGGAGCAGCCCTGGTGTGTGGAGCTCACTGCTCCCAGGTAATGCACACACAGCTCTGTCCTGTGCCAGCTGAGCCCCAAGAGGCCCCTTGTGCTGTTTCCTCCTGTTGCAATTATGTCTGGTAACATGACATGACTGGTACCAACACCAGTCTTTTATTAAAAGCTTTTCATGCCTTCTCTCAGTGGACTTTGTTCAGGCAACTCTGACTCCCCTCCTCTCTGCAAGCTTCCTTCATTCTTCTGCATGACTGGCTAAATCCCAACCTGTTCCTTACCTGGCCACCTAACCCTATCAGTCCCTCTCACAGCATCCTCTTACCTTATGGATGTCTGCATGTCCCTTACCACAGCCCAGCCAGCAGCCTCCATCCCAAACTCCAGCACACTCTGGCTCCCAATCTCCACCTGCACCTAGCTGTCCCACTCTTTTATAACACCCAACCTCATAGGGCAGGCAAGGCTTTTTTCACTCCTCAGTAACCAGCACAGTGGAACTCAGTGAATGACTGCTTTCTGCACTAACCCCACCACCTATTCTCCCAGAAGCTGCTGTGCTTGGGGCTCCCAGGCAGAGCAGAGGCCCAGCCCAGGTGCCCAGGGACACTCACGTGCGTGGGCCAGGCTGAGCGCCCAGAGGCGCAGGTAGGACGCCGTGTTGGAGATGCAGCCCAGGCAGTACTCGATGGTGTGGATGGCCTGGTACACCACAGTGTCCCCAAAGTCAAACTGCAAAGGAACAGAGGATGAGGGCAGCTGGGAGTGCTCAGGGTGGGGGACACAGCAGGGGGCTCTGCTGTCACCAGGGACACTGTGTGTGACACTGCACACTGACACTGCCTTCTCCTGGTTTAGCACGACAGCGCCACAAACAGAAAGGGAATCTTGTCTTGACAGGTTTTGCAGAATGACAAATGCTGTGATGTGATTATTGTTTTCTTATTCTGGCATGTGAAAAGTCAAGATATTCCAAATTCAACCATGGGCTTAGCCAGGAAAAGACTGTTCAGCAGAAGGTGGTGCTGGTGTGCACTCCCTGGTAACCCAGAGATGCTGCTGGGGGAAGGAGGCAGTGCCCCAAGCCATACTGGGTGTGCCTTTGCTACAGGAGCAACAGGAGCATTTTGCAAGACATGAACCTGCCCTTTTTGAACAGAAAAATAATGCATTAAGCTACCCTGAAAAAGTCACATCTGTGTGTTATTCACTGGCAAAGCTTCTGTGTCTCAGTAATTTTCTGCAATAATAAAAGAAGAACTTATAAGGAAGTCTGCCATTTAGGGCAGTTTCTTATCTTGCAGCTTGGGAAAGCATTCCCTGCAGTTTGGATTTAATCCATGCTTCAGAAACTGCTCAGATTTAAGTGAACACGATGTTTTAAATACATCCAGTGACTAATGCTCTAGGCATGCACACAAAGCTATTTATATTCTTAATTCTCCCCTAGTATATCCAAAGCAATAAATATTTCAAACAATTCAGTTAAATTAGCTGTCAAAATGCTAATGCTTTCTCTACAGAATGTGAGCTGTGAAGTTCTTCACTAAAGGTTGCCCTAGCCAACAGTTCCAGCTCTGGACACACGAGCTGTCAGCAGGAGAGAATGTGGGAAATGTGCAAACAATGACCTTTCAAAGCTGAGTGCAACTGCCAGAGAGAGCAACCACTGAGGCAGGAGTGGGAGCATGGGGATTGCTGTGGCACAGCCCTTGTGGGTTGATACATTTTCCCCAGGTTCAGTGAGACATCAGGTACAGAACAGGAACCCCCTGCCCCTCCCCTGCCCCCCCATTCCACACAGGCCTGTGCACAGCAGAGCTCTGAGCAAACCACTCTCAGCACATTTTTCAGCAGCAGTGCCCTGGTCAAGCTGTTCTGATTTCATGCCATTTGTATTTTTTGGTTATAAAATTGGTTACCTGATAGTGCTGAAACCTACACTCAACACTGCATCAGTATTAAATCCCCATGTTTTTAATACTTGTTACAAGTGCTTCTGGATGAGCAGTTTCTCATAACAGAGCTTCTGTTTTACACAAAGCCTCTGGCCAGTTCAGTTCTTGAACTACATGAAACTGGACTGGTTGTGCTGCATTTGCTCTCTGAGTTAACCAGCATCATCCTTAACATGGCAGATAGTTTCTGGAAAGAAGTATCTTTAAATAGTTTGCTGTAGCACAAAATTAAGAAGGCCACAACTTAAAAAAAACCAGAAATTTCTTAGGAAGAAGTGAAAATTTCCATTTCGGACCTCCAGCTGAACAGTTTCCCAGGTAACTGGGAACAATCTGTAGACAGGGGATCAGACAGACAAGCTGTATAGATGAAGTATAAAAGTCTGTTGATGTATGTGTGTATGAATTAAAAATGGCTGTAACATGAAAACAGCAAGATCTTTTGGAAAACAAGATGCTGTGACATAACAAATTCCATTCAGCACGTTTTACACCAATGGGAAATGGCCCAGGTACACATGAAGGCAAAGCTGCTGTGCTCTTACCACCTCGTCCTCTGTAGGCTTGAAAACACAAATTTACATTTAGTGCAGTGTTTAGATCACATTAATGATGAACACATTCAGCAATTCCCTCCTACACAGCACAGAAAGCAGTAACACATCCCATGCACTACAGAGGCAGGATCTGCTGCAGTTGTTCAGAGGCATCAGAAAACTCCCCAACAACCTGAGATCGACTGTTTTTCTCCTCTCCCAGAGGAAAGGGAAGTAATTAATATTACCCCCAGCAGTCAAAATGAATATATAAACAAAATTTCAGTGCTGCAGAAATACAGCCCCTGAATTTCCACTGGCATGGGAGAAGCAGATAACATGTGGCACCTGGGAGTGCTGTGCACCCGAGATGGTGGCTCCTGGGGGACAAACAGAGCCACATCTCCCAGGATATTCAAATTATGCTGCTTTTTCTGGAGTCCTGGGAGTGATCAAGAGACAATCAGTGAGAAAACTGCTAGGAACACACTCCACTGGGAATGTTGCTGTTTAAACAGCCTGGAAATGAGGAGCTACAGTCCCAGTGAGCTCATCCTGCTGCCTGCAGTGCCCTGAGAGCGAGGATGCTCAGGTGCTTACCTCTTCCCCCTCCTCAGAATGGGTAGATAACTGGTCATGTTGAATGATCTCAGCATCCTCCTCTGTTGGGCCATTGCCCACCCGGATCCCACCAAAGTTGTGCGTGCCCTGACACATGCAGAAAAGAAAGAGCAAAGTGTTGTTTGGGTTTTAGTGCAAAAGTGCAGGTTTCTCATGACTCCATGTGCAGCAGCAGCTCACAGAGGAAAACAGAATATTAAATATTAAGGCCCAGATTAAGGTAGGTGCAATTCTATTTCCCAGCTTGGATGGGAAAGGTGATGATTCCTGCTGGGGCTGGGGAAAAAAAAAAAAAAAAAAAAAAAGTCTGTCTGAGTGAATCCTTGGTACATTTCTACAGTGTAACAGCAACCAAGAGGACAATAAAGGCACACCTCTCAGAGGACATTTGCTGGCTCTGACAAGCAACAGCCCCACGTCCTGTCCAGCATGGACAAGCATGGACACACCACTGCTGGCTAGCAGAGCAGGTCATGGAGCTAACACAAACACACACACACACTTGTTCCCACCAGCCTCAGGCACACCAACATGGAAAAACAGATCTTCCCCTGCTTGGGAACCCTACATTGTGCAAGCAGGTCCTTTTAGAGACTTTTGTTCTGACATTCAGCATCTGACCCTCAGCTGCACCTCCAGGACTGCAAAGGGAAAAGAACAGCAACAGACTGAGCTGAAATGCTGAAAACCAGAGCAATTCACCACCCAACCCTGAGTCTGACTCCTAGAGAGGCAAACTACAACACCATAAATAGAAATAAACCCTGTGCCCAGCTTCAGCACTGTCCTGGGTCACCTGTGACACAGGATGTGACCTGACCTGCCACATCCAGACTGCAGAAGTCCAGGGATGCCCAGGCAGATGAAAGACACTGAAGGTCCCCTGACCTGGTGCTTGCACAGACCAGCAGAACAGCCCCTGAAAGTTCTTCTACCTCCTCTGTCCTTAGAAGCCTGCTTTTATTTCAGGCTGAATTATAAATATGCCAAAATACCAGATATGATTTAGAGATTTTGTCAGGTTTCTAAAAGCAAATTAGGTAGGCGTTTATGCTCTGAAAACAGAAATAAAATTTTTAAACCCCTCCATATTAATAACTAAGACAATGCTTTTATTAGGATTTTCAGTATCTCTGAAACACCACAAGTCAGTGATAACTCCTGTCAATATTCTATTTATGTATTTCTAGCCTGTGTGAACTTGCACTTGAGCAGCCTTTCCCTTGCACTCAGATCCATTCCCTGTAAACCAGCCAACCTAAACACAGCTCCAACAGCTCCAATTGTTTACTTGATCCTTCTAAGCACACTTCACACAAGACCTCTCCTCACAGCTTCCTGATGGAGATGCATTTCATATGCTGGATGGATCCTACACAAAAGATCCATTTTCATTTCTGACATTTCTGTGAGGAGGCTAAAATGTCATGAGAGAACCAGCTGATATGTCCCTCCCAGCACCTCTGGCACCTGGAGAACACGATGTGCTCCACACAATCAGTGAGATTCACACCTCCTAGTCAGCCAGGCAGAATCAGAACTAAAATGTAGCTGAAATAGGCAGCACTGGGGAAGGGACTGAGTTCTGAGGCTGCCACAATCCTCAGCAGAAAGCTCTGTCAAGCAAAGGGCCATCTGTAGGCTCAGAAACATGTAAGTCAAAACAACCACCACCAAGAAGCTTGCTTGTGCACAACCATTTTATAATAATTTCAGGTCAAAATGTGTACAGGACAGATGTGTCACAAATTCAATGATTACTGACATGGAGTTGCTGGAGGCCAAACACTTGTGTGTTTGGGAACATATAATGCAAACAGAAATGCTGCACTGAGAAGAATCCTAATCTACCTTAAACAAATACATAAGCAGAAGAAAAAAAAAGGAATTTAAGACAGGGAGGAAGATATGATAGCAGGAAATCCTGTGCTGCTCTGCAGGTTGGATTCAGCAGCACTCCTGCAAGGAAGTGTCTCTGTGCACACACAACTACCATCCTCCAGCCTGGGTGTTCATCCAGAATGTATCAATTTGGCTAAACTTTGCTCTTTCCAAGAGAAAGTGTTTTCCACCCTAAAGGTGCACTTGCCATTCCCTTATGAAATTCAGATACATTCCATGCTCCCTCCATAACCAGACACAAAGGCAGCTCCCATCTGTAAGGCATCAGGCGAGGTTGAAGTGCACTCACTGTTGCAGCCGCTGCTGCCTCGAGCGCCTGCGCGTTCGTGCTGCCCTGGGCCTCCTCGGGCTGCCCCTCCTGGGGGTGGATGCAAGAAGAGAGAGGGAGGAGGAGAAAACAAAAAGAGAAAGGGAGACGGATGGAGGGGACATGGGAGGATGAAAGGTGGTCAGAGAAGGGAGAGGGAGTGTCTGTAACTGAGCTGATCTTTGACTCGCTGCACGTCCTCACAGCGCTGCCAGACATGCAGGGAGCACTTGCATGTCTCTGCAGTGTCTGTGTGCCCTGCTCCTGCACCTCACACACAGCAGCTGCAAACCTACAGAGCACCCCAGCAGACAACCTCTCACATCACTCTCTCTTTTTCCTTTTGGGTTTTTTTTTCCATACAAAGATAGCTGAGAAGTCTGCCAGCCATGTCTATCTCTGCTCCCCACTGCCAGCCCAGCCCAGCTGCAGAAGTGCATCCAGCAGCCAGTGAGACTGTTCCTAAACCAGCTACCAAAGCCCAAGCCAGTGACACTGTTCTGAACACTACCAACATAAGTGGTTTTTAAAAGCAGGTTTGATGCTGGATCCAGATCTGGGAAGCAGGAAGGCAACACTCTGTCTCCAGTAACACCCACCTGCTGGCATGCCCAGGAACATGAAAAAACACTTTACAGGTTTCAATGCAATGTGAACCCATGAATCCAAGCTCAAGATGGAGAACAACTTTTCAACCAAAACCAGTTTTCATATGTAAAATGTAAAAGGGAGTCACCCACCAAGTGCTTTCTCCTTAAATACTGCTGGCGAAGGACCAGGGGTTTGGCTACCAGCATCCATGGCACACACAGCAAGGCCACCACCACCAGGAAGCACTGGAGCCCTTTCTGCAAGAGAAACAAGTCTCAGGTAATTCAGCTGCAGCCACTGCTCAAACATACACAGAACCCAGCAAGAGCAGCTGAATTCCCAGTTTGTGGATACTCCAGCACCTCTCTCTCTTCTGGGAACAGCAGTTAAGTACTTAATGCCTGCAGCTGCCACCTCTGACTGAGCACAGCATTTAATGCTGAGACTGGGTTAGATAGGGAAAAATCTGAAAGTTCCTGCAGGGAATGAGAATTTGGCAGATATCTGATACTGCTGAGAGGAAATAGCATTGGTGTCTGAGCTAAGCTGAGAGGTATCACATTGCAGACATGGGACAATATTCCTAATTGCCTTCCACTAATAATCAGGATCCACATGTTCTGAAGCCACAGTTGACTTATGGTCAAATAAAAATTCCTGGTACAGAGATTATTCCTTCTTTCTGCAGCATTACATAGTATCATAGTACACAGCCCTCAGAAATGCATGAAAGATGTTTATGCTGGATTTCACAATTATGACAAGATCAGTGAAACACTCCAGTACCATGAAGCATCTCTGATTTTGTTGTAGCAAGAGCACCCACCTGCCCACTATAAAGCATCTTATTACTGGTGTCCTCATAGGAGAACAGAAACATGTTGATAAAGTGGATCAAGAGGCTGGGTGCTTCCTTGGATGTGTGAGCATCATAGGCTGTCCACTTGTAAAAGATGAGAATAACAAGGTATCCAAAGAGGGAGGACATGAAAATCATTTCTGGGATAAATCCAAGGTATATGTTCAGTGGCTTCTTAAAATAGCTACATGGAAGGAAAAAAAAAAAAAAAAAAAAGTGTGTATTAGATTTGGTTAGAATTAGGGCAAAAGCTTTTAATAAGAGGATGAAGAGAGTCCTTGGATGACAGTGCAGGGACTTGGCAACTTGACAACAGCTGGGCCTGGAGCACAGGAACTGCCTGACAGGCACAGTTCCACACACTGCAGGTGGCAGGCATCTTAAACCACAAAACACCCAAAGACACTCCACTCCCCCCACCACCAGAAAACCAGAGCAAAGCACTTACATGTGGTTCAGGAGACTCAATGCAACACCAAAAAGCATCTGGAAAATGCCAAGAATCACAGACATCTTCATCTTAAAGGAATTGAGGAAAGCTAGCTTATTGCTGGCAATGTTCCAGATCTGTGAAAAACAACATCTAGTCAGATATCAGGGAAAGGAAAACAGGAGAAGGAAAACACTCCCTTTAAGCTAAACAGTATGAACCAGTCAGGAAGTGTGAGGCTTAAAAAGCAGGTTTTTAAAGATGTGTTTGTCCTACAGATATCTTTTGGGGAAATGAGCAGACAAACTTTCAGCTAGGAACAGTCTGACAGTAACTGAGCCCACCACTGAGCAAATCAAACCTCTTTTCATGGTACCTCAAAGGTGCAGGAGAAAAGAGGCTGTATCCTTAACAGAAAGAATATGATTATCCATTTAAAGGAACAATTACACACAGCTCTGATTTCCTCCTACACTTCTTCATGTGGAACCCACACAAGGTTTGTCATATATTACAAGCAGAGTTAAGAGCAGAGGTGTTGATGCAGGCAGGTACAAAGTCACAGGATCACTGGGAAATGCACATTTCCAAGAGTGACTGCAAAAAGAGATTAGCAATTTTCCCCAAGGTAAAAAAAAGTAACTTCAGAAAGTGATTTTCAAGGCTAAGCAGTTTTGATTAAAGCACTGCAGGTTGGAAGGGGTGAGAAAGCAGCCTTTATTGGACCTCAGAACAAGGGTCTCTCTCCCAAATCTGGCATCTCAGTAGGAATTCTATTGTTCAGGAGTATTCCCACCACTGATGGACTTGCTAAGGGAATGGCTGGGCTGGGGAATCTTTCACAGAACAGTGAACAGCCTTTTCTTTCTGCTGATACAGAGGATTTTTCCCAAAAGAAGAAGGATGAGCTCTTACTGGGTCAATGCCAAATGGGTAGGGCCCACCAAACACCCCTGGGATAGCAGGATCCAGCTGCAGCAAAGGGGTGGTCTCCAGCAAAGCATCTCTGTTTGGGAATAAGATCATACAAACATTAACTATAGCAATGCCTTCCTTCTGTAAAAACTAGCAACACTCTTCCCTTGTGAGAACAAGGAATAGCTTAAATTGAGAGAACTTGAAGGCTGTAGAACCTGGATGGTACTAGAGATTTTCCCTAATGAATAAAACCCTGTTTCTTGACCTTTTATGCACTGTCACAAAGAAGACAGGTGCAGGGCACAGGAATCTTGCAATGTCTATGGGGAAATAGGTGACAAACTGCATCTTTGTAAGTTTTACAGGGTGGGGGGGAAAAAAGCCACTTTGAATCTTGGCTCCATTTACACTCCTCCTCCAAATCTACCTGAGACAGAGGTCAGAAATTTTTTGTTTTCCTGAGCTGAAGGATAACAAGGAAAGACAAGTCACCTACAAAGTTAGCAAGGGTTTACTCACGACCAGTTGGCTTTATTGAACATTGGCCGGACGCTCCAGGAGGAACCAAACATGTTGAGGGACTTGGAGAAACAATCATTGTAGATGAGGCCAGTGTAGGTGGAGAACAGCCCCATCAGCAGGATGATGTATCGACCACTGAACACCATGTTGAACATCTGGTGTAAAAAACACAAAAGGAACAAAGAAAGACCATGAGAACAGGGTCCTTCCTAAAGCCAAATCAGGGAAATCTGTCTGTTGTAGTGATGCCTTAAATTCAAAGTTTTTCTGTTCTGCTTTGGTGTGCAGCTTTTGGTTTTATATTAAGGGTGTGGTGAAGACAAAACAATTCTATTCCAGCTGGGGACTCAAGGACAATCTCTTCAAACTTCAGACCCTAAGCATAAACAATGTGAAAAGAGGGCAGGCAGGCAAGCAAGCAAGCAAGGATAATGAAACTTCATTATTTGAGGCTGTTAACTGGACAGCTGACTTCTATATGCAAATGGACTAAAATCTATAAAAATATGAGAACTTGTGACCAAGCCCTCTTTTGCTTTCATCTTGGAGCCACCTGGGCAGGGCCATAACTGTGGCATTGGTACTGCCAGGGTGTGGCCTTTGAAGGCCCCTCAATAAATATCCACTTTATTCCTGTTAACTCTGTCTAGCCTCTGTTCCAGCTCCTCTAGGCATCAGTTGGACAAACATCAATCACATGAAGAGCCCAAAATCTCTATTTCCCCTCAGCAGGGATTAAGGGTTCAAGGGGGAGCACAGCAGCACAGATAAGGAGAATATAAAGGGGCAGTGTGGATCCCCACTGAGGACTTGGGGGTATCTGGAGAGGACAAACTGCACTGCACAGTCTGATGCAACTCCCAGCTGGTAGCATGAGTTTGGAACCAGGAGCACAGACCCTGTCAGTGTATCTTAACTCTGCTTCAGCTCCTGTCAGCCCTGAGCCAGCAAAATCAAGTAGGAGCAAATAGGAAAAATGCTGGGGATGGGACATATGTACAGGAACTGGGAGTTTTGCAGTGGCTAAACCCCACTATGGTCGAGCTACATTTGGGGTGATTTTTTTTACTACACTTGATAATTTCCTTCAGACAACTGAAATTAATAATTTCCTGTAAATAAACAAAAGGAAAGCCAAGGGAACTCAATACTATTATGAAATTACACTACTCAAGTATGTGTGTGTGCTCTTCAGGCTTCCCAGCCTGTCCATGTTCTTCAATAATTCCAAAGGAGGAGAAATGGGATTGTCAACTCAGGGGGGAAAGGGTGGGAGTAAACCAATCTGCAATTCTGTTTGAAATGCAAGGCTCAGCATGATCTGCCACTTTACCTCATTGTCACTCTTTTGGGACAGAATCCGGCTTTCCCTCACCACCATCCAGACAGCAATCAGAGTCATCAGGATTCCATGGCCAAAATCCCCAAACATCACAGCAAACAGGAATGGGAAGGTGATGATGGTATAGGGTGCTGTAAGGGAAAAGACAACATCATTCTGTGTTAGTCAGCCCAGATTCATCATGGTATATCTCAGACAATTTGGCAAATATAATTCCCCAGCTTCCCCTCTGTTACTGAAAGCTGGTGAGTCTCTACCAGAATTCTCTATTAGAGATTTCCACACAGGACAGGCAATACAGATAAACATCACGACTAAAATATTTGAGACAGAAATCTTGGATTTTTCCAAGTCTGAATTTACCTGGATTAATTTCCCGATATGTCCCAATGCCATAAGCATCAACAATGTTTTGAAAGCCAGAAGTAAACTTGTTAGTTTTGTTGTATGTGGGTGGAGTCTGATTGGTTTGCATCCTGTTTAAAATAGATGGGACAGTGGATCCGCTGTGCTCCTGTTTGAGAAAAACAAAGGGAGTATCAGCAAACCCACCCTTGGAGCACTGGAGGATGAAGTCCAACACAGCTGTCCCATTGGCATTTGGAAAACTGCAATGCTGAGTGTTTGCAGTGTGCTTGCACAATGAGACACTGGAGCAGCTGAGGAAGGCTGCCAGGATTCCACTGCTCTCTGCTCTGTGTAGGAGTAAAGGTGAACACTGAGCAGAGAACAAGAAGCAAGTGGAAGGACTTCACAAAACCCAGCTCTCTGGACTATCTGAGCAGAGGGTGAGTTTGGCAACATCCTGGAGAGCACCTTATCCAAACACCAGGACTACAGAGATTAGAACGGGTAACTAATAACTAAGCATACCAAAGGAGTTACACATGCTAAAATCCTCAGCATTCCAACATTCACCTGAACTTTAAGCTTCACATAATGTATTTGTTACTTCTTTTACCTCTAAGACATTGCTTCTACATGCTAAATGAGCTGTCCTTTGTGAGGGCTGTTTCCAAGGGCTCACAACACAGAAAAAGCCATGAATCCACGTGGTGCTGCCACAGCTGACTGGCACAGCATCTACTCACAGTGCCTCTCCTGAGAGCAAACTGGATGGAATCGAGGTCAGCAACAGGACACCACACTTCAGCAATCAAGCACTTCTGTGTCACGTCGATGTTGCACAGGTTCAGGGTGTGGTAAATCGCCTTCATCTTGCGCACTTTGATGAACCACACCCGCAGGTTTTTAGCAGCTGCCTGCAAAACCCTCTGCCGGTGATCCTCGGTTTGGTTCAGCACCTTTCAAAAAAGCAGGAGAAAGATGAGGTCAAATCATGGAGCAAAGCTCAAAGTGCACAAACAAGACAAGCCTTTCCCACAGAGCATGAATGACCAGCCTGCTCCCCCTACCCATGCCTGCAGTCCATGATGTACCCCCACATCAATTAGTTCTGCTGAAAAGCTTAAGGGCTTTTTCCAGGGATAATTTCTAATTTCTTTCCTCCTCCAGCTCCATGTAAGTGGTTGTTTCAAACAATGAACTGTGCCAAGATCACAGGGAACAGTTCTACCTCCACCCAGGTTAAAAGAGCAGAGAAGAGTTCTGCAAGTAAAGGGTTTGCTGAAAACACACATTACTCTCAAAGACTTGTTTACTGAAGGGAAAAGGAGAAAGTGTTTCCTACTGAGGGTGTTTTCCAACTGGAACATATCAAACTCAGGCCAAGTCAGATTTCCAGAGTGGAAAGTCTTAGACTGTAGGGAAAGTGAGGACACAAGGCACATGCAGCTTACAGCAGTTACATTGCTGCTGAGTTCCTATCTACTTTAAAATATCTTTTGAGCTACACTGCACAACTCCTAGCTTGAGACAGTTTCTGCATCAAACAAGTAGGTCAAATTCAACCTTATTCCTTTTAGTTTCTGAACCTTTTCTCGATTTTTGTCTCAAATCCCTTAAATCTTTCTACATTATCACATACTGTCTTTCTTCCTTGAAGCAAGCACCGGGTATTTCAGAGATCTGAAACAAGCACCCACAAGAACTGGGTGCTAATTACTTTTTACCAACACTCAGGCTGCTGCACAAGTGATTAGTTGTAAAGCAGAAGCTCTTCAGGACAGCAAAACATGAAAATACAAAGACAGGCAGAAAAAAGAAGAGCTAAGGTAGTGTTAGCACTATTATGTCAGCTTGGAAAAAAGTTTAAATGTTTTCAAAGTGCTTGCAGATGAAGCAGGGAGCTACACAACATGCTCTCAGAGTCAAAACCTATGGGATCTCCCTACATGAGTTCCTCTTTCCTCCCTGGTATGGAGTTCTCTGTAGTTATTTGTATATAATGAATTGCTTAGACCTCCAGAAAGATGAAACCACCCATCCCATCCTGACACAGAAACAACTGAGCAATGTCCAAAAACCTCTCTTGCACTCTTGCCTCAAGCTACCTGAAGCTGAAAACACAGTCATCTAACAGGGGCAAAAATCCTCCTGTTTTAACAGGAACCAATGTTTCCAAATATAGTTTTCAGCTATATTATTAAAGAAAAAAACCAACAAAGCAAGGTCATTGGCCCCAGTTATTTTACCATCTGAAGATCATCAATTCTGGTGTTGACACCAGAAGCCATTTCCTTCCGCTCCTGAGGAGTTTCTGGGCATGGGTAGAGGGAGGCCCGGAACCTGGAAGACAGGGAAGCACCTCAGTGACAGAGATGGAAAGATCAATCAGCCAGGGGTGAGCCAGAGGCACCTTGAGAGCAGTTTCTGATCAGCAGAGACAGCCAAGCAGAGCTCCAGCCTCTACATCAAAGGGATGCACAGTTTGCTTTAGGCCAAAGCAGAAGTTGAGTGGTAAAGAAAACAGAAGTGGGAGAAAATCCTCTGCTGCCTGTGCTGCCAGTGCCTCCAGGCCCTGTCACGAGGCTGGTCAGCCACCCAGCTGAGGGGGGATGTGCCATACCAGTGCAACTGCTGGTAGAAGCAGCCACTGTTGTGTCCACTGTGAGAATATCCCACTGATGTCCCATCAGGCCTGCCCAGGAATCAACACTGCTTTGGTATTTTGCATTCCCTGGCACAGCAGTTGTGCACTTTGAGCATTACAGGCTGGGGAGTGGTGAGTCTGACTGTGAAATGTGTTTCAGTTACCTATGGCACATTTCACTTGCTGTCTAAATATGTGCTCCTGCAGCCACTGTGAAACAGGGAGTTGAGAAATACTGATATTAAGTCATGTCAGTGTGTTTCAAATAATTGAGAGCTGCCCAGCTGTCACTTTCATACCCTTCACAGATCTTCTTAACTCTATTCTTCAGCTGGTCACCTTGGAAGAAGATGATAAATACAGACTTGTGCACATAATCCCCCTAGAACAAAGAAAAGAATTGTAGAAATTAGCATTAGAAAATTACTAGAGTTCTACTTTTCCTTTCATTAAGTCTGTCTATTGGAGCTCAGATAAGCACAGCAGGTCCAGGATGTACCTGAGTAACACTGGAACAGCCACAAGGAGAGCAATTTTCTCTCCTCAGTACAAAATATCTGCACTGTATTTGTGTTTACTGAAGCAAAATGCCCCAGGTTATCCATTATTGATTCTATGCTATACACACAGATCTGGTAAAATCTCCAAAAATAATGAAGATGCAATGAAGTATTTATCAGCACTTAGTGCAGTCAGCTCACCCACAGAATCAAGCCAAAAGAGTGAATGAAGATTAAAAAAAGTGGAGTTTAACCAGTGTGGTTTCCAGGGAGACCAGAGGCACATTCCTTGCACAGCTGTGTCCTTGGGGGCAGCCAGGGCCCCTTTCCTGCATTTGTTGACAAGTTATTGTTCTACCTTACTTAGGAAATTTTAACATAATGTTTCGAGAATAATTACATTAGGTGTAACCTCAATTTAAGGAAGTTCTGCACAATAAGAACAAAATCTCTCCTAGAAGACAGATGATTCCACAGGTCAGCTACTGGTGATTGGTGATTGATGGGACAAGGAAAAACATCAGCTTCACTTGAGAGAGGCTGTAACTGAGCTTCACCTCCTGGATCTGTGCTCCAGGGCAGCCCTTTACTAGGTAAGAACAGGGGTGCCCCAAGTTTGAGCAGTGCCCACTGGTTTGAGCACAGAAGACACTGGATGTAAAACCAGCCCCAATCATATAATTTACTATTTATTTCTATACTAATGCAAACAATTCTAAGGTGGATATTTAAACTACTGACTAGCGAATTAAGAAAAAAATGAAAGGTTCAAGTTTAGAGAATTGAGTTTCATATTACACACTGCCCATGTCCCAAAGAGTATCTTCCATGGAGGATTACTACTCCTTGCAGTTTGAGCCAGAGAAATCCCAAGACCCTGCCACAGTTTGAGTTTTGAGTCGGTTCCACAGCCTCTTATTTTTGTTTTAATTAAACAGAAAAGCATTTGTTGACGAAGCTGAGGCTGCAGCAGGTGCTGGGATGGAGCTCACTGGGGGACAGAGGTTTGTATCTAGAGATGCCCATCCCCTGCAGCTGCAGGCAGGGCTGGTGTACCGTGACAGGGTCCTCCAGCGGGTTCTCGATCTCGGCCTGGCGCAGGAACACGTTCCCGCGGCACACGCGCCACAGCATCCGCTCGAAGGTGGGGATGCGCTCGCGGTTGATCACGCCAGCCACGAACCTGCAAGGGGACAGCACGGCCTGAGGGGCTGCAGCTCAGCCACCCACAGCCCCACAGCCAGCACACGATGGAAATGGGGGTCAGCACTGCACCAAAAGCTGTCCAAGTCTTGTTTTGGCTTCCACAATGGAAAGTCTAAATACACGGAGGTAACGCACAATACTGTAGCACAGGCTCTGCTTTTTAGCAGAATGGAATGATCTTTTAAAAGATATAATTCACTGCTTATAGGAGAAACAAATGCATTCAGATCTAGTTTCTAGCTTTCATTTCCCTATAGCCCTGGTAAATTTGCTGCAAGGGTTACAGCAGCCCATGACTGCCAGTGACTGTGTCCTGGGCTCAGACCTCACTGGACCAAACCCCCTTGTCCAGATAAAGCATTACAAACGTACAAGGAAGCCTGGAAGCAGCTGATAAAGGGGATGTAGAACTCTACAGTTATTTCAAATCATTTTGTGCCCACAGTAGCTAAAACTTTCAACAAGGCTATGAGATCTCAGAATATCTGAGGAAACAACCAGACAGAACAAATTTGGTGCAGAGAGAAACAAAGGCGAACTGGGAAGTTAATACAGGCAGGAAAAGAGCAGCCAGTTTTAGATCAGCTTTCATCTGCTTGGTGTGGAAAGTTCCACAAGTGTGCTGAAATCATTGCTGCTTCCACAGGCTGCTAATCCCTAATGCAGCAATCCTGAACTGCAATTACCCGAGTCGGAGCGGGGCACCCCTTCCCATCTCGCTCGGCTCCAGCAGTGAAGAGGATTCCTCCAACAGGTCTGGATCCGCCATCTGCTGATGATGCAATTCAGCCTGAATTCACAAATCAATTAATATCTAATGAAACCAGTTAGTGGCATGCAGGGAATGAGGAGCCAGGAGATAGTTGTGGGAGATAAAGAAAGATAAGGAAAGAAAAGGAAAGGAAGAGCAAACATAAGACAGCAAAAAGAGAAAAGAGATGATAGAAAAGACAGCAAGAATCACACATGGAAGGAGAAAAACAAGAGGAGAAATGGAATGGCTCAGCAGGGTTTCCATACAAGAAAGGCTTGAAGATTGTTGCAACAAAGGGGCTGGGATATATATATAAGTCTGAAGAGAGGCAGAATTAACAAAAAAAACCAAAAAAAATTCAAGTTTTAAACACAAGTGATGGTCCCAAGTACCATTTTTAATGGCACAAACCAGAGAAACACACTTGACTCATGCATTTCCCCTGATAATAAATTAATTTATCCTTATTCACCATATAGTTCACCATCAGACACAAACACTGCTTAGAGCAGGCTGGCAATGTGGCTCATCTCTTGGCCAGCCAGGCACTAAAACAGGACAGTTTTACACCATCCTTCTTTGCAACTCATTTGCAGGCTAAAATTCTTAGGAATATGGCTTGTAAGTGTCAGAAATTCAGGTCAAGGATGCTCAAATCATATTCTCTTGTGCACCATCTTCACACTTGTTCAATCCCACTTCACACTTAGTTCTACCTCTGCAGCTTATATAATGAAATGCCAAATATTACAGCCCCTTAGCACAACCAGAGGGCCAAAGTCTTCCCTCTGTGGTATGCAGGAGGTCTTTCCTAAAAAGCCATCAAGGGAACTTGTTAAATCACACTGAAAGGCAGAGTTTGACCCAAGGACACATCATATCCACACACACACAAAGCACAGCCTTGCAAAATCTGTGGCAAGTGCAGTAACTTAGCCCCAGTCTCTGTATTTGGGCAACAGCTCTGTCAGAGTGAAAATCTCTCCAACAAATGACAGTTTGCCACACACAGGAGAGTTTTTGCAAGGTTGACACTAAATGCAGCTCAACTGCTTGTACACACACTTCCTGCAGCTTAGGATGTTACATGAGGGAGGAAGTCCTTGGAAAGGTAACACAGGGAATTCCCTACCCTTTCAACTTGAAGGTGACTTGTTGCAACATCAAAAACTGAATGAAAATTCAGTTCATAGAGAGCACAACTAAAAGAAAGAAGTTTGGTACCTGAAAACAAAACACAGACCAAACATCCCAACAACTGACATCTTGATTTCAGGATGCTGAAGAAAAGTAAGTTACAATTGTTAGAGGCTTGTATTGTATTTCCAGTAATCAAAACACTGTTTTCCAGTATTTTTTGTGATTTTGAAAAAGGAAGGACAGCACAGGTGACACCTTTGGATTTACCTCACCCAAGAGAGAATTTGTTATAAATGTTTAATATTAGCTTGGCCCATTTGGGCTATGTGTCCTTTATTCAGGACAAGTCCTGCTTAGAGGGGGTGGAATTATAAAGCAAAACAGTTTAGAATAAATGTGGATTAGACTAGTTTAACTGAAAGAAATCGTTCTTTTGCAATGATTATTTGCATTACAAATTCCATGTTCCTTGAATTCATTTCTCAACAACTCTGATTGGATGAGCACACCCTTTCTAGAAAGGAAATGGTACAGCAGCACCAGCTCTGTAGGAAGGATAACTAAGCACTGCTGGGAGATTTAACAGAAATTAAAAATTGAGACTATGTGGAAATGGAAGAGTTATCCAGTTCCAGTGCAGGAAAACAGGATTCTAGGAGATTTACTTTGAATATGAGTTTTTGCCAGCAGTTATTGGGGAGTACTTTTTACTAGATGAGGTCATTCGGGATTGGAATCCCCAAGAACTTCCATGACAGTAATCAAGAAGGATAATATGAGAGCTTTCATTATTAATAATATTTAACTTGCTTATTGATCCCCTGATGCACAACCAGATCAGCACCTTTAATCTCAAAAAAGGTTCATTTTCTCCACTCATGATTCCAGTCCTGTCCTGTGATGGTTCTGGATGCCCAGTGCAAGCCCATACAATTCAAGCCCCTTCCAGGTCACAAACAGGACAAAAAAAAAATCAATGTTCACAAGAACTAAAAAGGATCCATGTCACCATCTATTAACCCAGAGCCAGACAGAAGAGACAGATGCAAAGCAAACAGAGAAAAGCAGATGGCAGAAGAGTCAGAGGGAGGAAGAAGGGACTGCATGCCATTAACCGTTACTTTTCCAGTCTTCTTTTAGGCTCACACTCTAGGCAAAGCTCTCAGAGAAATCTCTCCAGCTCATAGTGCTCTTCATAAGCAAGGACAAGAAGACTGAGAAAAGGAGCATAATCATCAACATGGTGTGTTGGAACAAGAAATGGCTGCTTGGGCTGGAATGGTCACAGAAGAAAAAGGGAAGTTTTGTCACCCTCCCTCCCACCGTGTTCAAGCTCTGGAGAGTAAAAGCCAAGCATGAAGGAATTGAAGAGTCAGCCATTTCTTGTGCTACTCATTACTATGAATAACACAGTCTTAATTACAATTTATTGTAGTCTTCAAGTGTTGAAAGTGCTGTGCAATGGCAGCAAGGAGGAAGGAAGCATTAACCACTCTGGGATGGTGAGCAGAGGCAGCTCTGGGCTGCTTGGGGCTCTTCCCAGCTGTTTGCTGAGCACAGAAAGCTCAGACAGTTTAAACTGTCCACAGTCACACTTTACTCAACATTATCTGTAAGCTGTTCTGTTTGCTTTTACATAGAGCAGCACATGTTATTTGCAGTGTTTTGTTTTATTACCACAGAAGCCAGTTATGAAAGAGCAGCAGAACATATCTTTCTGTGGCTGGTTTGTGTAAGGCTGTGGGTAACTTGCCATGGACTGTTTAGAAAATTGATTTTCATCTTTAAATTTTGTTTGATCCCACTGCAGTTGAAGAAGAGCAGTAGGAAGAGAGGACAGTAATTAACAAGATCTGGTTGGGCAGGGCTTGGAGCAATCTGATCTAGTAGGTGTCTCTGCCCTTGGCAGAGGGGTGGATGGGGATGAGCTTTAAGGTCCTTCCCAACCCAAACCAGTTTGGGATTCATTCTCAGTACAAAGTGCTCAGCATTTGGTTTTACATGACACTCAGAACAGGCAGGGCTACTTTAACTCAGCAAAGTAATGGATTGTCAGGTTAATCCTGTTTGTCCAAGAGACATTTGTAAGTGAACATTCAACACTCGAAGACAAGGGTTTTTTTGTACTGAAATCAACCCCACAACCCAGCAGCCCTCACACCAGCAGCAGTATCTGTGTCAGCAGTGACTATGACTGGCACAGCACCAACCTGGGTGCCTGAACAGGCAACACCTTGTGCCAGAACAACAAAAAACAAACTGTCAGATAAACGGCCTGAAGTGTGCAGGAGTCCAGCTCCACTCAACAATAGCCCTTGTAAATACCAGGAGCCATTTCCGTTAAGAATTCTTTGATCAAATCCTGAGGTCAGAGGAAACAGGACATGTACTCAGCAAAAACATGTCCTGAAAATCATACAGGAGCTGTTTCAGAGAACTGCCAAGACTCTTGAGATACTTCAGCTTTACAAGGAAGGGTTATGTCTTCTCCCAAGCAGGATTTATGTCAGTGCCATGAATGATATTGGAGAAGCTGCTCTCACAGGTCCAGTGGAAGTTGCCAGTTTTCCTGGCAAGAAGAATGTCAAAGACTTTAAATGTCAGCTTTGCTCCACAACTGACCTCTGAAAGCTTGAGGGTTTGATCAAAGGCTCAGTTAATTAATTAATTAATCTATTACTTTGGTGGGCTTTGTACTGTAACCCTGGTGGGTCTTCACATAACATTTTAAAGGCTGAAGAGAAATTCAGCTCGATCATAAAGTCCTCTGCATGTGCACCAAAGAGACTCTTACCCACTAGGGATAGTGCTCACTGAAGCACCAAATTTTGGGGCTGTTGATGTGCTTTCAAAACTACTCACATCTTAATTATTTCACACAGTTTTTAGACAAACCATTGCTTAACTAAAAAAAGCCCAAATTGGCATCGTAGGAGGTAAATCATGGGTAGCTATGTGTACTGCATGAAAAATGGAAAAAAATTCGTGCAGCTTTCTCAAACAAAGCATAAATGACCCTGCTGTCCAAAACAGCAACTAAAATATATCTGAGAATAAAAATGGTTATTTCTGTGAGAAGAATCAGCTCCCCAAATGTTAAACCCCAGCAATATTCTGACCTCATCAAAAAACTGCTGAGTTTTACGCAGTATAAATTTTAATTCTGTCAGCTCCAAGAAGTTTCTCTTCAGAGCCTCCTGGTTGGTGTTGATTTCTTTAAGCTCATTTTCAATTTTCTCAAAGTTTGCCTGGAAGATGTGAAAAGGAGAAAGAAAAAAAGACTTAAAGCAATTCTATAATTAAGTGCTGTTCAGCCTGTCAACAAACACAGGCAAGTGAGATGTTTCATAACCCCACCCAATTTCCATGGATTTACAGGTGCATCTCCAGCCTGCTGTGGCACAGATCCAGATCTGCCACATCTGCAGGCAAGTGCAGACATCTCACACTCAGCCAGACTTTTATGGACTTCATTGATAGTTTCTTTAAATCAATAAAATGGTGATAAACTTTATGACCCACCACCATAAATCACGCGTTCCAGCAGTTTTTGGCTCTTTTCAGTGGTGAAATTCCTTTTGAGTACTTTCACTTCTGTATTTGGACAAGCACGACCAGCCCAATGTGAGCTGGCAGAGCTGTTTCCAGGGACAGCTGGAGACTGAGCTAATGTCCCCCCACCCCTAAATTCTGCAAGCATCAACCAACAGAGACAATTTTCCCTGTTTCCATCAAGAGTCTAAGACTAGTTTAAGTCTTAACACATCATTACCTCCAGGTCAATCATGTCACGTGGAAAAGGCACCTCTGGGTTTTCGCCAGTGTCCATGATAGGAATATTTGCCTTTTTAATCTCCTTCTCCACAAATCCTGCCGAGACAGCATTAGAAATGTTAATTGCAGACATTCCTGTATCAAACATGCACCTGACCCCAGCAGCAGCTGATTCCTTCACCTCCTACTCCAAGATTGTCTGGCTTAGCCTGAGTTATGTTTTGAGGGGGGAGTGAATCCCTGGAGGCAGCAAGCCCTGCCAGTGCCCTCACCCCACTGCTCTGCTCCAAACGCTGCCCTGCAGCTTCAGCCTGCCTTGATTGTTTGTTTGTTTTTTTATTTTAAACAAAAGCTGCAGAGTCAGAGCCACATCAACCCCAGCGGGGAACGTACGCAGCTTTCGGTCCATCTCCTCGCACCTCCGGACTTCATTGACGAATTTACGGTGGAACACGTTCACGTCAGGGTTCAGCTGCAGAGAGAGACACGGGACTCAGCAAACGCCCAGCCCCGGGGCCGGTGCGGCGGGGCCGGGCTCCCGGGGCTGCCGATGCCGCGATGGCGCCGGTACCGCGCACGGAGCACTCACGTCGCGGAACTGGACCTTGCCCAGCTCGCCCAGCTCACTGACACAGCAGTAGGCGGCCTCGGACTGCAGAAACAGCTGGGCCAGGGTCATCTCCTCGCTGCGGAACAGCTCCCCCATGGCGGCGCCGCTCCCGCCGCGGCCTCTGCGGAGAAGGGCCGTGAGGACCGGGCCGCGGGCAGGGACCGAGGCCTTCCCGCCTCCGCCTGCCCCTCACAGCTCGGCTGCACCCGGACCCCACCCCGGCCGGGCCCGGCGCAGCGTTCGCACCCCATCCTATCCCGTCCCCATCACATCCAGCCCCGTTCCGTTCCGTTCCGTTCCCGGCCATTACCTGCCGCCGCCGCCGCCGCCGCCGCCGCCGCCGCCGCCGCCGCCTGACCCGAGCGGGCTCCCGTCCGCGGCGTCACCGTCCGCGCGGGGCGGTGTCACGCGCACGTCTCCTGGCGACCGCGCGCGGCCCCGCCCCGGAAGTGGTGGTAGGGCGCCGCTGTCGGTGACGTCACGAGCGGCGCCATGACGCGGCGATGACGTCACGGGGAGCGTGTCGTAGGCGCGAGGTCGCGGCCTGGAGTCGGTGACATCCGGGGCGGTGACATCCGAGGCGCGGTGTGAGCGAGGAGCAGCCCCAGCCCTTGTTCCCACTGCGAGGGATCGACTCCAGGCTGAGGCTCCAGAGGGAAGGCTGCAAATTCCAGCCACTGGCTGTTCCTGGTGTGTCTCCGCAGCAGAAAAGGGGCTGAACTGAAATTAATCCTTACGTGGAAAATGACTCGTGGCGTTCCAGCCCGTGGGAATTCCAGCCCAGGGCAGCTGCTGTGGGCACAGAGGCACCGAGTGAGGCACTTCAGCTCCCTGAGCCCCAGGAATGGATGGATATCCCTGTCCTGTGGGTTGTTCTGGTTCTCTCCAGACTGACCTACTGAGGCAATTTTTCTTTATTCTTCCCAAATGGACATCCAAAGGCACAGAGGTTCATTGGAGTCACACATGGAATGGATGTCAAAGACTTTAAATATGAACTCTGCTCCACAACTGACATCTGATAGATTCAGGCTTTGATCAAATGCTCAATTAATTAATTTATTAATCTGTTACTTCAGTAGAATTTGTATTGACCCTGATGAGTCTCCACATAACACTTTAAAGGCTGAGTTCAGAAACTCAGAATTTCTGAAGACAAATTCAAGGAGCTCTGCTCTGCATTTATCCATATTTCCTATACCTGAATCCCTACACATTTATCTGTGGAAACCCACCCTGGAGCAGGTGACCCTGGGGACAAACAGCACTGGCTGCCTACAGTGAGGATTTTTTTCACTGAACTCTTAGCAGCAGCAAACACTGGAAACAATGCTCTGGAAAAAGATCCCTCCAGGAAAAAACAGTGTAGAGAAAGCAGCTTGTTTTCACTAGATGAAATAATGGTTATTGTGGGGGCACAGGGTACAATTCTGTGATCCCAGAGCCACCAGGCCCAGGTCAGTGGGGACAGTGAACAGTCACGGGGCAGGGACATGGCAGGGAAAGTGCTGACTGCTGGGAGCATTGTGAATGAACAATGTCCCTCTGCATCTCTGGGACCGGGTTCCCCAGCGTGTAGCTGGGATGGATCATTTCTCCCAGTCTGCCCTGAAGCAGCTGAGCTGGGAGGAGCCCAGGGCATTCCTGGAATTTGCCAGCCAGTGGCAAAGGCCAAGAGCAGGCTTGGCCTGGCAGGAGGTGCTGAGGATGAATAACAGCTCTCAATAGAATGAGGGAAGCTGCCACCTTCCCAGTGTGCCCACAGCCTTCCCCAGTGGCAGCTCTGTCCATGGCAATTGGTTCCCTCTGGATGAGCCAACCCCACAAACAGGGAAGGATCTGCCCAGGTCTGGCTCAGGGTCACTCCCAAGATCTGAATTTTCCTTCTCCACATTCTTGGCATGTTGGGTTGTTGCAAAGTCCGTGGTGGTGCCTCCCACGTGTCTCCCTGTTTGGAATAATTTAGGGTTTTTACCGCTAAATCCACAAGTGACCCACTGGATTTGGGCTTTGTTTACAAGCAGCGTGTCCTGCATTTAAAGTCTGGTGACTGGATCTGTAGAAGACTCGAGGACTGCAGAGCTGGGAGAGCTCCTTTAGGGGGAGTGAATTACCCTTCTCTGTGTTAAAATTTCACCCTGCATGTACTATGTGTGCCTCTTGTACATTCACATACATGGGAAGGGGCATTCCTAAGATACAGACGTTTTTGTGCTGTAACTACTGAACTCAAATTGAAGCACTTCTTTAAATTACTAAAAAGCGGGCTCTTGTAGTCCTGGAAAAAACACCCAAACCTAAATATCGGCAAAAGGTCTGAACTTCCAGCTGAACTTCAGCATGTGCAGTTTAAACCTGCCTTCAGTGCACACAGCTGTGCCCAGATGGGGCTGCTTGCTTCCCACTCTCTTCCCAGCAGCTTCCCGAGCCGCTTACTAAAGGATTTTGTTTTTTCCTCCTGTTACTTCAGTGCCTTTAGACTGAGAGTAAAGAAGGGGCGGCCGCAGTTCCAGAGCATTGCATTCCTGGCTGAGCTGCGCTTGTGTTTGCATGCAGAGCCATCGTCTCCCCTCCAACTATTTTAATCATTTCAAAAGGGTGGGTCAGCAGGCATTTGGCAGCGGCTCCTTTTCTATAGCTGAGGTGGAGTCAGCCAATGACCTGCAAGCCTGGAAAATTTTGCAGGGCAGTTCCACTGGACGGCTGTGCGGAGCTGTGCCATTTGAATTTCAGCACAGACACTCACTCACTGCGCTCCCCATTCCTGGCGTGTCTCCCAGTGCGGAGTTTAGCCGAGGCTCGGGCTCAGTTTTCCCTGCTCTCTCCCTGCAGTGACAGCTCCTCCGGCCTCCCGAGCGACCATGGAGGACACCACCTTGCAAATCATCGAGCCACCCACTGTTTCTGACACCTCGGAGGAGCAAGCGCCCGAGGAGCCCATCAAACCCGACCAGATCAACGGTGTGATGGTGCTGACCCTTCTGGACAAGATCATCGGAGCTGTGGATCAGATCCAGCTGACCCAAACGCAGCTGGAGGAGAGACAGCAAGAGATGGATAGCGCAGTGACCAGCATCCAGGGAGAGCTGACCAAGCTGACCAAGGCACACACCACCACCAGCAACACTGTCAACAAAATGCTGGAGAAGGTGCGCAAGGTGAGCGTCAACGTGAAAACGGTGCGGCAGAACCTGGAGAAGCAAGCGGGGCAGATCAAGAAGCTGGAGGCCAACGAAGCGGAGCTCCTGAAACGCAGGAACTTTAAAGTCATGATCTATCAGGTAAGGAACAGTTTCACTGCGTGTTTGCATCCTGTTAGTGGGTGTTTTCTTTGCTGAGGGTCCTGTCACGCTGCATGTTCGGCCCAGCCCTCTCCTAAACTCCCCAGATTGTTTGGCAGTCCAAAACTAGGCGGGTCCCCCGTCACTCTCAATCGTGGTTTAACATTTTTTGTGTGTCCTAAGGCAAAGTTTGACAGAGTTGTCCCATTTAACAGGAATTTTAAACCAGATAGGGAACAAGGCCCTAAGAACTCACTGCAATGGGCCAAAAGTATGAAAACAAGCCGATTTTACTGATTAGCTCAATAAAGACCAAGAGTGGTCTGGGATCTGGAAGGGGCTGTTGTAAATCCATCTGCCAACGTCTCTTCTACCAAGAGACACCATGTGTATGGCTACGTGTAGACTGATAATATTTCAGATTTGTGACATGCATCTGGTAACAAGTGATAGTAACCCCAGCCTCAGCGTTAATCTGTCCAGCCAGGGCAGATAGAGCTGTCAGAGAAAATCCAGCCCAGTGCTTGGGGTGGCCTTTGCTGAGGGTTTGTACAATTCCTATCTTCTTTCTTCTGCATCCTGCAAGCCTTGAACCTCCTTGTTGTTTGTTCTCAATCACAGCTTTGGTTTGCTTGATGTTCATCCCCTGCACTAAGTGTTGGAGTTTTCTTAACATTAAACAAGGAGAGAGAGAGGAACGTGATTCTGTCAGGTTTCCTGCCTGGAGTTAGTTTTCCACATCAGAGCAAACTCTTCTATTGGGCCATGGGAGAAAAGTGAGTGAAACAGTTAATGCTACAGTTCAAAGCCTCTGGGTTAATAATAGCCAGCACTAGGAACAAATGGAGAAGCTTCGAGTGCTGATCATGGGAAGAGAGAGAAGAAAAGCAGAATAAAAGGGAGAATGATCCTTACTGTGAGGTTTGAGGGCGAGTGGCTCATGACAGGCTCAGGGGTCAGACACACACAGGGTCTGTGGGTCTCTTGGTTCAGTGCTTGAGCATTTGTTGTTTTATCGTGGCTGAAAGGCTGAAATACTTGAGCCTGTTCAGTAAACACAGGAAACACAACCAGTTATAGACAGATATATGTGTATGGATTTATTATGTGCTTTTTGTATCTATCTCTCCATGGAAAAATAAAATACAAGCAACAACCATTGCAAAATGAGAGGAGTGAAAGGAATTGTTTAAACATAACATTCCATGTCAGTTACGGAAATAGGTAGGAAGTTGGAAGGGTTCAAGGTCCTTGGGAAGCATCCCAAACATCTGCAGGTTAGTGTTTCATGAGCAGTTTGTGTTGGTTTGCTGTGCCTTATTGATATTGAGCAGAGTTTCTTTTTTAACATGAAAAAGCAATCCTGTTTCTAAAGGTTTGGGGCCTGTCCTTGCTGCTGTGGTGGGGACAGGGCAGCCTCAGAGAGAGTTGTTTGGCCAGGGGCTGTGCCAGGGACTTGAGGAATCATGGAGATATTAGAGGAAGAAATTATTTGGGATAGTCTCCCAGCATGGAATGCAGTGTGATTTGCCTGTCACAGAGCACAGGTGAGGAATTCTCCAGGTGGACATGTGGAATAGAGCTGTTTGTGCCCTCATGGACATGCTGGCACTTCATGGGAGCAGAACAGACCCTGCCCCAGAGGGAGAACATCCAGCTCTGGGGTCCACCCTGGGGTTAACTGAGCAATTCACTCTGCTTTCCTACCTGTGTCTACAGTTAAAACCAAATAATTACAAAATAACTCTCACCTAATTCGTAGACTCTCTTCTCAGACCCCCCACCTACCAAAGTGTTTGTTGGGTAGTTACTGGTCCTGTAATTAATTCTGCGGTGCTGAGCACATTATCGCTCCTCTCTGACTCAGGGAAAGCTACTTTCCCAAGCTGGGAGTGACTCCTGTGTGTTTTCAGTCGCTGTGGCAAAATGCCCAAAGATTTATTAGTCTTTTTTTTCTGGGAAACAAGAGATAAGCTCATCCTAAAAGACATAAAATATTCCATAATCCCAGCAGTGGCTGTTTTCGGGTGAGAGATCTGAGCAGAGCAAGAGTTGTGCTATATAGAGTTCAATATTGCACAGTTCTTCAGCTGGGAGAAATGTGAAGATAAATGAGCTCTTTGCTGGTTCTTGATGTTTGATTATTCACTCAGTATTGAGTCCTGAGGCTTCAGCCATTGGGGAGGGATTATTTCAGGAGTGCAAATAAGACTTTTTGCACCTTGGAGGGAAATCAGATTGCCTGGGAAAATGGTATTTTGCTCGCTGTACATTAGGAGGACATGAAAACCAAATTTTTATCAGAGAAAGCCTGACCTGTGGCATGATCCTGATCTGCTGGGGTAGTTTCAAAACCTGGGGGAGGAAGTGCAGGGCTGGATATAACTCCTTTGTCCTGGCTGAGGGGAGGTATTGAGCAGAACATTTACAGGCATCACTCTCAGTCCCCTCCATGCTTGTGATTTTTCACTTGCTTACCCTCTTTGAGCTGATTTTGCCAGGAGCTGGTCTGATTTCTCTGAGCTAATACTTTTTGTATATGCAGGAAATTAGATCAATTATTTAGAATAAAACTTGAAAACAACCATACCCCTCCAAATTTCCCCATCTTTCTCTTTTGAAAACTTGCTGAGCCAAAGCACAGGTGACAGCTTTGACAGGTCACTGTGTGCACACATTACCTTCCTAAAAAGTCTGATGCCAGTGAGTGCCTGCACTGCTCAGCAGCTCCTGAGAACAGAGCTCAGAGCTTCCTTTGTGCCTCTGTCCTGAGTTCCTGTCTTTCAGAGAAATCAGGACACCAAAAAAATTCCGTGAGAGTGGTTACTAATAAAAACAAACTAAAGTGACTTCATCCCAAATCTCCTGGTTTTAGGATCCTGAACGTGGGGCTGGTTACTGCAGTTCATGGTTAAATAATGGATGTCCTGTGCAAGCAGCTACAGCTCTGAAAACAGACTTTGTGCCATGTTCAGCTGGAAAGTGGCACGTGGCAGTTTATGTAAGCTTGGCATTTTCCTCCAAACATTTTTTGACAATTAAACTTTTTCCTGCAAATGCCAAGGGCTGATTTTGTTACAACCGGACAAACTCTCGCAGCCCTCGGCACGCACATGGAATATTGAATTTCTGAAGTGTGCCAGTCCTTTATTTTGAGGTTTGTGTGGGTGTCCTCTGGGAGCTCTGGCTGTTCAGTGGGTTTTTTTTGGGAAGAGCAGCTTTTGTCTGAGGGGTGTGAGTGTGTGCTCAGCACGCTGTCCTGTTCAGAGGCTCCAGTGGGGCTCATCTGCTCTTCAGGGGGCTTTGAGCTGTGTGAGATGTGAGTTTTCCTGGGAAGAGCTGTGCTGTTGGGAGAGCAGGGTGGGACCTGGATCCCAGCCATGCAGTTTTGGGTGGGTAGGGCTGGGCAAGGAAATATAAATAGCCCAGCCTGGCTTTGTGCTTATACGGACGGGAGCAGCGAGGCTGCACATCCAGAGAGGGAGGGGTGGATTTCAAACCCACACATTAATGTGGCAGATTCTGAGGCCAGACCTGAACTGCCTTGCTTTTGGGTCTGTGCTCAGAGTGTGGGAAAGGACTTGAGCTCAGGGGGCTGAGGAGAAGCACAGGGCAGGGAGCCCAGGGCATACAAACCCACTGCCCCCAGGCTGCAGCCCTTCTCCACCACCCAAACAGAATGTCAGCTGCTCTAAGCTATGATTTTGTTTCAAATTAATCATTCAGAAACTCATTCATGATGAGTTTAATGGCAGGGGAGCATTGACAAGAGCCAGCAAGATCTGCAGGCCTGAGGGACAGCCTGGGTGGGTGATGTACCTGTAGTTCAGTGGAGCTTGCTCTGCTACCAGCATTAAAAAGTAAATAATAATTTCCAAAGCAATTTGGGTGACAGCACTGGAATAGACACGGGCACCAGGTACCCACGGGGTGCTTTTACTGGAAGATCAGCTGGTTCCATGTGCTGGAACATCCAGCTCTCTTCCTGGTGGGTCACAGCAGGGATTTGTATTGCAGCAGTCACTGTGTTTATTTTCTGATAATACTTTCAAGTAAAAAGCAGGTTTCACTTTCACTGCAAATCGAGTCTAAAGCAGCCCCTGTCAGTGCTGCCTCCATTGCAGGGGGACCACATGAACATCCCAATGTACAAAAATCTTGCATATTCTCTACATATTACAGAGCTATAAGAGTCTCAAGATAATAATTCAGAGGAGACTGAGCCTTAAAAAAAGTCAGGATGTTAATAACTCTGACTCTTAAGGATTTTTTTGGTGCACATTACCAGTCTACCAGTAGACAACTCTGGAGCATGGATTTCTCTGTTGCAGTCTAGTATCAACTGCATTAATATTTCATTGTTCAACTATTATTTATAAGCAGTTGGTGACAGAAATGTTTGCTTTGCTAAAATCCTTTCAGCATTTTAGTTTCAGACTGAGCTGTGCAGCCATAAATTGTCTCAGAGCAAAGGGCCAGAGGCTACTCAGCCATTGGGATGGGGTTAGATTGGATGAGTAGTGGCTCATGAAAACAAACCCAAGGTAATATTCCTCCTGATCACATATTCCTCCCTCTGGCCTCTCATGTGTACAACCCAGAGGGCACAGCAATGACTCATATTCAGCAACAGGCTTAGCCCTCTTATCCCATTTGGGATTGTTCTCTTGATTCTGCAGGATCTCCTATAACTTACAGGGCACCTGAAGAATTGTAAATCCACTGTCCAGCTGTGAGATAGACAAAGAGCAGAAACAAAATATGCAGCATCAGTAAAGGAAAATCAAATATTTAGAACAGAAAGCCTCAGGCTGTTTAGTCCCCAGATTTATGTGAAGATGCAAATGTCAGTGTCTGCAAGTCATCTGTAATACAAACTCCCTCTTTGCTGCTTTGCTGCTCAGGAGTCATCAATCAGCACAGACAGATTTATCCGGGAGGAGCAGGTCTGAGAGCAAAGTGGTACAAACAGACATCAAAAATGGCATTAAAAAAATTTAATGCTGTCAGAGTGGGGAAAAAAGTTCCTTTTCACTTTCAATCTATTTACTTTTCTGCTTCCTACAGCTCTGCCTCTCATCTGACTCACTAAAGGCAAAAGGATTTTTCCAAGCACAGCCTCCTCCTCTCCCCACCCTCCCTCCCTTCCTTTGCACCAGCTCTGGTGCCTGTACCAAGCTGTTGTTTCTCACAGCTCATGAAGCAGATCCAGCTTTTCAGAGACAGCTTCCAGGACACAGGGGAACTGGATGTGCCTGACAGAAAGAAGTGCCAGGCAGATTGCACAACACCCAGAATTGCAGAGGCTTGGGAGGACTCTGCTAGACAAGGAGATGCTATTGAGAATTAACTATTTATCCCTCTAACATACACCTAATCCCAACCTGATTTGCTTTCTCCCCTCATATTTTAGATCTTTTTCTCTCAGCAGTATTCCTTGGTGACTTCTTACTGCACGACTCAAAACTCTCTAAGGCTTGAGGCTTCTCTTTTCATTAACCTCTTGGCACTTTTGGAGACAAAGTTTATCCAGCCCTGGGAACCCAGAGTCAAGGCCATGCCTGACTTTGCTGTGTCACTGGTGCAGAGATCTGGGAGCTGTTGGGAATTATCTGGCACTGGTTTAGGGTAAGGTCAGTACGTGACAAAACCAGGATAGAGTTCTGGAGCTGCACCCGCCTGTTTCAATCTCTGCAGCCTCTGCACTTGAATCAATAAACACAGGGTTTAAAATCACCACCCTTTCTTTCATGATATTACACTTACAAGCAAACTCTGAGTTCAGCTACGTGTCCCCAACAGGTGACACTGAATCCCTGTGACCATGAGCAGGGTCTGGCCCTGTCTGAGCAGAAGGGATCCTGTGTCTCCTGGCACCTTCTGAATCAGAGAAGGACACTCTTCCATCTCACAGATCTTTGCTGATTCTCTTTTCTGTCAAATTCTGCTTCCTGGCTTCTCCCTTTACTAAAACAACCCCCTGTGCTTTTCTCTCTGCCTGTTCTCATGCTAACCCGGATCACTGTTGGCGTGTTCCTAACCAGATTCCCGGCAGGAACAGGTAAGTGTTTCCATTGTGCTTCCTTTCCCCGGCCATTGAAATGCAGTTTTCCTCATCTTAGCCCCAGAAGATGCCACGGGTGTGCCTTGAGTCTTCGCCAGGGACTGCCCTGTGAGCCCAGCCCGTGGAGACAGGCCCAGGGCAGCAGAAGACACAGCAGGAGGCAGCAGTTTAGGGCCTCGTCAGCAGCATCCCCTGAAGATCACCCTGAACCTCTTCTGAAGCTCTGGGAGCTGCTGATTCTCAGCCTTTGCTTCTCGCCTGCTTGGGGCTGCCTCAGGCTCTCAGACCTGCAAGGCTGATCCTGCTGCTGACTAATGTGCTTGCTGCATGAGCGTGGGTGTGAGGAGCTGGGATTTTCCCTCAGGCCATCTGGGAGGGAGGAGCTGCTGTGTGGCTTGCATGAAGGGCAAGTGGCCAGGGGCAGTTGGCTCTGCTGGCTCTGCTGTGACTGGGTAAATCCCACCTGTTCATTTCTCCCTCTGAAACACAGCCCTGAAACACCCACCTCCTCAGGCTTCTTGTGAGCATTCGTTTGTGATTGTGAAATGGTTTGAAGTTGTTGTTTGAAACAGGTAAAACAGGCAGAGAGCACAAACTGTGGCATAAACAATGCCTCAGGCAGCCCCTGCAGCATCTCCCATTTCTGTCTTGCCACAGCCCCTGGGATTGTTTGCTCAGAGTCAGGCTCTGCACACACTGAGTGGTGACTTTGCTGGTCATACAATATTTAGGCCACAGAGGCCACTGTGACCTGTTGCCTTCCTGTCATTGTGCAGCTGCTGGACAAAACACCCCAAGCTCCAGCTGCCCTTTGGGGTCACCCAGCAGAGAGTGCAGCTCTGTCCAGTGGGAATGGCCACCTGGGTGGACAGGACTATTCCAAGGGCCAGGTGAGGGTGAACCAAGTCCAGGAATTGTGGTCTCTGGACAAAGTTGCCAGGGAAAACTTCTTCAAGGAGAGTGTCAGATGTAGGAAAAGCTGGGGTTTTTTGGTGATATAGGGGAAAAAAAAATCTAGCAATCTAGCAATTTCAGACTCCACAGAAAAGGTCTGTTCCACCAAGGCACTGGGGAGGAAAGCACAGCCCCCTCTGTGCAGGGTGTCTGGACACTGCTGAGCCCTGCTAGGCTCAGGGTGCTTCTCAGGCATGCTGCTGTTACTCAGGAATGGCAGAATCCTCCTTCCCATGACACTGCTGGAAGGTCAGTGCAGAACAATGTCCTCTGAGGCCTAGCAGAGCAGAGCAGTTATCATGGCAACAGGAGAGCAGAATTTGTTCTCCTCTGGCACGGTTTGACCTGACCTGGAGGCTGTTTGCTGCCCAAGCTCCTAATCCTCCCCCAGCCTCCCCAAGGCCAAGCAGGGTGGGCAGAGAGAGGGCTGGGGTGCAGGGGGGGCTACAGTCTCCAGCTCACCCAGCATTGACATCAGCCTGATTTGGTATAGTGGAGCCCAGGAATGTGAGCTGGTCATTTTCTGCACGTTATGGCTGCAAATGTCAACCAAACTCACAGTTTGTGCTGTTGCAGTTGTGTAAAAATAACGGAGTGAAATGAATTGCAGATGTGACTTGCATGTGCATGTGAGAACCTTCCATTAAACCTTCCAAGAGAGACCAGAGTGGCTGGGAGTGCTGGGACTGTTTCTTACACACTGACTGGGAATGCAGCTCAGCTCTGTGCCTCCTTGGCCTTTTATACTCCAGGGGAAGTGTTTACGTGTGTTGTAGCAACCAGGCGGCCGTGGGCTGCGGTGACTCACTGCCAGGGAACTCGAAAACAATGTCAGATAAAAGCCCACTCAGGGGAGCTGGGGAGAGGCTGCTGTGGCTCCAACAGCTTGGAATTGTTTGAAGTAGGAGGACACAGAGCAGCTGGCAGCCAGCTGCCTTTGGGGCTGGCTGTGGGCACTGGGGCCCCTCTGGGTGCCCACAAAGTCCAGGGATGAACCAGCCCAGTGCCAGGGAGCTTCCCAAAGCACAGCTCATCCCAGGAGATCTGTGCTGCAGGGACAGTGCAGGCTCCCCGTCCCTGTCCTGCTGCTGGGTGCAGCTCTGCACTGTACACAGAGCAGGGACAGAGTTTGCTGCTGCTGATACCAAAATCTTCTGAAAAATGTTGTTTACCCGCTGTCCTTGTGCCAGTTGGATCCAAGCAGAGAGGACAGAACTGGTTTGCCTCTGCTGATTGGGAGCCAGGTTTTGAACACCCCAACAGGCAGGGATGCCAAGACCCAGGATTTTGGACTCACCCATTTCAGGATCAGTGTTTTCCAAGTAAAAATAGAATGCCTGATGTTAAAAATGTGGCTCAACTGGATGAGTCATAAGTGAAATGAAGCACAGAGAGCATAGCAGCTTGCTCAGAGCAGGGATTTGTGCAGCAGCCACCCGTGGGCCTGGGATGGTTCTTGATTGTTCCAGTCATGTCCCATTATCCTCCATGCCTGTGTCTGCAGGCATGTCTTGCCCACACCAGGCAGCTCCCCTTCCCCACTGGAGAATCCTTCCAGGCAGGGACTCTTTGTAGCTTTTGGGGAGCACCTGGGTGCAGAGGGGAGCTACATCCAAGGGATCTCAGCAAGATGTGCTCATCCCCATTAAGATGTGCCAGAGCTGTGGATGTTCTTGCACCAGCTGTGCCTGAACCCACAGGAATGCTCCCTGAAAGCAGGTGAGCTGGGACTCTGGGGACTGTCCCTTGGCACACTGCTGAGAATCCTCCAGCTGTCCCCCAGCTGGTTATCTGCTGGTCAGATCAGCAATCAGTGAAGAAGAGGTGGGCTGGGAAATGCAGGAATTATACCATGCCTAGGAGAGAGAGAGGCCAGGAGCAGGACTTGAGGGGTTTCCCAAGCACAGCTGGAGAAAAGCTCTTGAAAAGAGTCCCAAGGGGGAAGGCTGGGATCCTCACACATGGGAAGGACTGTGCTCCCTCTGTGCCTCTGGGTCTGATCCATGAGGTGCCTTCCAACAGAGGCAAGAGCAGAGCTGTGAGCTCTGCAGGGCTGGGGTTGGGCTGTGGGGATGGAGCATGGCCAGCAGAAGTGGGAGAAGTGCCTGAATGCAGCCTGTGGGATCACAGAGCTGGGCAGCTCTGGGTGAAGTGCAGGAGTAGGGAGAGCTGCAGCCACCCCAACAGAGTTTGCTCCCACTGCCCCATTATCCAAAGCTGCTGCTGGCCATGTCTTTGTGCCTGTGAGGAAAGAGCTGCAGGATGCTGCTGAGGCTGGATGGGAGCATTGCTGGTGAGCACATCCCATTACTGCAGAAAATTCAGTCAAGAGCTGTATATACTGGTGTTGCATGAGGAAAGGTTGTTATATATGTGACAGACATAAACTCCATTTATGTGGAGTTTTTGAGACGATATTTCTTTCTGCAAACACATATTCTGGAGCTCACAAGGGGCTGATAGGATCAGGGTTTGCAGGATATGGCCCATTTCCAGGGACAGCCCTGCCAGGGGAGAGGGGGATGCCTTTGTTCTGGCTCATTGTGTTGCCTCAGAGGGAAGGAAGTGGCTGGAGTTCCTGATGTTCTGCAGGCTGGGCAGGGTCCCTGGAAGCTTCTGGTATTGCTCTGGCAGGTGTTGTTGTGGAGAACAGGATCCCTGCCTTCCCTGTGATGTGGGTTTGCCCTGGACTGACCTGGCCCTCTGGAGAACGTGTGTATTGTTTTCTGCTGAAGTGGCTCATCAAATGAAGAAAACACATGTTGGCTGCTTCACCCCTTAATCTCCTCAAAGTGTATGAGACCTGACCTGTGATCTGGAGGGTGAAGAACTTCACCCAGCACAGTCCTCTGCTGTAAAGAAAACCCAGAATAAAAGCTCTGCCCCGGCTGCCTCTGTGTTTTCACCACAGGCACTGCAGCCTGTGCCATCCTCACTGAGCTCAGTGCTCCATGGAGCTGGCTTTGCACTGCTCACAAAAGATTCTCCAGATACCCTTGTGCTTCCAGAACTTCAGTTGGCCCAAGGAACAGTGCCTGTGCTTGGGAAAAAAAAAAAAAACCAAGAAAACAGCTGAGAGCATCTGGATTTGACCCAGGTGAAGCTGTGCTGGAGTCACGTATTCAATGAGTTGTGTCACTTCTCCAGGGGTGTAAGGGAAGACAGGGCTGGGGACAGCACAGAGGGCTGGGCACAGCACCTGTGTCTCCTGCCTCTGTCCAGGAGCTCAGGACAGAGCCACAGAGTGGCAGTGACCTTGGTCAGCCAGGGCAGTGGTGTGCACTCAGGGTGGGGGTGTGCACACACACCATCCCTTCCAACGCTGAGCAGGGACTGGGATGTTCTGTCCCAGCACCAGGAACACCCCTCCTCATGCCTGATGGAATGTCCATCCCTGGTGTCCGGGCTCTTGGCACCTGTGCAGCTCCTTGGTGCATGGCTGCAGTGGAGCAGTGGCAGCTCCTGTGACATGCAGAGCATGGGAGGTGCCACAGCAAAGTCACCTCCTGGGTCCCAGGGCACCTCCCCAAGCCAGGAGCCAGTGTTCCAGGGTTTGCCATGAACTTCAAGCACTTGGGGTACACCAGGGGCTGCCCCTTGATTTCCCTGGGTCTGGTTCCTGCCAGTGCAGGACTGGAATCCTGTCTTTGCTCCATTCTGCTGCTGCCTGCTCCAGGGCTCAGAATGGCACCTGGCTGTCCTGCTGCCCAGGCTCTCCTCCAAACCTCAGCCCAGCAGCTCCACGTGCTGTGTGCCCGTTCCACACATTGCCCTTTGGCTGCTGCTGGATTTCTGACAGGTCCTGGCAGCTCCCACCTCTCCCACCCATCTCTGTAGATTAAAACTGCTTGGGCAATAAATTTCCGAGCGTGAGCTGCAGCCCTGCAGCTGTGACACCCTGTACAGTGATGGGCTATTTCCAGCCTGTCCTGGGAACAGAGAGGTGAATCACTGCAGCAGGGATGCATGCTATGTGCTGCTCAGATGAAAACCAATCCTGCTCCAGACTGTGCCCCTCTCCCAGGCACATGCTTGTCCTCTGCCACTGATCAGAAACTTGGCTGGCTCAGGCTCGTGGAGAAGCTGAATGAATCCAGCCCTGTCCCAAGCAGAGCTGTGTATCTTTGCAGACCAGGCTGTGTGAGTTGGGACCACTGATTCCACCATCTCCAGATATGGACTCGGGCAAATTCTCTAATTTATTCCCCAGTGGAGAAATAGGAAAAACAGGGCAGCCTGCTGCATCCCAAGAGATGTCCCAGCCCCACATCTGGATCCTGAGGTCTTGGGAAAGTCTGAGTGCAGCCTGGGGGCAGCCAGGACAGTGTGTGCACACTGGTGCTGTGGCCAGACTCAGCTCTGGCTGTGCCTCTGCAGCTCTGAACTGCACCTGGGGCTGCAGCTGGACCTGGCCAGGCTGGAGGCCTGAAGACCACTGTCCTATGGCCAGGAGTGAGGGGCTGCAATGGGATAAAGATGAAATTGGAGGGCACAGGACTATGACACAGGCAGAGGAAGAAGGAAAAGGCTCCAGTTTCAGTGGTGGGCTGCCTTTTCCTTACTTCAGGTGTCACAGATGAGTTTGGAGCCAGCCTAGTGTGAGCAGAGCTGGTGTCTGAGTCCTGGTACGGGAGAGCAGGCAGAAGCAGATTCTTTTCACAATAACTTATCAGCTGCCATAAGGGAGGATGAGCCCAGGCCTGAGGTACCTGGTGTGGTTATCTGGGTGGAAGCTGATGTCTCTGTAGCACTGTGGGAGGGAGGATGGGCTGGCTCCAGGGCTGCTGGTGTCTGTGTCTCAATGGCTCCGCTCTGTGTCTTGCAGGATGAAGTGAAGCTCCCATCTAAACTGAGCATTAGCAAGTCCCTAAAGGAAGGTGAAAAGCTGGAGAAGGAAGGTGAGGGTGAGGAGGTCCCTGCGGGTGAGGACCATGCAGAGGAGGACCACATCCAGCTGTCCTCAGATGAGGAGGTGGAGATTGAGGAGATTATCGAAGAGTCACGGGCAGAACGCATCAAGAGGAGCGGCATGAAAAGGGTGGATGACTTTAAGAAGGCATTCTCAAAGGAGAAGATGGAAAAGACTAAGCTAAAGACCAAGGAAAACCTGGAGAAGACACGCCACAACTTGGAGAAGACCCGCCACAACCTGGAGAAGAGGATGAACAAACTGGGCACTAAAATTGTGACTAACGAAAGGAGAGAGAAGATGAAGAGCTCTCGGGACAAACTGAGGAAGTCTTTCACCCCTGACCACACCATCTATGCCAGGTCCAAGACAGCTGTCTACAAAGTGCCACCCTTCACTTTCCATGTCAAGAAAATACGAGAGGGTGAGGTGGAGGTAAAAGCCACAGAGCTGGTGGAGGTTGGTGGAGAGGAAGGAGAGAATTCAGATCTGATGCGTGGGGAGAGCCCCGACATGCACACACTGCTGGAGATCACGGAGGAGACTGACGCGGTACTGGTGGACAAGAGTGACAGCGAGTAGGACAGACTGCAGAGCACGAGGGTTGTGGATGACAGCTGAACACATTATCACTCACATTTCGAGCTCTCCCTGCCCTGGAGCCCCAGGGAAGCGTACACCATTCATCCTTCTTACCCTGCAGAGCCCACGCCGATCCCCTGCCTGCTTGTACAAGGTGTATTTTGTATTTTAGTTTTAGCACATAAAACATTAGGAACACGGAACTGTTTTTCTTACACTACTAAATCACCCTTGGAGACCATTCCTGCTGCAGCCTTCTTGCCCCACACCTGAAGATAGGCTTTGAGTGACAGGGCCCTGGCCGAGCTGAGAGTGCTGATCCCAAGACAATGGCTGTACAGCTGACAGTTCAAGAGTCCTCCATAAGATAAACCTGGTGTCAAGAAAGCTTCCTTCAAGTAGCCCACCAGCCCACACCACCCAGGTGTGCCAGGCTGCACAGCCACCCCACAGGCAAGAAGACTCCCAGCACCCAAACCAGCTGCTCCTTCGGGGGACCAGAGGAACTGGGATGCAGCTGGTGCAAGGGAGGGAAGAGCTGAGCAAGTCCTGTTGATGGGCAGCACATGACAAAGCTGAGGTGGAATGGGACAGGTGGGGCTGCTCCTCTCTGCCCTCCCATGGACTGGGTGACCTTTGCACGAAGCCACCCTGCAGCTGGACCTGCCATGGGTGCCTGCGGGGTGTCACACAGCTGGGGCCTGCTGCTCCTCCCCGCTGTGCCCTGGGGCCATGGCAGGAACAGCACAAGCTGCAGGCTTCCTGCCCAGGTCACAGATCTGGCTGCCAGAGTTCCAGGGTCCATGGAGAGTCCCAGAGGCAAGGAGCAGCATGGAGGTGGGGTGCTGGATCTGCTCCCTCTGCACCCACCGAGGTGGTGGCAGCAGGCAGTGAGGTCCACACGTGCTGCCCTGGGGGAGAGGGACACCCAGGCAGGAGTGCCAGAGCAGCCCCCACAGCTAGGGACTTGTTTCCAGAGGGATATGGGATGCACTGCTGCCATGTGAGGCTCTAGACCATCAGACAGAGGCCTTGACACCTGTCCAGCGCCAGCCCTTGAGCATTTCTGAGCATCTGCTTTCTGCAGGGGTCCTGGCACAGCTTAGGCTCATGCCCATGCCCACGTCCTGTGCTTTCCTCTGTGTCCTGCTTTCTGCAGCTTCACTCCATGTCCTGAGTGAGGCAGCATGAAGGCAGCACACGGTGGCTTGGTGGCTCTGCCTGGCTCAGCCCTGCTTGGCTCTTACACACTCAGCCCCATCCTGCTCCCCCCAGCACGAGGCTGCTGCTGTTCACATAACCCAATATATAAACTTGCTTTTCCTTTAAGAGTTATTTTCCTTCAAATTGTCCAGTGCTGTCCCGGGCTCGGGGTCCTGCCACCGCTTCCCTCCCCCCAGAAGGCGTGACCGGCCGGTTCCGTGTGCCGGCTGCGGGCAGCCCTGAGACACCGGTGGCCCCGAGGTTCCCGGTGTGGGGAGCACTGGGCACCGGCTCTTGGCTGCTGCTGGTTCCAGCCCAGCGTGGCCCCGCGGGTCACTTGCCCTCACCGAGTCTCTTGCTGGCCCACGGGCAGTTTCCACGCAGGTTTTCTCTGAGCGGCGGGGCCAGGACAGCAGGGCCAGGGCAGCAGAAGCCCGGGTGATCCTCGCCTGTCCCTGGCTGTGCCCAGGCAGCAGCGCAGCAATAAAGTCTCTTTTGTAAACCACCAGTGTGAGGTCTGTCCATGGCGCTGGGGAGGGGCTGCACACAGGGACTGATCCCACAGCCCTGCGTGGGACTGACACTCAGAGCCCCACAGGGATCCATCCCCAGAGCTTCGAGGGGATCGATCCCAACAATCCTATAAGGCTGATCCCCACAGGGATCCATTCCCGTTTGCCCCATGCGGCCGATCCCGCTTTCCCCACGCGGGGGCGCTGCTTCATCCCGCCCGCTGTGGCGCGGCCCCTTTAAGAGGCAGCCGCGGTGGCGACGGCGACCGCGTGACGTCACGGCGCTGCCCGGAACTCAGCTGGGTTTCCCGCACGGCTGTTCCCGGCAGCCGTCCCCCCCCGGCCCCCTGCACCGCCTCTGCCTAGAGAAGCCCTGCGGCGGGAGGCGGTGCCATCCGGGAATAGCCGGGGGGGCAGCCCCCTCGCCTCGCGCAGTGACGCACCACACTATGGCCGCGCTGATTGGCTGCCAGAGGCCGGCCGGGGCGGGGCCGCGGGAACTCCGAGTCGCCATTGGCAGTATGAAGGTGACGTCACGACGGGGTGGGGCCGGGCCGCAGGAGGTCCGGTCCCTCGGCGCAGCCGGACGCGATCGCCGCCGTCACCGGGAGCCGCCGCCCCGCCCGCCGGGACCGCCGGTGAGCGCGGGAGGCGCGCGGGCCCTGCTCGTCACCGCGAGCCGGTGTCCCCCGGGCCGGTTTGGGGCCGGGGCGGGAGCGGGGCCGGCATAGCGGGATACCGGGGTGGGGGGGGCCTGTCCCGGCTCCCCCGTCACTGGAGGGCCGCGCCCCGGTGCGGAGCGGGGTCGGTCTGTGCGTCCCGGGTCAATCTTCCGGTACAGGGCAGAGCCCGAACCGGCTTCTCGGAGAGCGAAAAGCGTCGGCACCGGCAGTGCCGGAGGAGGTGCGGCCCGCCCGGCTCCGGCCGGGGCTGAACGAGCCACGGGCTGCTGCAGCTTGTCCCGGCGCTGGTAGCGTTGTGTTGAGCCAAGGCTGGAGCCGAAAGGGCGCACCGGGCGCACCGGGGCGGCAGAGCCGGCTGGGACCTGCGGAGCTGCGGGCTCAGTGCTGCCGCTCGCCTCTTGGACTGCGGCCGCAGCTCGGGGCCTCCTGCCCGCACCGGGCCCTGCCCCGGTTCCTGTCCGGGGGTGCTGCGTGTGACGAGTCGGGTTCTGCAGGGAGAAGGAGCCGCCCGAGAGCCCTGGCAGCGCTGCCCACCGCTCCTGCCGCCCCGTGGCACCCGGGTGTGGGTGGCTCCTGTCCCCCGGGCCGTGGGACACCCCCGCGTTCCCGTGGGAGGGACACGGCGCGGGACTGGCACTGTGGGTGGGGTGGGAGGGTGGGCTGGCCTGGCCCGCCCCCGGTGCACCTGCGGGTCTGTCCTGCCTGGTGTGCGCACCGGGATCCTGCTTCCAGCCTGATCGCTGGCACTGTCGCTCCCCCAGTTTGCTGCTTCCTGTGCATCTGTTGGAGCTGCTGGAGCAGCAGCGGTGGAGGACAGGAGGGCTGTGGGCTGGGTGTCACCTGCTCTGGGGTGGATGGTGACAGTGTCACTCACAGTGGGGGTTCTGCTGGGATTGACCTTGGAGGGCTGTGATGAGGAACAGCAGGCCGTGCCTTGTGGGGTGATTGGAACTCATGCTCTGGCTGTGAGGTTGCCCAGAGCCATCTCCCTTCTCCTGCTGCAAATCTCTGCATCACTGTTTTCCACCTCCAAGGCTGGCTTTGAAATCACTCCAGAGGAGCAGAGCCAAATTCTTCTAGCAGCCTTTCCAAACTGGCTGCTGTGTCGAACAGTTTTCCTTCCATCAGGCTGCTGATGGCTGTGCAAAGAGTGGGCAGCGAGGTGCCTGGTGCAGTGACTCTGTGGAGTGTTGTTGATGGCATCTGTCATGACCCTGTGATGGCACTGTGATGATGTGGCCTGTGCAATGCTGTCAGTGACTGAGCTTCATCCTACTCATGTCACTGCAGGGGATGTGGAATCCCAGGCTCCTTCTAAGGCCCTTTCCAGTGACTCCCCCATACACACTGCCCTAGGGCTCATTGCTTGTTGTGGGGGCACATGTCCCAGGTGTGTCCCAGAGATGGAAAGCAGACAGACAGCAGTTGCAGTGTTGCTTCCAGGGCAGCTCTGTTTTGAATGGATTAGTTGCAGTGTGTAGAGCTGTCCCAGAGCCTGTGGGTGACAGTGTGCAGCTGGGCCTCTCTTGTGCTCTACCCTTGCAGGGAGATAAAGAAAGATGAACTTTAGCTCTTGAGCTACTTTTAGCAGCTCTGCTCTGAGCTCTGGACAGCATGTTTACCCCTGAGCTTGCATCATGCTGTGTTGGTCCTGGTCATGTTGGCTGCTCTCTAGCTCCATTCCAGAGACAGAGGAGAGGCTGATCACAGAGATGGGCAATCAGAAAGGTTCAACTCTCAGATCTTTAACCCAGGCAAGGGTGGCTTCCTGTTGGTGGGGCTGACCAGGCAGAGGCTCCTGTGTGGGTTTTCAGGGCTGATGGGGTCAGAACTTCCCTGACAGTGGTGACTGCTGCTGTAGGGAGTGTCTTGGGCACCATTTCCTCCAGGAATGTCGGAGTGTGGATGCCAGGAGGAGCTGGAGTTTAGTGCTGCAAGCTGGCTTGTCCTGCAGCTGTTTGTGGCAGTGGGAAATGGCTGAGCCCCGTGGCAGCCTGGGAGCTTTGCTCTTGGCCTTTTGGTGCTCTCAGATTGGGGCTCCAGCACAGCTCTGAAATGCCGAGATTGTGCCTTTCAGGTGGAACATCTGCTTGGATCCTGGGTCCGGATGTGGCGTCTGGTGCAGTTTCTGCAGCCTGGTGGGGAGATGTGCCTGTGAGCCCCTTGGCAGCGGGCGCTGCAGGGGCTGCCCAGCTAACAGCCTCTGTGCTGTGCTGCCACAGCACTGCCCTCAGAGCTGGGAACGGGGCTCTGGCAGGGGCTGGGCTGGGCCAGCAGCTGCTGCTGTTTCCGGAGGGGCTGGTGCAGCCCCCCCGCCCGCGCTGCATGGCGCAATAGGAAGCGAGGCACTGAGCTCACATCCAGGCGGGGCTGGGGGCTTTCACTCTTGCCTGGCCTGGGCATTTGCTGGGTTTTCCCTCCAGCCTCCACCACTCGTGCTGCAGGAGTGGCCTCCAGGACCGAGTGGAAGGGCTGGAGCCCTGCAGCTGCTGGGGCAGGGGGAGCATTCCCTGAGCTGCTGCAGCTGAGAACTGGCCACAGAGGGCTGAACCCCCTGTGGAATGGGGGCTCTGCTGTGCTGCCCCACAAGCAGCCCTGGCCCATGGCTCACAGCCCAGCCTTGGCCTGCAGCATCACAGAACTTTTCACACCAGCCAGCTCTGACTCCAGGGCTGTAGGAGGACCTGTCTGCAGGACCTTGCATGGCCACTGGCTCTCTTCTTTTGTGTTCACTTGTTGCTCCATTGAAAGCAGATTTGGTTCATGTGGGCTTGTCTGAGGATTGCACCAGAGGGTTGTAGTTCAAGGTTAATGTTGCTGCTCCTGCCTTTGGCGCTGTTCAGTGCTGTGAAGTACTAAAAACCTCTCAAACTCCCATGTCAGTGCCAATGTCTGTCTTCTCCTGGTGCCTCAGCCCACAGAGGATGTTTTCACTTTCTTTCTTCACACCCAGACAGATGGGGAAAGAGTCCCTCAGGGGAGAGCAGGCTGTGCAGTGATGCTGCATCACTCAGCACAGGGACGTTTGGGAAAAGAAACCACTTTCTGCAGGGAAGTGACTGCTGTTGTCATGTGGAGCTCTGCTTTCATTTGCCAGCACAGCTGGAGTTCCCTCGTTCGCGTCAGTTTGATTTCCATTGATACAAGTTGTGAACTTGAAAATTGCTCCTTCCTTGTTTCTGTAGTTTCCTGGCAGTCTCCGCCTTCCGCACTTACTGTAAGCTCCACAGCCACTTCCCTGCCTCCCAGCAGGGCTGATTTTGAGACCAAATTAAAACCTCATTCCTACCTATTGCCAGTGACCAGCCTGTCCGTGCCAGCTGTCCTGGAGCTCAGTGTCTCTGGTTCTGACCAGAGAGACCCTGAACCCTTTTGAGGGTGTTGCATAGTCCCAGCTGGGTGCTGGCAGGAGGGCACTGGGAGCACTGGGAGCCAGCCCTGAGCCAGCTGTGTGCCCATCCCTCAGGTCTCCGGAGCCGGCCAGGATGGCGCAGTGGAACCAGCTGCAGCAGCTCGACACGCGGTACCTGGAGCAGCTCCACCAGCTCTACAGTGACAGCTTCCCCATGGAGCTCCGGCAGTTCCTGGCCCCGTGGATTGAAAGCCAGGATTGGTAAGGCCTTTGAAGTGTCAGTGAGGGGACTTTGCTCGTCACCCACCTTCAGGGGCTCAAGCGGGCTGGAAGAGCTCTGTCACTTTCCACCCTGGTGTGGTGGGACTGGCCTCTAACCCTGGGGCTCATGTGGCATTGAGGGAAGCATGGAGTGGGACTTGGTGCACTGTGTTAGACCCTGGACCTGAAAAAGAGGTAGCTCTGAAGCAAGGGGATGTCCCCATCCAGGGCTGGCTAACACTGACATCTGTTATGAAGGGGACTGACACAGAGCACTGATCCCTGTATCCTGACCATGAGCATGTGAGACATGCTCACAGACATCAGGTGCTGCTGTGCACTGTCTGCCTGGTGCTCTGGTCTACTTGACCAGATGGTGATTAGTCACAAATTGGACTCGATCTTAGAGATCTTTTCCTACCTAAATGATTCTGTAAGTTGCTCAGGGGATGGTGGGTGTGAGCAGAGCCCCCCTCCATGGTCCCCTGCCTTGCCCTTTGGCCCGTGCCAGGCACTCAGGGCTCTCCCTCCCCTGTACAGGGCATATGCTGCCAGCAAGGAGTCACACGCCACGCTGGTGTTCCACAACCTGCTGGGGGAGATCGACCAGCAGTACAGCCGCTTTCTGCAGGAGTCCAACGTCCTGTACCAGCACAACCTGCGCCGCATCAAGCAGTTCCTGCAGGTGAGGGGGCAGTGCTGGCTTGGCAGGGGTGAGCAACCTGATGAGAGTCCTGGTAATTCTTGGTGTAGCTCACCATGCACAGCCCTCAAGGATTTGTTGTGCCTGGGGTTGTGCCTGCTGACCGTGGGGTGTTGGGCCCTTCACAGAGCAGGTACCTGGAGAAGCCGATGGAGATAGCGCGCATCGTGGCTCGCTGCCTCTGGGAAGAGTCCCGGCTCCTGCAGACAGCTGCCACTGCAGCCCAGGTCAGTGCCCAGCATCCCAGGGCCTCCATCCTGAGTCTCGACAGCCAGGACACAGCCTGGGTGTTCTGGCTGGGTGTGGTGAGCTGAGTGTCACCATCTCTCTTCTCACTGACTCTGTGCTGCCCTGGAGCTGATGGTGAAGTGACCAGCCAGCTGCCAGTGTGTATTAGGGAACCTCTTCAGGCTGAGAGGGAGCATCCCCAGGTTACAGCCCTGTTTTTATGCCCTTCTTGTCCCCTCTGCAGCAAGGGGGACAGGCAACACATCCAACAGCAGCTGTGGTGACAGAGAAGCAGCAGATGCTGGAACAGCACCTGCAGGATGTCAGGAAGAGGGTGCAGGTATGTGTCTGCCTGGGCACCTTCTGCTCTCCCCACCATGGTTCTTGAGTGCTTTGAATGAAATCACATCTCTTGCCTTGCAGGATCTGGAGCAGAAGATGAAAGTGGTGGAGAATCTCCAAGATGACTTTGATTTTAACTACAAGACTTTGAAAAGCCAAGGAGGTAATGACAGCTCATTAGCACCTGCAAACCACAGTGTGTTCCTGCAAGGAAACTTGCTGGAGAGGTATTCCAACCACCACTCCCAGCGGCAATGTGCTCAGGCTCAGGGCATTTGCATGGCAATTGGAGAAACCTGGTCTTCTGTTTCTGCCACTTGTGCTGCCCTTGAGGGAGCTGAACTGAGCTTTGGTGTAAGCACAGCAGTGGGATGGGGAGGGATTGGCTTCTGTGAGTGCAGGAACTGCTTGGAGGCTGTGTCAGGCTTGCCTATAGAGTGCCTGCACTTTGCTGTGGGAGTATTGTGTTGTTGTGGCTCTTGAGAAGGTGGGAAGAGTCCATGTGTGTGGCTGAAGCTTCTCACCTCTGCACAGATATGCAGGACCTGAATGGGAACAGCCAGTCAGTGACCAGGCAGAAGATGCAGCAGCTGGAGCAAATGCTGACAGCACTGGACCAGATGCGCAGGGTAAGTGGGGCAGCTGGCCCTCCACATTCCCCTGGGTGCAGATCCCCCTTCTTCAGGGTCAGAGTTGGGTAGTTCTTGCATAGCCAGAACCAGGAGCAGTGCAGCAAGCACAACCCTGAGTGACTTCTTCCTTGCCTGTGAGTGTGAAACTTGTGGGTCCGTGGGGGAAGTCACAGAGTGCTGAAGGTTCTGCTTTCTCTCTTGGCAGGGCATAGTGAGCGAGCTGGCTGGGCTGCTGTCAGCCATGGAATATGTGCAGAAGATGCTGGCAGATGAGGAACTGGCAGACTGGAAGAGAAGGCAGCAGATTGCCTGCATTGGTGGCCCACCCAACATCTGCCTGGACCGGCTGGAGAACTGGTGAGAGCTGGCTGGAACTGTGTCAGTCCCCAGAGCAGTGGCACTCATACCCCTGCTGTGGAAATGAGCTCTTGGTCTCTGGAAATGTCCTTGCAAAATGGTTTCTACTGCTTGCATGTATGAATGTAGCCTGCAGCTTAGACTGAGCCATGATACCATCATGATGCTGGAAAGGTGTCCCACTGTCCCCATCTCCATGCCTGGGGGATTCTGAGGCTGCTGAGTAGTTTCTGGCCTTGGAGTCACCTGGGCACGTGCAAGTTTTGTTTATAATGCATGGCCTAGAAAAATGCTCTGGGCTTGGAGCCACAGACAGACTCAGTTCTTGACTGATTTGGCATGGAGAGTGTGTTCTTGCATGGGAAGAGGAGGGCTCTGCAGGGTGGACAATGCAGGCTTGGCAGCCAGAGCTAATGCTGGTTCTCCCTGCTCCCCAAGGATCACCTCTCTCGCCGAATCGCAGCTACAGACCCGGCAGCAGATCAAGAAGTTGGAAGAACTGCAGCAGAAAGTGTCCTATAAGGGTGACCCAATCGTCCAGCACCGGCCCATGCTGGAGGAGCGGATCGTGGAGCTCTTCAGGAACCTGATGAAAAGGTGCTGAAGGCAGGCAGCAGCCACAGGCAGCCCCAGTCATGGCCAGGGTGGAGGGTGGGCAGTGAGCTCTGACTGTGGTCTCTGTGCTGTTCCTGCAGTGCTTTTGTTGTGGAGAGGCAGCCCTGCATGCCCATGCACCCAGACCGGCCCCTGGTCATCAAGACAGGTGTGCAGTTCACCACCAAAGTCAGGTGGGTCACCTCCCCTGCAGGTGAGGGAGGGGAGCTGGGCAGGGAGGGCAGCCTGGGATCACCCTCTGAAGATGCTGCTGCAGATGCAGCCCCCAGCTTGCCTGGGGAGCACTGGTGCTGGGAAGGGATGGATAGCAGCAGGATAGATCCCAGAGGATGATCCCAGTGGGCTGGAGTGCTGCCCACATGACTCAGTGCAGGGCTGGCTGGGAATCTGCTGTGTTCCTAGAGGCAGCTGGGTTCTGGTAAATCCCACTGCGGGGGTAGGAAGCATCAGCTCATCCCTGGCCAGCTGCTGCTCAGCTGGGCCATGTTCCCTGCCAGTTTCCATGCAGGGAGGCTGCCCTGACATCAGGCTCTGCCTGCAGCTTCCTTGCTGTTTCCCAGCTGTGCCTCCATGGCATCCTCTGGCCTGGAATAGTATGGAAGGTGTTTGTTCAGGGCCTGGTGTGGGCAATCAGCAGCCCAAACAAGCTCCTCAGGGATTTCAGGGAAGGAGCAGCACCTCCCTGGTTCTGGGGTCAGTGTGAAGGTGTGCCCAGGGCTGCTGGAGGAGCTGGTCCATACTGCTGGCTGTGCCAGGTGCCCTGTGGAGCAGGAGCAGTTTATGTGCATAGGATGTTCATGCTCTGTGTCTGCTGACTGTTGCAGGTTGTTGGTCAAGTTTCCAGAGCTGAACTATCAGCTGAAAATCAAAGTCTGCATTGACAAGTGAGTCCTGTGCTTCCCTTCCAGTGGCACTGGGTGGGTTTACTGGGATGGGACTGATTCCTGCTGCCCCTGGGCTCAATCTCCACAACGAGGGCCAGCATGGCCCCCAGTTAAAGGGATGGTGCAGGGTGGCACTGAGTCCTGAGGGTTCCCCCACATGGGGGGAAGGCCTGTGGGGCTCATGGGACTTACACTGGGATGCAGCTAGCTCAGCACACCAGCTTGTCTGCATCAGGGTAGGAAGGCACTGCCATGACCTGGTGTCTCTTTCCCCTTTTCTAGGGACTCTGGGGATGTTGCAGCCCTAAGGGGGTAAGTGCACCATTTGCTTTGGTCCTTTTTTCTTATTTCTGCTTTTATTCCTGGCAAACATTTTACCACACATTCACTCCAAGACAGCCCTGTCACCCACACTCTTTCCTCTTCTCAGGTCCCGAAAGTTTAACATCCTGGGGACCAACACCAAGGTCATGAACATGGAGGAGTCCAACAATGGCAGCCTGTCAGCAGAGTTCAAGCACCTGGTGGGTACCATGAGCTGCTGGGCTGCTCCTGTAGGGCCACTTGTCCCTGTGGTGCTGCTGCAGCCCGTCCCTCTCTCTGCAGACCCTGCGGGAGCAGCGCTGTGGGAACGGAGGCAGAGCCAACTGTGATGTGAGTGTTGGGGGCCCTGGGAGGGGACCTGGCGATGGACAGGGGCAGCTGAGCTGGGAGGGGATGCAGGAGCCCTGCCCTGAGGCTGGGCTGGCACGCTGGCAGCTTGCCAGGCCAGCCCTGAGTGGCTGTGCAGGGTCTGTGTTGGGCTGAGGGTGGGTGTCTTGTGGTGCTCATGGTGTCCCTTCTGCCCCAGGCCTCGCTGATAGTCACTGAGGAGCTGCACCTCATCACTTTTGAGACAGAGGTGTATCACCAGGGGCTGAAGATCGACCTGGAGGTGAGGCATGGGTCACTGTGTTCCACTGCCATGGGCCTGGGTGGAGCCCTGGGAGTTGTCCCAGCCCATGGTCACATCCTCTCTTTGCAGACCCACTCGCTGCCTGTGGTGGTCATCTCCAACATCTGCCAGATGCCCAATGCCTGGGCATCCATCCTGTGGTACAACATGCTGACCAACAACCCCAAGGTAGGGCAGGTGACAGGATGGGGGTGTCATGGTGAGAGAGGGAAATTGAGGCCAGGGAGTGAGGCTGAGGCAGTACCTGGCCCTGCTCCTGTCCCATGCCCCACTCAGGGCTGTGTGTTCCCTCGTGCAGAACGTGAATTTCTTCACTAAGCCTCCCATTGGGACCTGGGACCAGGTGGCAGAGGTGCTGAGCTGGCAGTTCTCCTCCACCACCAAGCGTGGGCTCAGCATTGAGCAGCTGACCACGCTGGCAGAAAAACTGCTGGGTAAGTGCAGGGTGGCTGCATGCTGTCCTGCCCATCCCTGGTGTCCCCTGGGGTGATTCACCACCTGTACATGTTGTCCAAGACTGAGGTGCTGGTTTTGGCCTGAGTAATTTTTCAGTTGCTTTTTTTTTTTTCCCCCAGATAGCACAAACTCTGGAAATGGTGTCTTTGGAAGGACAACTCTATTTAAATGATTGTGTTCTTTTTTTTTTTCTCTGCCAGGACCAGGTGTGAATTACTCTGGCTGTCAAATCACTTGGGCCAAGTTCTGCAAGGTAGAATTTCCCCTCTTCCCTGAGCACCTTCCCTTGGCTGTTCCCTTCTTCCAAGCTGAGCTAACAGCCTGACTGCTTTTTCCTCAGGAGAACATGGCTGGCAAAGGCTTCTCTTTCTGGGTGTGGCTGGACAACATCATTGACTTGGTGAAGAAGTACATCCTGGCACTGTGGAATGAAGGGTGAGTGCCAGCCCAGAGCCTTGGAAGGGGTCCCACAGGTTCCATCCTGATGGTGTGGGATGCCTTGCCCATGTGCAGATGTGCTGTCCTGAGAAACTTTTTGCTGATTCAGAGTGAAAACTCACCTGGGAATCCATAAAATATCAGTGGCCAGGCTGAGTTTAGCTGTTGAAAAGAGCTGGCAGGGCTTACACCCTGAAGGAGCTGCTCCTGTGCCCTGACCCACATGTGTTGTTCTTGCTTCCTCCTGCCCAGGTACATCATGGGGTTCATCAGCAAGGAGAGGGAGCGAGCCATCCTGAGCACCAAGCCCCCAGGGACCTTTCTGCTGCGCTTCAGTGAGAGCAGCAAGGAAGGTGGCATCACCTTCACGTGGGTGGAGAAGGACATCAGTGGTACGAGCTCTGCCTAGTGCCTGGCTTGGCATTTCATGTTCCACAGGGGGCTTGGATACCCTGATAAGCATTTGTCCTTTGTCCTTGTCCAGCAAGCTGTCTGCATGGGTTAACTTCTGAGCCTGGCCACCCTTTGCTGGTCTTTGCCCTCTGGGTGTGCTGCCCATGGGCAGAGTTTTCTATAGCACTGAGCACAGTCAGGTCCCAGTCCTGCCTCATGGTCTGCTGTGTGCCTGGTAGGGCTAAACACAGATCCAGGCTCTACTGCTCTGGGGGTGTCTGAAGGCAGCCCTGCCTTGGTTCTGTGCCAAATTTCTCCTTCCTTGCACAGGGAAGACACAGATCCAGTCGGTGGAGCCTTACACCAAGCAGCAGCTCAACAACATGTCGTTTGCGGAGATCATCATGGGCTACAAAATCATGGATGCCACCAACATCCTGGTGTCCCCTCTGGTGTACCTGTACCCTGACATCCCCAAGGAGGAGGCTTTTGGAAAGTACTGCCGCTCTGAGAGCCAGGAACACTCGGAAGCAACAGACTCAGGTAGTCGTTGGCTTTCTGTGGCTCCTTTGTCACAGGGAGGCTCTGGGGATAGCACTGGCTGTCACCAGCCAGGACCCTGTGCCATCCCTGGAGGGCACAGCCACAGTGTGGGACCAGCCATGGGTATGGTCAGAGGGTGGGCACTGCCTGTGTTCTGGGGGTGGAGAGATTCACCCTTGGGTGGCTGATGACAAAGCTCCCTCCTTGCAGGTGCAGCTCCGTACCTGAAGACCAAGTTCATCTGTGTCACCCCGTGAGTGTTCCTGGGGGTTGTCTGTCATTGCTTGGGGGGTGTTTGTGCGCTCAGCCTCGCTTGAGGGAAAGGTTTCCTTCCTTTCTTTCCACCTCTCTCTGAGCTTTGCTTGGTTACTGTGGGGTTCCCAGCCTGGGGTGACAGTGGGGGCTGAGCCGGGCTCCGGCTGCTGCCCAAACCACAGCCCTGTTCTTCCCCTCCGGGGCCCCTTTCCTCTGGAGAGCCGTGCCCAGGGGCCCCTCAGCGGGTAGAGGGGGTGTCAGAAAACTCCATCCAGGCCCTGACTCTGGAGCTTTCTGTGCTTCTTCTCCCTCGGACAGCACCTCCTTCAGCAACACCATCGACCTGCCCATGTCGCCGCGCACCCTGGACTCGCTGATGCAGTTCGGCAGCGGCGGCGAGGGCGCGGAGAGCGGCGCGGGCGGGCAGTTCGGTGAGTCGGGGGCGCTGCCGGGGGCCCCGGCTGCGGCCGCGCGGGGCCCGTAACCTGCCTGTGTCTGCCCGCAGAGTCGCTGACCTTCGACATGGAGCTGACCCCCGAGTGCGCGTCCTCGCCCATGTGAGCCCCTCCCCGGGCTCGGCCCGCCCGCCTCCAGCGCGCTCCCCCGGATTTGTCCCGCTCGGCTGCGGCTGCTCCGGGCGTGCCCTCGGGAACAGCCGGGGGCGGAGTCCCTGCGCGGGTCACGGACCTCACCCGACCCAACAGCAGCCCCTCTCCGGGGTGGTGACACTCATCTCTGGGGGAGGGGGATGAACCTTTTTCTATTTCCTTCCATAACGGTTTTCTATTATTTTTGCTCATTCAAGTGCCTATTTGCCTCCAATTGCAGCCACAGTTCCTACAAACGCTTCCACAGCCCCGCTGCTGGAAGCTGCTGCCCTGACTGCCCGCACCCAAACCCACGAGACCCTACAAATCTGGAATTGCAGAGGGGATTGGCCATATGGCAGGGTCTGCCCTGCTGCTCCCAGCACCTCCTAGAGCTTGCAGGGTGCTGGAGTGAGTCCCATCTCTGCACCCACCTGGCCCTGGTTTTGGCCACAATGACCAGTACAGGACTGGGAGCTGCAGGTGGATGTATCCAGGTGTTCCCACCACAGCCTGGGTTTGCTGGGAGCCCAGAGCTTTGGGAGTTGTGCTTGTTCCTGCTTCAGGCACAGTGATTTCCCAATGCCAGCAGCCCAGGCTCCTTTTGGGATGGCTGGTGTCCCTGAGGTAGGGCAGAGCTGCTACCCAGTAATGGCACCTGTGTACAAAAAGTATTTGCAGTATGGCCCATTTTGGGATCCGGGTGAAGCCACAGGGGCTGCCTGTGGTCAGGCTGGTGCAGGGAGCACAGTCTTGCTTCCAGCACTGTGCTGAGTTAGACCAGTTGGACCCTGGCGAGCTGGGGGAACCAGCATGGCTGATAGTGACTTGTCTGTCTCTTTTTCTCTGAGTACTGAGGGGCCAGGAATCGGGTCCGCAGCTGCTCGGGGCCTTCATGTGGCATTTCTTTTGGAGGTTGGTCCTCACAGTTATGATGGGAAAGGGCAGAAGTTGAAGGAAGCAGGTGGATGTGAGGAGAGGAGCCTGCTGTGGAGCAGTGACATGGGTGTTGTGAAGGGCAGATGTCCTGACTTCTGGGGGGTTGGTGGTTGTGGTCCTGCATTTACCAAAACTGGGGGAGCCCTCCTGCCCCACGCAGTGGGCAAACAGACACAGATGAGCAGTGGAGGGGTGGGGGAGGCAGTCAGAGAGCTGCTCCCTCTGAATGGCATCACAGCTGGTGGGCAGGGAACCAGAGGGCAGGGGGAGGATCCCCATGGCTGTGGGGCCTGGACAAGCCCCTCCAGGCTGTGTGGGAGCAGGATGGGGGGGTCTGTGGCTGGACCTGAGGATGCTCAGGGGCGATGAGGGCCTTTCACCCCTCTGCTCACTCACCATAGCTGCCTCCAGCCACAGTCCCTGGCGCCTAGGGCAGCATTCAATACTGTAAAAAATTTTATTTTTTTGTATATTTTATTGCTGTATCTACAGGCTTTAACTTTCTCCAGAATAAAGGCCCTGAAAGCGGCGTGCTGTGGGGTGTGAGTTGGGCTGTGCCCCTGCCTGACCCCGCTCTGGGAACTGGGGCCTCCGTCAGCGGAACGCTGCGGTTTGCGCCGGCACGCGTGGGCAGCTGCCCCCAGCAGGACTGCAGGGCCCTTCCCGGGGGGCAAGGGCTGTGCCCCAGCCCGTGGTTGCTTTCTACTTGCCCCAGAGATGAGCCTGAGTCTCCTCCGCTCGTGTAGAGGAAATGCCGGTGCCAGCGTGGGAGGACACGACTGTGCTGTGCTCTCAGCACAGGGTGTCTGGGGCTGCTGTGAGTGCTGCTGCCCTGGGGGGCCCCTGAGCTGGGGCTGGGGCTGGGGCTGGCTGCAGGTGCCAGGCTCTGGATGGGTGTGTGAGGCTGGGGGCACTGGCTGGTGACAGTGACATGCATTGCCCACAGAGCCCCAGTGGATCCCACCCCAGCACTTGCACCCCTAGTCCTCTGCAATAGCACGGAGAACAGGATCATTCCAGGGTTTGTGCTCTGGTGAGGCCAAGAGGGAGAGATTATTCCTCTGTCAGAGCAGGATTAGGGGGATTGTTCATGCAGGTCATGTGGAACTGGCTGTGCTGGATGGTTTGAGGCGCTGGAGGTGCCCTGGTGCCTTCTCTGCCCTCTGTGTGCCCTGGAGCATCCTGCTCATGTCTGAGCTGACCGTGTTCCAGCCCCACTCCAGGACCCCTCCACTTCACTGTCAAACCAAACCAGACCCCACATTCCTGCTGCCAAGGCAGCTGTGTTGGATCATTGCCTGTCTCAGTGGTGCAGCGGGTGGGGGGCAGCTCACAAAGGAATGAGGCCAGCTCTTTGGCAGGGACCCTCTTCTGCCCTGCCAGGTACAGCTCCCCTCTGGCAGCTGCAGATGAAGTTGAAAACCCAGGACTGAGGAATTTTCTTATCCATCTTCAACTCCTGGGGTTGCCAGAACCCTGTGGTGTCAGGAACTTGGTGTCCCATTCCCTATTCCAGTAGATCAGGGGTTCCTTATCTCCCTGGCCCCACTGCATCCCTGCCCTGCTCAGCCAGGGGCCAGCCCTGGGTAATGGGGTCAAGGGCCCACTGCTCCCAACTCAGTCAATGCTCTGGGAACTCCTGGAGCCTGATGTGCAGCAGGAGAAAGTGCCCAGGGAAGGTCCCAGGGCTGGGCTGGGCTGATGAAACCCCTGCAGCACCAGCAGGAACTGGGGCAAGGGACACTTGCCAACATCCTGTCCCCCTCCTCTCCCCAGTCAGCCCCACGGGGCTGCAGCCTTTGCTTTCTGCCTGTGCTGGGGCATGAGGTTGTTTGTGGCTCCAAAAGGAGGTCACGGGGTGGCTTTGCTCCTTGCCCAGGGCCACAGCACAGTGGGGAGGAGTGGGGATGGTGTCTGAGCCAAGCGTGCAAACGGATTAGGGGTTTCCAAATGCAGATAATCCGCTTGGGCCGCGGGCACTTGCGTGACGGGCACAGGGCGGCCCCGTGGGGATGGGCAGCCACCTGCCAGGGCAGCCCTGCACCAGGGCAGGCCAGAGCAGGCACTTGTGTGGGGTCCCACTGGGAGCTGGGGTGTCTGAGCTGTGCAGTACTGACAGTTCTTTGGGAATAAAGCAGCAGACAGGGATTAGACAGGTCACATCTTATCTGTGGCTCCAGCCTCATCCTCAGGGCCAAGCAACTGCATGGGGAGGGCTGCAGTGAGGGCTGGGAGGCAGAGACAAGGCAGAGACCCTCAGGACTCAGCTGCCACCTGCCCAAGGACTGTCCTGAGGGTCTCCTCTGCCCTCCCAGGTGCTGGGTAGGATTTGGGTAGGATCTTCCCCCAGCAACACGTGCTGAGCTGCAGAGCACATGCCACTGCTGCCCAAGCCAAGAGCCATCCCAATCCTTGCTTCCAGTGCTCAGAACACAACAGTCAAATATTGCATCACACTCAGATTAATACACAGCAGAGCAGAGCCAAGCAGTGGTGGCTTCCACTGCCACATGTGGCAGAGGTCAGACACAGAGCTCCAGCACAGTGTGATCTCCAAAAACACCACCTCCCAGCCATTCCAGAAGGACACAACCTGCCTGCTTCCCTACAGGTGTCCCATCCTGGCTCAGAATGCAGTGCTTGGCTGTGGGGCAGCAGCACCGAGGGCTCTGCTCACCCCAACAGGGGGTGAAGGTGCAGCTCTGGACTGGGCTGACCTGTGGCAGCACGGTTTGTAGCAGGAGCTGCTGGGACTGAGCGGTTACTGTGGCAACCTGAGCTCTGCAAGGGAGAGCAGGGATGCAGGAGAGGGCAGGGATGCATGGGGATGTGCAGGGATGTCAGCATGCACCAACAGGGGGTGGGGGCAAAGTGCAGCCCCGGTGCATGTGCTCCTGATGCCCCCAGCCAGCCCTGGCACTAGGGTGGGCATCAGATGATTGTGTCCTTGGTCCCAAATGGGCTGTGGATGCTGCAGGGCCCCCCTGTGTTCTGGTGCCCTCTGCAGACCCAATAGGGCTCTCACCTGTCCTGGGTGTTTCAGTAGCAGAAACTGGATGTTCTTTCCAAGCTGGAGGAACTATGGAGGAAGCAGAGTCTTTGCCCAAGCAATGGCACTGCTTGGCTGCTGAGTGTTTGCTGAGCTGTTCCCAGCCATGCCCAAGTGGCTGGAAGCAGAGGTTTCCTGTGGAAATTCCCCCTTGGACAAAATGTCATTTCCGCTTTTTGCTGGAGCAGATCATCCCCTCCTACTGGCACTAGGCACCAGCAGGCTGAGCCTGTGCCAGTGACAAGCTTCTCTGGTGCCCCCACTTCCCCCTGCCCATTCTCCAAGTCGGGGACTGGCCAGGTCCTGGCAGGGTCTGTGCTGCTGCTCTGTCCCCTCAGCTGCTCCCCTCACTCTTCACAGGCTGCCTCTTGCAGCAGCACCAGGGCTGGAACCCCACAGGGCCCATCCAGACTGGTTCTCCAATGGGACCTTTGTGGGAAAACGTGGATCTGTGACTAATGTGGGGATTCATCTGTTTCACATTAGCTGGGCTGGATTATCACAACAGGGTTTTCTGGTCTCAGCACAGACCTGGGAGTGTGAGGGACACAAAGCAGGGCTGGGATGGGGCTGGGCTCCCCCATGAGATGTCCTGATTCCCAGGAAGCAGGAGGGGATGGAGCCGAGGCTGTGTCCTGCCCGCAGGTGACGTGGTTGGGTGTTTGTGCTTTGCCCAAGCCCAGCACCCTGCACATCCCGGGAGCAGCAGGGAGGATTGCAGAGGAGCCTCGCATACAAGATGTGCCCGGAGGGCTGTAGCCAAAAGCGTCAGGACCTCTCCAGAGCCGCCTAAATAAATGTTTCCACTCCTGAGAAATAATTAAGACCCTTGAGATGCCACTTAGAGAGGAAGGCTGTTCCGCCTGCACTCTTTGCGCTCCAGCTCCAAACACAGAGGCAATTTTCTCGGAAATCCATTACGAAGCTCCAGGCTCCCTCTGTCCCCGGAATGCGCGGCGTCATTCGGCATCCTGCTGAGCTCATGCGAGGTGACCATGCGTCCGGCTGCGGCTCAGCCTGGGTAGCGCTCACCTTCCCAGAGGCTTCCCGAGAATTTCTCAGGACCAAAGAGAGCCGGGACAGAGCTAGGGCTGCTTCGGGGAATCGCTGGGGTGGAGCTGAGCAGCTCCAGGGGCAGCCTCTCCATGGGTCACTGCTGCAGTCACTCTGTTCTTTTCCCCTGGAAAGGAAGAATTTCTCCTGGTAACATCCTCACCAGCCAGCTCGGAGTTTTCCTTGGGACCTGGTGAAAACAAATTGTGATTGAATTTTATTGGATTCCATTTGCCCTTTCAGCATGGAGAACTCTCCACTTTTCTCTCCCACCACTTATTTATTTTTCCTTTTTTCCCCTTTCATACCAGAAAGGGAAGGGAGAAGGGAGGCAAGTGAGAGGGAACGGAGGGTGTTTTGTGTGTATCTTCCAGCTCTCCCAAGCACATGTGGCTGTGCAGGTCTCTGGCACAGAGAGCACTGTGTCCCCAGGATCCTGCAGATACCCCTGGATCTGTGGTGCCCAGAGAGAGCCCCAGCAGCCACAGACATTGTGCGTGACCTTGATTCTCTGGCCTGAGCAGCCAGTGCCCGCCTGGCTGACTGTGCCAATGGGTTATGTGGGCCAGGGATTGTGAAAGCTGCGTGTCTGCGTGATGCAACTCAGCAGAGCAAGAGCATCCCAGCCAAGCAGGGTGGGCAGGCACCAGGGCCCTGCGCTGCATTCTCTGTTCCTTCTCTTTTGTCTCATTGAACACAGACAGTGTGGGAGCTGTTGGCTTCACACTGGGTTCCTGTCCCTGCTTGCTGGGGTCCCAGCTCACCTCTCTGTGAGGTCTGGAGTGCCCCAGGAGCACTAGGAACTGCAGCCAGGGCTCTGCTGGCAGTGGCTCAGCAGCGATGTGTCAGCCTCTGTGCGTGAGATTCTCCCGAGCGGGTGAGCGCAGGCAGCAAAACATTTGGTGGGAGCTGGAGGCTGTTCGGGCTGGAGTAGCTCATTCAGTCATTCACCAGGGCTGCTCCAGGCACAGAGTGGGGCTGGAAAGTTGGAAAGCACCGTTTTGTGGCTGGTGTTTGCATGGAGTAGGTGCTGGGCTGGTGCCTGCCCAGCCCACAGGTATTTATCTCTTGGAAGTGTGGAGCTGGATGAGGCAGTGAGGAGCCTGAGCTGGAGCCAGAGGACTTCAGTATAAGAGCAATAGATAAAAGCAGTAGAGAGGTGGGAACTTGGGGCTGTGCTCTGATACAGTGGCCAAGTGATTTGCAATTGCTGAATGCAAATTTGCAATTGCTGATGCATCAACTGTCTGAGAGCGATCCTGTTCCAGCGCTGGCACAAGGAGAGACGAGCCCCTCCTTCCTGGATTCCCACCAGAAAAGGGTCACCTGTGCTTCCACCAGCCCAGAGCAGAAGAGGGACCTGCATTTGCTGAATTTCCCTCTGGCGTTTTTTCAGGCTACAGAAGATGAGCTGGTAACGAAAGTGAAAGCCTGGGAGATCCCATGCGGCGGGTGCAGGCGCTGGGGCAGAACGAGCACACCCAGTATTGCTTCCTGCCGCCGCCTCTGCCCATCACCGCACAGCAGCCGCACCCCGGGGTGCCCATCGCCCGGGCACCTCCTGCCCTGGGGTGCCAGTGCTGCCAGGAGCAGTCTGCTGTGGGTGGCAGCTGTGCAAGAGCTCCTCAGGATGGTTTTCTTATGGATGCTGTCAACTTTCCCTGTTTGAGCGACAGCAGAGGAGTTGGCAGTGCCTTGGATCTTCTCACAGCTTGCAGGGGACGTGGCAGCTTGGAAGAAGGGGATGCAGTGTCTTGTCCCAGCAGTGCCTGAGGCTGTGGCATGACCTTGGCCATGCACGTGGCTGCAAATTGTCAGCCCAGGCCTGTGGTAGGAGTGAGCATGGTGCACCCACAGTTTCTTCATGCAGAGGGCTGTTTTGGATTCTGCCCGAACCTGGTGCTAGTGCCACTACTCACTTATGACACCCCGTGCCGTTACCTGATGTTGGTATTGGCGGCGTTAACCTGTGCCGGTCCCTGGTACACTCATCCAGTGCCACTGCCCGATGCCATTATCGCGTGCCCGGTACCGCTCCCGTTCCCCGGTGCCGTTCCCGGTGCCGGCGGGGGCAGCGGAGGCGGAGCCGTGCGGGGGCGGGGCCGCGCGGGCCGGGCCGGGGCGCGGCGGGGGCAGAGCGGCGGCGGAGCCGAGCGCCGGGAGCCGCCGGGAGCCGCGGGAGCAGCGGAGCCGCAGCCGCCGCCGCGGCCGCAGGTGGGCGCGGGCGCGGAGCCGCCATCGCCGCCGGGACCGGAGCGGACCGGACCGGACCGAGCGGGCCCGGACCCCGTCCGCCTTCCGCAGCAGGGCCGGGCGGGGTGCGGCGGGGCCGGGACTGGGGCACGGAGTGGTCCGGTCCGGTCCGGTCCGCGCCGTGGGTGTTTTGTAACCGCGGGCGGGCGCAGCTGGGCCGGGCGCGGGGCTCGGCGGGGGCCCGGCTGGGCCGCGGGCCCCTGGGCGGGCGGAGGCGACGAATGGGGCCACTCGGAGGGGGCGGCGGGTCCGTCCCGGCCCGTGCTGGTGCCGCGGCGCATCCCGGGGCGGGGGCGCTGCTCGCCCGCCCGAGCGGGGCCGGTTTCGCACGCGGGCCCCGCCGGAGCGGAGGGCGGCCCCGAGCGCCCGTCCCGGCGGAGGGGAGGATCCAGGACAGAGCGAGGCGTCCGGTGCCGTGCCGGAGGGGTCCGGCCGCGGGCAGTACCGAACCGGGATGGCGCGAGTGCGAGCCCCGGTGCTGGCGGTGGGACACGCGGCTCCGCGCCGCGGGCTGGGCGCGATCGTTCCCCGGCGGCAGCGGCGGCACCGCCGGGAGCGCAGTGCCCGGTGGCCTTTCACCCAGCTCGGGCGCGGCCGGGGACTGCGAGCCCGCGGGAGCCGCGGCCACCTGTCCGGCGGGTTACGGAGCTGTCAGGGCTCCGTGCCCGGCCAGCCCCGGGTTCGTGCCAGGCCGGCCCCGGGCAGCTCCGGGGCTCCGGTGCTCGGCTCGCACCGGCACTGCTGAGCGGTGACACCGCCGCTGAGCCGAAGCTGTTGGCTCGTTCCATTCTCGGTGCCCTGTGGCACAGGGCCGGGGACAGGCAGTGACCTGCAGCAGCTTGATGACAGCGCCTGGGGCGCGTTGTGGAGGGGAGACAGGGCTGGGCTCGGGCTAGCTCCGCGTGGTTTGCCCGTAGCAAGGCCATGGCACGCGATGTCCCTGTGGTGTGCGGTGCTTGGTTTGAGCTGGACATTCCTGGCTGTGGGCTGGCTCACTGTGCTGGCTGCCTGCAGTGCTTGTGCCTGTGCCCAGAGCAGTGTGAGCCGCAGCAGTGGCATGTGTCTCATTAGTGCAGGCACAATGAGGTGCTCCTCAGAGCCTGACCACTGCCATGGCACAGGAACCAGCCCTCCACGGTGGGAGATCTCCCCTCTGGGTCCTGACTCCAGGCCCAGGTCCTTAAGCTCCTAAAGCCATCAGGATTGCAGCCTGACCTGATGTGGTTCCAAAGTGCTGGATGTGAGGATGGACACTGTTCCTGCTCATCCCTGGGGCTGGAGAGGGCTGTGCTGTGCCCTGCTGTGCTGTGGGTGCAGCATGAGGAGGAGGAGGAGCTCTGGTATGGGGTGAGAGGTTCTAACAGCCTGTGCGTGGGGACATGGAAGAGCTGGGCTGGGAGCAGGGTGTGACGGGTGGCTGTCACCCACTCTGTGTTTTGTGGCACTTTGGCAGTCCCCTGCTTTGGGGATGCTGGAACCCTACAGTTGTCACTAGAGCCACCTTGCCGGGTCTGCTGCACCTGGCTTGTGCCAAGGCCAATGCTTTGGGGCAGGATTAGGGATGCTCTCACCATACAGGGAGCTGCAGTTGGGGATGCTTAGCACAGAGCACACACAGCCTCTGGAGGGACCTTCCCCTCCTGCTGCAGGGGAAGTGCTGACTCCAAAGTGACTGTGAAGGCTTTGCCATGGGGTTTCCCAGCTCTCTCTCGAGTGATAGCAAAACTCAGATACCCTGCTTGCAAAAAATCCCTGCTCCCTGCACTCGCTGTTGTGGGCGGTGAGTGGCGACCGTGTTGGGCCAAGTACAGTGAAGTGGCCCCATCAGCTGGGAAATTACTTTCTAGTTTGCAAGGAATGACTGTAAGCTAGGCTGCACTTCACGTCAGCCCTGGGGAGGCAGCAGGAGCTGAGGCACAGTGGGATGGCTGACAGGGTGAATGGGGGCATCCCCTGGGTGCTGTGCTGGAGGCTGCATCCCTCTGCCTGCCTGTGGTAGTGACTCCCAGTGTCCCACACACTGTGATTGCTGCCCCCACTGCAGGGGGGCCAGGGCATGGCTAGGGTTAGGGTCCCCACCTCGCCAGGACAGGTCAGGAGTCAGCTCTTTGGCCATGCAGGCAGCTCTAGCCTGGGAGGCTGTGCTGGCTCCGGGGCTCCAGCACGCTCCAGGAGAAGTAGCCTCGACAGCTGTAATGTTTCTGTGGCATGCCTTTCCTTTCATGGGGTGTCTATTTTGCAACCCCCAAGTGTTTTGATCCCGGGAGGAAGGGGGCGGGGGTGTTTACCCTGGCACCGCATGGCTGGTGCAGGGATCCAAGTGGTGCTGGGCATGCCTGAATTTCACATGCAGCAACAGTTCTAGCAACATCTGCTGGCTGATAAAAGGTAGGCTGCTGCACGCCGCTGCTCCCGCCGCGTTGGGAAACGTCGAGGGGGAGGCATACTGTGAACACGGCTTCCTGGCCGATAGGGCTGAGCTGACTTGCTGATAAAGCAGAATCCACCCATCTGCCTGCACCAGAGGGGCCAGGAACACGGGCTAGTCACAGCTGCCTCATGCCCAGTGCTTCCCTGAGTGCTGGGTCCTGCTTCCCACTGTATCAGGAGCGATGTGCCACCGGACTGGGACAGCCACAGCAGCATAGCCGAACCACAGCACAGTCAAAAGCCATTCCTGGTTCAAACAGTCACTGGTGAGTTTTGCAATCTCCACTTTCAGTGTATCTTTGTGTTGTGAGCTAGTTTATAGCACAGCTCTGCTGGGGAGGGAACTGGGGAAAAGGCTGGTGCTGGAGAGCCATTGCCTCAAGGAGCCAGAGCAGCATTGACCCAGCCCTGCCCACCACGTGCAGGGTTCTCATTCTGTCTGGCCTCTTATCCCTATCACTCACTGGCCGTGCAAAACCTTTAGCAGAGGAAGAGGCTGCTTTTGCTGGCAGTTCTGAGCCCTTGCACCAGCTGGAACCTCTGTAAAATGATCTTTGTCCTCCCCAGTGTGAACACCCGACCCTGCTGCTTTTGGGCTGTGGGCCCAGGGGTGCAGCTCCTCTGGCCCTGCTCATGGAGATGGAGTGGTGGTGCTTACAGTGCAGCTCAGGTGCAGGGGCTTTACTGCTGCTTCAGGGGCTGGAAAGCCCATCCTAGAGCCAGGAAAGCCAAAACCCACCTGGATGTTGACTGAGAAATGTGTTGTACAAACCACTGGTGTTTTGGTTGTTTCACTCTGTCTGAGTAGTCCCCCCTCCTGCCAGCATCCCTGGGTGTCTGTGCATCCCCTCTTCCAAAAGCAAGGTTTTACCTCTCTCCACCCTGCTCTGCTGACTTGGTGCAAGAGCATCTCTGTGTGTGGAGCTGCTGAGGATGAACTCTGGGAATGCAGTGGGGGATGCAGGAGCTGCTTTGGTGTCCCTCTGGCTCTCCCTGCTCACCAGTGCTGTGGCAGCTACTACTACTACTCAGTGTGCTGTGCCAACTGGACTGGCCCTTCAGGACAGCCATGCCAGGGGTGAGGAGGCTCCTGCACTGTGCCCCCAGCCCCAAGGAGAGCTGGAGCATGGCACTGATCTGAGGGGATGGATGCAGCCAGAGCAGTGCCTGTGCTGCCCACATCTTCCCCAGCCCACCTCGGTCCTGCCCAGCAAATCCAGTCTGGCTGTAGCTGGATTAGTGCCATTGTGTGTGCTCACTGGAGCATGGCAGAGAAAATGAAATTGTGTCTCCAGACCCCAATCAGGACTAATTCGATGCTGAAATGAGCTTAATCCTCAGGTCCTTCTCCCAGCCTGTCCCTCCTGGGCTGGCGCAGGTCTGAGCAGGGATTAGCACCGAGCCAGGGGCTGTGATGGATTTGGCCTTGGTGCAGGAGGCTGGCACAGAACCTGTGGGACCCCAGGGCTGTGCACTCAGCTTGGTGTTACAGGGACTTGGGGCTGGTCATTATTAGTGTGGAGGGAAAATCCCTTCCTTGAGTGTCCTGGCATGGGGCAGCTGCACATCTCTGCCCAGGCAAGGGCCCGAGTCTGCCCAAGCTGGGATGCTGCAAGTGGTCAAGAGGCTTTGTGCCTGCCCTGGGATTCCCCCACCAAGCCAGGGGAAGCTCCAGAACCCTGAGCTGGCAACTCCCTGCTGTGCCAGCCCCAAAGCTAGTTAATTCAGCTGCTTGGCTGCAGGGAGCCAGGAGTAATTAAAGCTCTGCCCAGCCTCTCTAATCCTGTCTGGAGGTTTCTGGTGGGGGCAGCACCAGTGCTGGCAGGGACTGGGCTCCCCACGGTGGATGTCCTGCAGGAGTCACACTGGGCTCGTGCCCATGGGGCTGGTTGGGCTCTGGACTCTGCTGATGGGGCTGCACCATGTGTCCTGCCCACCAGAGCTGGTCCTGCTGCATGCTCAGTGTCTGAAGGAATCCCACTGGTGCCAGGGCAGCACCTGTATGTGGCTGTGTCTGCCCCAGGGCTGCTCTTGGTGCACTGAGGTTTTCTCGAGGTTCCATTGGGATTCAAGGGATTTTGCTGGGTATTTTGGTGGTTTTGGTTTGACGCAGGTTTCTGCACCTCTCTGATTGGAAAAAATTTGAAGTGAGGAGAAAAAGCTTTCCCAAGGGTGGCAAGTGCTGGCAGGCAGAGAGCCTGCCCCATGGCATGAGATGAGCTGTCAGCAGCCCCTGGCACCAGTCCCCAGCTGGGCCATCTCTGCCTGTGTGGAGCTGGTGTCCGCTCTGGTCATGCATGTGGTTTCCTTGTTCCTGTAAGAGTGTGAATTCTCTGCTTTTGGCTCGCAGGCTTGCTAGGACACCTGGACAGTCCTGGTGCTACTAGTTCCAGCTCTGCCTAGTGGCTGTGGGGCCTGTCACCTCTGCTCTTGGGGGGCACGTTTGATTACAAGAGCCAGCCATGCCTCTTTCATGAGTGTCGTGGTACCTGGCCCCAGATGTTTCCAGTGTGGGCTGAGTGGTTCGGCTGCCTCCTCCCCTGTGCCACCAGGGCAAAGCCATCAGTTGCTGCCACTTTCTGTGGGAGACAAACCCCATCAAAGCACGGAGCTTCTAGAAGGAGCTCGCTCCTGTGCCGGTGGGCGCTGCCGCCTCCCATCCAGAGCTGGAAACCACAGGCCGGTGTGAAACACACCAGCAGCCCTTGTCCGTCTGTGCCAGCCCCTCTGTGTGCCGGTGCCGCAGCTCTGAGCAGGGCTGGCGGCTGCTCTCCAGCTGTTCCCACTGCAGTCTCTGTCAGTGAGCTGGGGGTGCAGGTGAGCGGCTCCCATCTCCCTCCATCCCAACTCCTGCGTGGGTCCCTGGGGTCCCATCCCCAGCCACGGGGGCTCAGCGCCACTGACCCGCTGAGGACAGAGCCTGTGCCTGCTCTGGCATCGGGAGCGGCGAGGGCCGAGGGCAGAGCGCTCGGGGACAGGCTGTCCTGCGCAGGCACCTGACATTTTGGAAGGAAATATCTGCTCTCTGCTCCTTCCTGTAGTGCGCAGCCAGCAAGCGGCGGCCCGGGAGCCCGGCCGTGCCGGCTGTGCCCGCCCAGAGCTGGGGCCGGAGCCAGAGCGGAGCGGGGCAGAGCGGGGAGAGCGCCGTGCGGGGCAGGGCTCGGTGAGTGCGGTGCGGGGCAGGGCTCGGTGAGTGCGGTGCGGGGCAGGGCTCGATGAGTGCGGGGCAGGGCTCGATGAGTGCGGTACGGAGCAGGGCTCGATGAGTGCGGTGCGGGGCGGGGAGTGCAGTGCGAGACAGGGCTCGATGAGTGCGGTGCGGGACGGGGCGCTCCCCGCCAGGCTCCAGCGGGACCCTGGGCTGAGCTGGTGCGGACAGGAGGCCGCCGGGGTGGGTCAGTGCTGGGGTAACCGGAGCTCCCGGCTGTCACCTCCACCGTGCCTGGGGCCCGTCTGGGGGCTGATCTTGCCCTAGAGAGACTTTGCCCACCTTGGAGGGCTGCAGGACCCTTTCCGCCGGGCGTGCCGGGGGCAGGGGCAGCGCTGGCCGGGGCAGCACCGGAGGGTGCAGGGTCCGGCCCTGCGGCCACGAGCGAGGCCGGCTCTGACCTGGAAGCGATCGCGGGTTCCCGGAGGTGCCGGGAAACCACGTGTCCGTGTTTACTGCGGCGGGCGCAGGGCCCTGGGCCGGAGCGCCGCGCCCCCGCCCCGGGAACAGCGCTCCGGAGAGCCCCGGGCTGCGCCGGCACCGGGCAAGGGCAGTGCGGGGGTCGAGGGATGGGGCGGGGGGTTACAGCCACAGCCCTTTGCTGTGCTCCCTTTGCCCCTTCACGGCGTGGGTCTGGCGAGATGCTGCTGTCGGGGCTGTGTCGGGGTGTCCTTCTCACGGGGAGTGTGCGGCTGGCTCTGTGCAGGGAGCAGATTGCAGGGAGCATCCCGTGCAGAGCGTGCTCCGGCCCCCGGGGTGGCTGCTGCCTGTGTTTGGGTTTTGCACGTGGGAAGCTGCTGCTGCCAGCCTGGCCCTGTGAGGCATTTCCCTCCTTTTGTCTGCCTGCGGATGTGCTCTGGCTCTCCTACAGTTTGGGGCTTGCTGGTGCCTACTGCCACTGTGTCTGCGACCCTTCCCCAGTGTGGTCACATCAGCCCCCTGGTTGCCACAGCCCCAGCAGAGCTGCCACCTTCCCCATCTTCCCCTCTCCTCGCTGCTGCCTCTCGCCTTCTGAGTGCCCCTTCTGAGTGGGTTTCTCGTGTTTTGCATTGGGTTTGGCAGTGCTTCCCCATCAGCAGTGGGCAGTGAGGCTGTAAGAGGCAGAAATGATGACTGCTGGCATCTCTCTGCTCAGTCCCTGTGTCGCTGGGGTCCCTCACCACAGCTCTGGGGTCTGTGTCCTCAGCAGTGGTCCTACCCCAGCAGCTGCTGCCTGTGCTGCTTCACAGGCACTAAGGCTGGTGAGAGCGTCGCTGTGGCTTGTTGTGTGCTGCTGGTTAACCGAGCTGCAGTGACGGGTGGGTTCCAGCTCGCTGCCAGCGAGTGAATGCAAAGTAGCCTAAACCACTACAATTATCTGCCTCTTGCAGTTGTTGGAGTGTGCATGGGGCCGGTGGCTGCCGTGCATGGCTGACCCATGGCAGTGCTTGAGGCTGCAGTGGGGCTGGTGGGCTGGAGGTGGCACTGGGGTGGGTGAATGTCCGTGGGCATGGGGGTGAATCCATCCCTGGGCTCCCATTCCTCGGGCAGCTGGTGGTGCCAGCAAGGGCTGTGATGCTGGACAGTGAAGAGGTGTGAAAGTGAAAGGCATGGTGCAAGCCAGGGCAGTGGCTGCCAGCAGCAGCCAGGTGCAGGAGGCAGGGCTGCCTGGAAAGGCTGGCAGTGGCAGCTCCAGTGCTGCTGCAGCTTATGCTGAAACAGAGTTGCTGCCCCAGCAATGCTGAGTCTCAGGGCCAAAGGTCTGCCCATGGGAGGGGGCACTGGTTGCTTGTGCTGGGATGGTCAGGCTACCCTGCAGCCCATGGGAAGGTTTGGTTTTTCCACAGGTGAGACACAGGCAAAACTAAATTTCCCCCAGAATAAATTGCATATCCTGCTGCATTGACAATATCTGTGGATGTTGTGCTCAAGCCTGGTGCAAATGGTGTTTTGGGGCACACACTAGGTGAGCTCTGCCACTGCCAGCCACTGCACAGCTCCTTGTAGAGGCAGATTGTGACACTGGTGCTCCTGCTCCCAGGCTGGCACTGACCAAATGCAGTGCCTGCCAGCTCACCACAGAGCAGCCAGAGACTCGTTGCTTAACAACATGCTGGAGTGGAGTAGGAAGTGTTTTGTCACTGTGAGATGGGAAGAGATCACCATTTTATCAACAGGCAGGGCAGTGTCTGTTTGCTCTGTGTCCGTGCAGATGTCCCCACAGTACTGGGGACTTCGGTCACTTTGTGGTGCAGTGCCACTGGCATGGCTGTTCTTGGCTCTGCCCCTTATCAAGCACCCACAATTTCCAACAGCAGCACGTCCTGCTGTCGGCCATCCCACCTTCCCTTTCCTCCTTGCCGCCCTTCTTCTGCCTCCCCAGGCCCCTCCTTGCCATCAGCATTTCCAGCTTGCTGATTTCTGTGAATGTGGAAATGTTCCTCCCTTTTTATAGGGGAAAAATTCATTTTTAGCCAGCTCTGGGTTATTGTTCCTCTTCCTGTTCGGGGGCGGGTGTGCCTGGCTTGGGGGCTCTGGCTGTGGCTGCTCTGCTCAGACCTGCTGCCCCTGTCCCCCAGCATGTGTCTCCTGACCATATGACAGTGCAGCTCTTTTGGAGCCCTGTGGGCCACTGGGTATTTCTGAAGCCAAACAAAATGCTTCAGGGACAGGGGGAAGCACAGCCCTCCCTGGATCAGTCCCTCTGCTTGTCACCAGCCAGTGATCAGGTCCTGGCCTGACCACCCAGCCTTGGGACATGTCCAAGGCCTTGTGCCCCTGCCTGGCCCCTCTGTGTGGTGCCAAATCCCAGGTGGTTTGGGTGTGAGTGTATCCAAATGCTGTTTAGTGCTGCCTCCTCATTCGAGGGGGACCTTGAGCCCCCCAGGCTCTCTATGTCACTCACCATCATATCACCCTCACACACTCAACTGCAGGTTGTGACTGCAGACCCCTTGAGCCACAGGTGACCCAGGGGACACACTGGATTTTAGTAGAGGTGCTGTCACCACCATCTCATCCCTGCCTGCCCCTGGAAGAGCCAAGGCTGTGTGGTGGATGGAGTCCCTGCATGAAGCCAGAGCTGCCCCAAAACTGCTTTGGGGAGGTCCGTGTGTCTCCACCAGGACATGAGGCACAGAATGGCCCTGGCACTGGGGACTTGTCAGGGACTGTGGTGCCACGTGGGCTCTTGGGGCCGACTGCTCGTGCCTGCTGGCGCTGCCAGGGTGTGGGCAGGAGCGGGGTGAAGGCAGGGGGGGCCTCTGCTCTGCGTCACCCTGGATTTCTGGCCAGCCCTTCCTCCCCCTGGCCTGTTTCCTCATTTGCGTGGCCAGCGATGGCTGCGATCCCGTGGTACAGCGAGGGGAAATGAGAACCATGTGGAGAGGCCGTGCAGAGGCACATCCCAGGCCCTGGGCACCCCCAGGGCTGTTCCTAGAAAAGAGGGGGTGACTCAGAGCTAGGGTCCCCTGCCCCCGCATGCCCTTTCTTTCAGCAGCTGGAGACAGTGCTGGCAGCACCAGGGGCTCGGGACACTCCTGCTGAAGGTGTGGGGGACAGCCAGGGCCAGAGCCCTTGTGGCACAGTGCCTGCCTGTGTCCCTCTGGTGCCCTGACAGCACATCTCCCACAGGTGCTGAACCATGGCGGTGTGGATCCAGGCCCAGCAGCTTCAGGGAGAAGCCCTGCGGCAGATGCAGGCGCTCTACGGGCAGCACTTCCCCATCGAGGTGCGGCACTACCTGTCGCAGTGGATCGAGAGCCAGGCATGGTAGGGCAGGGGTTCCCTTCCCAGGGGTGCTGGGTTTGGCAGAGGGGCTGCCCTGACACTGCTCTGCTCTCCACACAGGGACTCCATCGACCTCGACAACCCCCAGGAGAATGTGAAGGCAACACAGCTCCTGGAGGGGCTGATCCAGGAGCTGCAGAAGAAGGCAGACCACCAAGTGGGTGAGGACGGCTTCCTGCTGAAGATCAAGCTGGGGCACTACGCCACGCAGCTGCAGGCGAGTGGGGGGCTGTGGGCAGGGCTGCAAGGCCAGGGGGGTCCCTGCCCTGTGCCTGGCTCAGGCAGTGCTCTCCCCACAGAACACGTACGACCGATGCCCCATGGAGCTGGTGCGCTGCATCCGGCACATCCTGTACCACGAGCAGCGGCTGGTGCGGGAGGCCAACAATGTGAGTGAGGGCTGGGAGGGGAGAGGGTTCTGCAGGGTTGAGGGGATGCTGAGGGGCTCTTTCCCATAGCAATGGGAGCAGCCCTGAGGCAGGGAATGGGGAGGGTTCTCTCACTGTGCTGAGCTCACCCTGTGCCCCGTGCAGAGCCCTTCCCCATCCGGCTCCCTGGTGGACGCCATGTCCCAGAAGCACCTGCAGATCAACCAGATCTTCGAGGAGCTACGGCTCATCACACAGGACTCAGAGAATGAGCTCAAAAAACTGCAGCAGACACAGGAATACTTCATCATCCAGTACCAGGAGAACATGCGACTCCAAGGTGGGTGGGGGGCCGAGGGCCATGGGCCCTGTGGTGGCACAGGCAGCCCTAACACCATGCCCTGTCCCCCAGCCCAGTTCTCCCAGCTCTCCCAGCTGGGCCCCCAGGAGCGCATGTCACGGGAGACGACGCTGCAGCAGAAGAAAGCATCGCTGGAGGCCTGGCTGCACCGCGAGGCGCAGACACTACAGCAGTACCGCGTGGTGAGCAATGCCCCTGGTTCCCCGTGGTGCTGTCCCCATGATGCCCTGTGGCACTGTCCCTGTGATGCCCTGTGACACCGTCCCTGAACCCCTGATGCTGTCCCACCTGGCAGGACCTGGCTGAGAAGCACCAGAAGACGCTGCAGCTGCTGCGCAAGCAGCAAACAACCATCCTGGATGATGAGCTGATCCAGTGGAAGCGTCGGCAGCAGCTGGCGGGGAATGGGGGCCCACCCGAAGGCACCTTGGATGTGCTGCAGACCTGGTGAGTGCTTGGTGGGGTGGGATGGGGCAGGCTGCTGAGCCCTAGTGTGTGCTGAGACCTGCTCTCCCCAGGTGTGAGAAGCTGGCAGAGATCATCTGGCAGAACCGGCAGCAGATCCGCCGTGCCGAGCACCTGTGCCAGCAGCTGCCAATCCCAGGCCCTGTGGAGGAGATGCTGTCAGAGCTGAACGGCACCATCACTGACATCATCTCTGCCCTGGTCACCAGGTACAGGTTGGGCTCAGATGGGTGGGGGACCAGGTTGGCCCTGCCACCTTTCCAGCCCCCCTGATCCTCCTACCCCTCAGCACCTTCATCATCGAGAAGCAGCCCCCCCAAGTGCTGAAGACACAGACCAAGTTTGCAGCCACCGTGCGGCTCCTGGTGGGGGGGAAGCTGAATGTGCACATGAACCCCCCCCAAGTGAAGGCCACCATCATCAGTGAACAACAAGCCAAGGCCCTGCTGAAGAATGAGAGCACCCGCAAGTAATGCCAGGGGCTGGGGGTGTGTGGCTGGGGCTGCTGAGGCAGTGGTGGGGGGGAAGGGCTGCACTTTGCACAGCTCCCAGTCCTGGTGGTCCCCTGACTCTGTGCATTCCTGTGGCAGTGAGAGCAGCGGGGAGATCCTCAACAACTGCTGTGTGATGGAGTATCACCAGGCCACTGGGACACTCAGCGCCCACTTCCGCAACATGGTGAGTGCCCCTAGTTCCCTGTCCTGTCCCCTTGTGTCCCTGTGTTCACCCCAGTGTCCCCATCTGTTCCTCTACGCTCACCCCTCGTGTCCCTGCAGTCCCTGAAGCGGATCAAGCGCTCAGATCGCCGTGGGGCTGAGTCAGTGACAGAGGAGAAATTCACCATCCTCTTTGAGTCACAGTTCAGTGTCGGTGGGAACGAGCTGGTCTTCCAGGTGAAGGTAAAGCCACTATGTGCCTTCTGCTGGCCCTAGGCAAGCCATGGGCACTATGCCCACAGGAGTGGGGCTGGGCTGGGGCTGCATGGGTGCCCATAGGTGATGCTCCCTTACCCCACAGCCCATTCCAGTCTCCTTCCTCTCGGCAGACACTGTCCTTGCCTGTGGTGGTGATTGTGCATGGGAGCCAGGACAACAATGCCACGGCCACTGTGCTTTGGGACAATGCTTTTGCTGAGCCTGTGAGTGCCATGGGGCAGGACAGGCCCCATCTGCCCTTAGGGGTGTGGGAGTAGGGCTCAGCCTCCTGGTGGGACATGCCTGGAGGCAGCAGGCAGATCTGGTGCTGACCATGCTCTCTGCCCCCAGGGCCGCGTGCCCTTCGCTGTGCCTGACAAGGTGCAGTGGCCACAGCTCTGTGAGGCACTCAACATGAAGTTCAAGGCAGAGGTGCAGAGCAGCCGTGGGCTGACCAAGGAGAACCTGGTGTTCCTGGCACAAAAGCTCTTCAACAGCACCAGCTCCCACCTGGAAGATTACAGCAGCACCACAGTGTCCTGGTCCCAGTTCAACAGGGTAAATGGCCTGGGTTCTGTCCAGAGCCCCCCCAGTGCTTGTGGGGCTGGATGGGGATGTACCCACCTGAGGGTCCCTGAATCTCCACTGCTGCACCCAATGTCTGTGGTGTGTAACAGAGGCTGCTGACAGGAGTGCTTATTTTCTGGGGATTTCAACAGGAAAACCTGCCTGGGAGGAATTACACCTTCTGGCAGTGGTTTGACGGGGTCATGGAGGTGCTGAAGAAGCATTTGAAGCCGCACTGGAATGACGGGTAAGAGCCGCCCTGCCCTGTGCTGCCTGGCCCGAGCCCCAAGCCCTGACGCCCTACTCTGCCTAGGGCCATCCTGGGCTTCGTCAACAAGCAGCAGGCACACGACCTGCTCATCAACAAGCCCGACGGGACCTTCCTTCTGCGCTTCAGCGACTCGGAGATCGGTGGCATCACCATTGCCTGGAAGTTCGACTCCTGTGAGTGTGTGCTAGGTGCTGGCATCCCTGCACTGAGTGTGGAAAAGAGGCGAGCACCTGAGCCCCCAAAATGCATTGGCTGTCCATGGGGAGTGACACTACTCACTGCAGCTGTTGCTTTGTCAGGCCTAAACACTGGCAGCAGTAGGGAGAAGGGACCAGATTGAACCCTCCAACCCAGCCCTGGGGACTGATGTGGTCTGTTTGAAATCCAGTTATTTGGTGGTTCTCCCATTGCAGGGGTTGTCAGGGGTGGCCTGATCCCATGCAGGAGTCTGTTGCTATTTGCAAGAGTGTCCTTTGGAGGGTCACATGGCTGAGAAGCACCACAGAGCACCATGGTTGGCAACCAGTCCCCCACGTGTCAGGATGAGGCCAGACCTGCCTTGGCTTCGCTGTGCCTCCCATCTTACCCCATTTTCTGTGCTTTATCCTCAGTTGTTGCTGGGGGAGGGATGCAGTGTGGGACGTGCTGTTTGCTACTTGATGTGACTTTGCAGCCCATGTCCAGAGCACAGCCAGGAGCTGCTGCAAGCTCTGGGATCCTCACCATGATCCTCACGCTTGTCTTGCAGCTGAGAGGATGTTCTGGAACCTGATGCCTTTCACCACCAGGGACTTCTCCATCCGCTCCTTGGCTGACCGCCTCGGGGATCTCAGTTACCTCATCTACGTGTTCCCCGACCGGCCCAAGGACGAGGTGTTCTCCAAGTACTACACGCCGGTTCTCTGTGAGTCCACGCCAGGTAGCGCTGTCCCTCCACCCCACGTGTGTCCCCTCCTTTGTGCATCCAGCCAGCATGGAGCTGGTGTTCTCAGCATTCCCCCACACCACGGGCCCCACAGGGGTTCTGCATCTGGCCATGTGTGAGCCCCCAGCACTGCTCGGGGTTGTGGCATGTGCTGGAGCTTGGGGCCTCAATGCTGCTTCCTTCTCTCTAGCTAAAGCTGTGGATGGATATGTGAAGCCACAGATCAAGCAAGTGGTGCCAGAGTAAGTGTGACCCCGAAGGCAGATCCTGGGCAGTGGTTGCCATGGGTTCCCACCGCTGAATTGGCTGGGTTGGGCAACAACCTAGGGCACTGAGGAGCTCAGATCCACCACCAATGGCCACATTGGTGCTGAGCCTTGTGAGGCATCTTGGCAACTTCACCTGTGGGGCACCTATCCTGTCCTGTGCCAGTGCTCATGAGACCCATCCCCACAGGTTTGTCAATGCATCAGGAGATTCTGCCCCTGGAGGGGCCACCTACATGGACCAGGCACCCTCACCTGCCGTCTGCTCCCAGCCTCATTACAACATGTACACCCAGAAGTAAGTATCACACCCCTATCCCTGCACTGCTGCAGCTGCTCCTCCCCTCACCTCCTGCCTCCCACAGCCCCGACCCTGTGCTGGACCCCGAGGGTGATTTTGACCTGGAAGACACGATGGATGTGGCAAGGCACGTGGAGGAGCTGCTGCGGCGCCCCGTGGACAGTCAGTGGATCCCCCACCCCCAGTCGTGACAGGCAGGCGCCTGCTCCCTTGCCCCTGGCCCCGGCGCTGCGGGGACTGTGCTGTGTTCGTGTCTCTGTGCCAGGGGACAGCGGGTGGGCCCTGCCCCCAGGATTTGCTCTGTGCCCCGAAACACAGGCTGGCGTCCAGCTCTTTGGTGTTTATGCCCTTGTATAAACAGCAGCGGATTTGTCGCATGGTTTTCCTGTATGTTCCTTTTAAGAGGCCCAGCTTCGGCTTTCCGCTTCTGCCAGCGCTGGCCCTGCAGCCCCCATCCCCCGCGGGGCTGCCGGGGCGGGGCCGCCAGCCCGGCCTCAGGTTCGCTTTCGCAGTCGTCACTAAAGAATGTACATGTCGCCTTCTTGTTCTCCCCCGCGGCTCCGTTCCCAGGGCTGCGTGAGGGCGGAGGGAAGAGGAGGGGTTCTGCCAGGGCTCCCCCAGCCTGTGCTGGTGCTCTGCTCCACAGTGGCAGGGTCCCTGGATCTCATCTCCTCCTCTGCCCCCAAGGATGCAGGAACCCCTCCAGCTCCCGGTGTCACCTCTGGAGCCGGTGCAGCGGGAGGGTGGCAGGGTGCAAGGGCACCCAGCGAGGGCAGTCGGGTGGGCAGGGGCTTTGGGGAACTGAAGCCCTCCGCCCCCTGCCTCTCCCCTCGCCTGGGCGGGAAACTCTGGGGTCCTGGCCATGTTATTTTTCTATCACAGAGTAAATAAAGCACGGAATATTTTTGTAACACAAAAGCTCTGGGTGCCACGTGTGTATTGGGACAGAGGAGGGTCCGTGTGGGTTCTCCTCATCTCCAGATGAATGTTGGGGCTGGGCTCGGGGTTCCTATCCCTGAGGGTGGGGTCGTTGGGCACTGTCAGGGCGGGAGGCTGCCCTGGGCAGCAGGGGCTGGGCTGAGGCCGTTTATCCGGGCAAAAAGCAAGGTAAACCGGATCAATTGCCCTGTTTTTCCAAAGAAGCAGCTTGCTCTTGAGGGAGGGGTAGAGGGCGCTGGTACTCGGGGCTCAATTGCGATCGAATTCCCCGCCGAGTAGGGGGCTCTGGGTGTGCTGTGAAAAAGCGAAAATGAAAATAAAAGTAAAGCGGGGAGGGGGGCGGTGCCGGGCGCGATAATTCTCCGTCATTTCTGCCGGAGGCGGAATAGCCGGGTGGGCCAGGGGAGTCCGGGACCGGGTCCCTGCCCTGGGGCGGTGTCCGCATTCCGCGATGCTGCCGGCGGTGGCGATGGTGGCTGTGGCCGTGGCCGTGACTGTGGCTATGGCCGTGGCTGTCCCCGCGCTGCGACACCGCCTGGTCCGTTCGGCGCTGCGCCGCGCCGGGGGCCGGTACCGACGGCGGCTGGAGGCTCTGGGCAGCGACGTGCGGCTGAGCCAGGAGCGGCGGCTGCGGCGCCTGCTGCGCACCGGCACCGGCACCGGCACGGCCGGCGGTGAGCGCCGGGCTGCGGGAAGCGGGGCGGGAAGGGGTCGGTCCCACGGTTGTCTTTAACTTGTGCCTCTCCCGGCAGGCTGGGAAGAGTTCCAGCAGCGGCATCCCCTGGGGCAGCCGAGTCGGGAGGAAGCGCCGGGCGATGCGGTTCCCCCGCTGCGGCTCTGGGCTCTGCTCCCCGGCTGCTGGGACTGCGACCCTCGCCTGCAGGTACGAGGAGCGGCGGGCGCGATGGGCGCGGATCCCCGCAGGGTCTGCCTTCCTGACTCTCCCGTCCCCCGCAGGCGTCCCTGCTCTACCTGGATGTCCTCGGCACCGCCTTTCCACGGGCGCTGTCCCGCCGGCGCACGGCCCTGCTGCACTGGACCCCTGGCTGTCCCCGCGCCCCGGCGGGGTGGCCGCTGCCCACCCTGTACTGCACTCCGGCCGCAGCGGGCACCGTGCCCTCGCGAGGCGCTGCGCTGCGGCTGCAGCTGCTCTTTGCCCTGCGGCAGCGTGAGCTGCATGTGCTGGAGGCTGGGCTGGCAGCCGAGCTGCACGACGCGCTGCTGGCCCTGCGCACTGAATGGCCCCAATTGGCCCGGGAGCTGGCGCTGGGCAAGCTGAGCCCCCAGCCCGGGCTGCCCGAGAGGGTGCAGCGCCAGCTGCAGGCACTGCTGACCCCTGATGCTGCCCGGGCAGCTGAGCTCCGTGCTGAGTGTGCCCGTGGCTTCGAGGGCATCCTGCTGCGTCTGTGGCCGCAGCTGGAGGTGGTGGTGGTGAGGATGGTGCATGGTGCAGAGCGGCTGTACTGCAATTCCCTCCTCCAGGCTGAGTGCCAGGGGCTGCCCTTCTACTGCCCCTTCTACCAGGCAGCAGGAGGTGAGTGTTCCCCAGGCTGGTGTGTCCCCGTGGCCTGCCCTGGGTGCCCACAGGGAGCTGCTGCCATATGGCAGCACAGATCTCCCTGCCTCAGCAGATGCTGGTGCTTCTCTGTGCTGCATTCCCTTCCTGCAACCTGAAAACAGCTCAGTCCTGGCACCAGCAAAATCCTGCCCCTTGGGGAGGGATGAGACTTCTGTGGGCAAGGATATGGGAGTCTGAGGAGTCACATTGGCATATGCTGCCTCTACCCAGCCCTGCTTGGTGTAAACCTGTGGCCAGCAGAGCCCGAGCCCCGATTCCTGCTGTGCCCTGAGTGGGCTTTCTGCGAGTTCCTGCCCTGCCTGGCCAACAAGGAGCCACGGATGGTGCTGCTGGATGAGCTCTGGGAGGGATGCAAGTATGGGCTGGTTGTGACAGCCCAGCCAGGAGAGTACAGGTGCTTCCTCCCTGCTGTGCAGTCCTGGGGGGCTGCCTGCCCCAGCCCCATGCACCCATCTCCCCCTCACACTCTCCCTGCCCATGCAGGTGCCGTACTGGGGAGGTGCTGAAGGTGACTGGCTTCCACAAGCAATGTCCCGTGGTGGAACCTGTGCGCAGGTGAGGACACTGCTGTCCCTCCCTCACCTTGGGGAGCTGGGCTCGTGTACTGGCAGGGTCTTAGCAAGACGGTGCCAGTGACCCATCCTGTGTCTCTGCACTGCAGGGAGAGCCAGACTCTGAGTGTACGAGGGGAGGACATTCCTGAGGAGCAGTTCTGCCAGAGCCTGTGCCACACCTTGAGGACATGGCCAGGAGCTCGCCTGATTGACTATGTCTGTGTGGAGAGCAGCCTGCTGGGTGAGTTCCCCTGAGCTGCCCCATTCTCCCCCAAAAGTGTAGCTGGCACTGCATGGGACTCTGCAGCCCTGCTGTGTCTGGAGGGCTGGGAGCTGTGGGCAGCTCTAACATATTCATTGTACTGCTCCAGGTGACTTTTCGGGGCCCTGTGCCCCCCACTACGAGGTGTTCATGGAGCTGCAGGGCCTGCGGGACCTGTCAGAGGGGCAGCGCTACAAGGTGGGCAGGACCTGGGCTCTGCTCTGGGTCTGTGTGGGGTGGCTGGAGGACACTGGTATGGCAGCGTGGGACCAGCACAAGCAGCTGCCTTCTCTTTACAGCTGGACCAGTGTCTCCAGGAGGATTTCCCCATCTACAAATCCTTCCGCTTCAAGGGCAGCATTGGCCCCCTGCGCCTGCACCTGGTGAGGCCCGGGACCTTCACCCGGCTGCGGGAGGCACTGGGCTCCCCCAAGCCTATGCCCAGGGTCCTGCACGAAGAGCAGCTGCTGCAGCTCATCCAGGGATCAATCATCTCCTAGGGCAGCCTGGGAGTCCCCCAGACCTTCCACCCTGGGGTTTGCTTGGTGTGCTCCCTCTGAGGAGGGGCCATGTCCCTAGGGCGGGAGGGTGTGGGGACAAGGGTGCCCAGCCCCAGGGTTTGGCTGAGTGGAGTAAATGGAGACAGTGAGCTTGACCATGATACGTGGTGGAAGCAGTCACTGGTGAGCACCACTCAGTGCTGCCATGGGAATGGAGAAAGAGCTTGGCAGCATCACAGGGCAGTGTGATCCTGCAGCTGCAGTACCCCTTCACTCAGTGCCTTGGCAGCACCTACAGTCACAGTGGAGTGGGTGCCTGTGCCTTTCCTGAGGGACACACTGCACCACAGCTCATGGCTGAGGCAGACTGTTTAATGGAAGCCTCTGTGGGAGCAGGAGGAGCAGAAGAGCCGTGGCTCATCACTGAGCACTGGGGCCCTGTGGCATTTTGTCCCCTGGCAGGGACACTGTGGGCAGGGCTCAGGTGGCTGGTGGTGGCATGTGCCACAGAGCAGCCCCAGCTGGGCTTTAGTGCATGTCCACTGATTTAAGAATAAGCTCCAGTTGAGGGCTGCTTTTAATGTTTTAAAAACCAAATGCAAAATGAAGGAGGATTATCTTTTAAAAATAAATAAAGGACTGCACTCTGGGATTGATTTTTTAGACTATTATTTTTAATCTTCATTAAAGAGATTGCTCAAACAATCTGACTGCTCTAGGGGCTGAGGAGTTGCTGCTGTTCTCAGGGGTCCTGGGGAAGGGGAGGCCATGAATATTTAACCAGCTGAGTAGCCTCTGTGCTCTGGGGACACCAGGCTCTTTGTGCCTTTGAGGCACATGTGTACCATCAGGAGGGACTGGTCATTTCCTCTCCTGCTCATTAAGGGTTATTTCAAGGGCTGGCAAGGGTGTGTGGGGCACCTGCTGGGCCGCAGCTGCTGCTGGTGGGCAGCTGGGCTGTGGGCAGGAGGTGATGTCTTGAACAAGGCTCACACAAAGCAGAGCATCCCCCAGCACAGCCGAGACCCCCACCAGGGATAAACCTGGCTGAGGCCTATTCCCCATCTCTGCTGGAAGAAAGCTGGAGCTAAATTTTGCTCCAAGTCGAGCAGGATGAAGCTTTGCCTTGGGTTGGGAGCACAACAAAAGTCTTGAGCCGCCTGCCTGGCGGGTCCGTGTGGGGCCAGGGCTGCGCTGGGCGGCTCAACTCGCACCGCCGTGCCCGGGTACCACCCCGGTGGGAGGGGAGCTTGGTGGGGTGGTACCCGCTGGGCAGGGCCAGCCTGCTGAGTGCCCGGCTGGGTTTGGATGCCGGGCTGCAGGGTGCAAGGTCAATTTGAGTTCCCGGCTGCAGGGTGCAGCTTGTTTTGGGTGCAGGCTCATTTGTGCTGCTGGTACCAAGGCTAGAGGGTGCGGGTGCCCGGCTGAAGGGTGCCAGGGTGGGTTTCCGTGCCCGGCTGCAGGGTGCGGGCTCGGCCGGGGTCCCACCGGGATGAGGCGGCTGCTGGGCGGAGACCGGGGATGTCCCGGCGGTGGAAGGTGCCGGTGCCCGTCCGCCCGCCCCGCCGCTGCAGCCCGGGGCGAGGGGGCCGCGCCGTCCCCATCCCCATCCCCATCCCCATCCCCATCCCCATCCCCATCCCCATCCCCGCCGCGTCCCCGCCCCCGCCCGGCCCGTCCCCTCCTCCCGGCCGCGCCGCCTCCCGCCCGCTCCGCCACTGAGCCCGCAGCGGCGGCGGTGGCGGGCGCAGGCTCCGGGCGCCCCGGGGCCCCGCGGCGGCCGCTGCCCTGAGGCCGCGGGGGATGGCGGAGGGGCCCCGGGGCGCCCCGCCGCCGGGCTCGCCCCGCCCCGCCGCTCCGCTGCCCAACGGGCCCCGCGGCGGCGGCGGCGGCAGCCCCGGCTCGGGCTCAGGCAGCAGCAGCCGCGAGGACTCGGCGGAGCGGAGCCCCGCGCCCGCCGCGCCCCGGGCCAGCATCATGAAGGTGAGAGCCCCGCACCGGCAATGCACCGGCCCGGCCCCCCCGCGCCCCGGGCCCGGTCGGTACCTGCGCAGCGCTGGGGTGCCGAGCCGTGTCCCCCCGCGTTCCCCCGCACCGGCTCTCGGTTCTCCCTGTGTCCGTGGAGCGGCTCCGAGGAGCTGCAGAGCAGCCGCGTCCTTCCGCCCCGGCTCTGTCCGCCTCTCCTCGCTGCCCCTGTGCCCGTGGAGCGGCTCCGAGGAGCTGCAGAGCAGCCGCATCCCCGGGCGACCGAGGGTCGCCACCTGCCCGCGGTGCTGGTCACACCGGGACTGACACGGCGTCCCCGCGCCCTGCCCGGACCCAGGGTCCCTAAGAGCACAATCTGGCCCGGCCCGGCTCTGTGGAGTCTCCGTGGGTTGCCCTGCAAGTGCCATGGGCAGGCTGCAGCATCACCCACTCCTGCTCAGGACATCCCTGTGTTTCCGTGAGAAGATGCCCGCTCCCGCCCCTCGAGCAGCTTCTGCTCTCCCCTGCTCTCTCCTGACAAGCACCGAGCCTTGGGCCTGGCCTGACCAGCTTGCAGTCTGCTCCCAACACCTGGTGTCGGTTGTGCCGGGTCGTGGTGGGGCCGGGCTCCAGGGAGGGTCTCGGGGGTCTCGCACCTGGGTGGGCAGCGGATCACACGTGTCCTTTCCTAAATGAACCTTCTGATTGTGCTGATGCTGGCGGTACTCACTGACACAATAGGTCACGTCCGCCCGGGACTCTCCTCCCTGCTCCCGGCAGCCTATTTTAAGCTGGGATTGCTCCGGTGCTATTAATACCCCGTGAGGGGGCTGTTTCTGTGGTGCCCCAGCCCCGCTCTTCTGTCCCCAGCATCCAGTTTTCTGGATGGTGGTGTCAGGACCCCGAGTCCCTGCCCGTACCCGCCTGGGCTCTCGCTGCAAACTGTTGCGGGGGCGGCGGGGCTGTGCCCACGCGGTGACGGCACGGAGACCTGCCGGTGCTCCCGTGCAGCGGGAGGCTGCTGCCGGTGCGCCGTCTGTGCCCGCTTTCCTTGGGGACCTTGTCGGCATCTCCTGCTCCCCCCGGGGCGGACCAGCATCTTTCCTTGCCCAGGGACCATCCGCGGGCACCGCGGGCTGGCAGTGGTGAACCTCTCGCTTGCACCAGGGCGGGCACATTCCTGTCACCACCTGCGTCACCACGGGATTTGGCCTCACGTGAAGGTCAGGTGGCCCAGGGCCAACGCTGGCGGAGGAGGGTACTGGCCCGGGAGGGAGGTCAGACCTGGAGTGTCCCCAGCTTGCGCTGATCCGTTGTGCATCTCCGAGTCCATCCGGGGCCTGAGCGGCAGTGGGGGCACATGTGGAAAGAGCTGCCAGCTCTGTTATTTTTTGGGATTTCCAGAAAAGGCTGGGGGACTGAATATGAAAGTACGAGTCACTAGCTGTGTGGAGACAGGGGGTCCTGGGGCAGCGGGGTACGGAGCTGTCCCCTGCATTGTCCCTGTGCCCTGGCTGGAAGACCTGCTCCCTTCTTTCTTCCCAGGCGGGTTGTCCCGTGGGCTGGGAGGATGCTGGAGAGGGTCTTACGGGTACTGGATCTGTTCTTCCCTGCTGCAGGAGGTGTCCCTTCCCTAGTATTTTGCTGTTCTGTCCCCTGAGCCCCCTTCCCATCGTTCGCCAGCTCAGGAGCTGTGTGGTGCCTCTGCTGGGATCTGACTCCACGGCCCCTCGCCGGGGAGTGGCAGCTGGTGCCGAGGGGAGTGGATGTGTCAGTCGCTCTCTTCTTGGCAGGGAACAAACGACGGTAGAAAAGCCCTGACTGTGCCTGGTCTCCCACTGCCTCAGCTCCGAGGTTGCTGCCTGCCTGCCCCCCTGTGCACGCTGCCTAGCCTGGGATAGGGGTAGTGGGGAGACCCGGGACCTGAGGAATTGACCTGCAGATGAGTCACGTCACGGCCAGGCTGGAGGATAAAGGGACTGATGGGCCCTACTCCATCCCGTGCCTTGAGAGTGGGTTACATGGCCGGTAACAGTGGCCGTCACGTGGAGATTAGGGCATCAGCACTCACCAGGGCACTAATGCAGGAGATAATTGGCTGAAGAGGTGCTTAACACATGCTGCAGGGCTGGGCAGGGTAAGCAGCTGGACTGGAACGTGCCCTCCGTGCGAGCCCACGCTCACCACTGGCATCGCGGTCTGTGCTGTGCTCTGTAGGTAGGTAGCCGTGCCTGCCCTGCCAGCTCGGTGGCAGCGAGTGGGATCCCTGCTCCGGCCGGAGCTCTGCCCTCATCTGGGGGTGTTCCACGCTGTCATGGCCGTGGGGCTGCGTCCTCCCGACTCTCTGCTGTCTTATTCGCCACCTGCCTGCGCTCCTCCTGCACTTCGTGGGCTGTTCCCCCGGTTGAAGAGCGCTTGGAACAGCCTGTGAAGGGGCTGCCAGCGAGCAGAGGCTCTTCCCTGCCGGTCCCCAGGCTGCACTGAGGGGCGGAGGGCAGCTGCAGGCGGGGGGACTCCTCGCACCCCCTGCTCGCCCGTGCACAGGGAGAAGCAGAGGTGTGTGCTGCAGGGCGCTCTTGGGTGTGTGCCAAACATCTGCATCCTAAGGTGCTGCAGCGGGCACCCCTTCCCTATCTAAGCATGGGAAAACGGGGGTCTGCAGGGTTCGGGCTGAGCCGGGGTGGTCGGGGGAGCGGCGGGGGTGGTGCCGGTGGGTGTATCTGGCCGCCTGCAGCGGGCACAGCTGGAAGCAGGTCTCTGGCGCTGGGTGCGCGCAGCCCCCCCGCCCGTGTTTCCTTTCCGGATGGATTTCCTGTTTTCAGCTGTGGGGCCCGGTGCGGAGCCGCGCGGGTGGGTGCGCCGGGCGGGGAGCGGGTCCGCGGAGGGGCGGGGGTCCTGCCGGGGGAAGGAGGTGCAGCCCTCTGTGCCCATGGCCCCGCGGCGAGCTGGGGGGCTGGGGCTACCTGTCAGTGGGCGCTCAGATTGCAGCATGCAAGAAGCATTCGGCGTCGAGTCCTTCCCCGCGGGGCTGGCCGGTGGCGTGACCTGCCGCTGAGCGCCTGCCGACCCGGGATGGCTGGCACCGAGGCAGGGTCTTGGAGCTCGGCCAGCTCCCTGGAGCAATCTGGCAGCGAGAAGATGCAAACAACCACCACATCCGAGCTCCAGGATAGTATGATATGCCTGGCTCTAACACGGGGCTGAGGGTTGGTGCTGGTTCCTCTTCCCTTGGGTCGTTGTGTCCCGGGCATCTCTGGAGGATTCCCCATCCCCTGGAGAAACTGCACATCCGTTTGTGCGGCTTATCCCGAATGCCCTTGGCTGTGGCTGCCTGACCCCGTGGGGCAGATCCTGACCCTCCAGGATCAGGCACAGGTCAGGGATGTGCTTGCACAGGTGCAGCCCCGTGCAAGAGCTGTGGAAGCTCTGGGGATGCTGGAGGGGAGCAACCCCTCACCTCCAACCTGGGCAGCTGAGCAGAACCCGCCTCTGACAGAGACACCACCAGATTAGAGGTGACTCACCATAATCTTGAAGAAGTGGATTAAATCTCCTCCTACTGTGCTACTTAATGAAATCCATCCCATAATATACTCCTGGTCCTGCTGTTCCCCCTTATCCCCTGACCCTGCCAGCCCTGTGGCAGCTGGGTCCCCCCTCCCTGTAGTAAGGCAGTACATAGGGTGGGCATGAGGTCTGGCAGAAAACAGCCCATCCCTCATGACCCTGCACTCTCTGGGACAGAGCCATGGCCGTGGTTGTCCCCAGGATGTGGCACTGGCAGGGGCTGTCCTGCTCTGCTCCTCACAGAAGAGTGGGGGGTCTGTCTTGGGCTCCCCAGGAGCAGCTCTGCTCTTGCATCACATAAGTCTCTTTTCCTCTGGTGTCCCCAGCCCAAGGAGGCAGGGGCTGTGCTGGGCTGCTGGCGCATGGCTGTGCCTGTGAGGGTGAGCAAGCAGTGGGGAAGGATCCAGCTCAGGGCCAGGAGCAGGAAGGAAGGAAGGAAAGCAGAGTTAAAATAAGCCAGGCAGTGAGCTGTGAGGGAAGCCAGGACTGGAGCTGGCTCCCAGCCCCCAGGAGAGGGGCAGACTGTGTGGGCTGTGCTCGGCGTGGTGCTGGGGCACCCTGGGGTGGTGCTGTGCACCGCTTTGGGCTGGGGCAGGGGAGCCATGGGGCAGGAGGGTGCTGGGGACTGGTGGGGCGTGTGCTGCCTGGCTGTCCCTGATGGCTCTGCCCCTTTCCCACCCTGGCAGGATGGCTCCCGGCAGCGGCCGCCGCACAAGAAGAAGACAGTGTCCTTCAGCTCCATGCCCAATGACCGCAAGATCAACAGCACAGCTGCCTGCATCTCCCTCATGCTGGAGGGCTGTGAGCTGAAGAAGGTGCGCTCCAACTCCCGCATGTACAGCCGCTTCTTCGTGCTGGATGCCGACATGCGCTCCGTGCGCTGGGAGCCCTCCAAGAAGGACTCCGAGAAGGCCAAGATTGAGATCAAATCGGTCAAAGAGGTGCGTGTGGGCAAGAAGACGCCTGTCCTGCGCAGCAATGGCCTCTCCGACCAGTTCCCGGACGAGTGCGCCTTCTCCATCATCTACGGAGACAACTACGAGTCCCTGGACCTGGTGGCCAGCTCAGCAGATGTGGTGAGTGCCTGGGTGATGGGGCTGCGCTATCTGGTGTCCTATGGAAAGCACAGCCCTGAGGCGCCCGGGACTGGCCACCCCAGCCTGAGGACGTCGTGGATCTCCTCTGTCTTCGATCTTGCTGACCTGGAGAAGTCTGGCCGTATCCCTGTGTCCCGGGCTGTGCAGCTGATCAAAGCACTCAACCCTGGCATGAAGACCTCCACCATCGAGCTGAAGTTCAAGGAGCTGCAGAAGGCCAGTGAGCGTCCTGGCACAGAGGTGGCCTGTGACCTCTTTGTGGAGGCCTATTGCGAGCTCTGCACCCGCCCTGAGATCTTTTTCCTGCTGGTCCAGTTCTCCAGCAACAAGGAGTACCTGGGTGTGAAAGACCTGCTGATGTTCCTGGAGGTAGAGCAGGGCATGGAGGGGGTGACAGAGGAGAAGTGCTTGGAGATTGTCAGCAAGTACGAGCCCTCCAAGGAGGGCCGGGAGAAAGGCTACCTGGCCATCGACGGCTTCACGCGTTACCTGCTCTCTGCTGACTGCTCCATCTTTGACCCGCAGCACCGCAAGGTCTGCCAGGACATGGCGCAGCCCCTCTCCCACTACTACATCAGCTCTGCCCACAGCGCCTGCCTGCTGGAGGACAACTTCTGGGGCCGCTCAGACATCAGCGGCTACATCAGTGCCCTGGGTCTGGGCTGCCGCAGCATCGAGCTGGTGCTGTGGGACGGCCCTGAGGGCGAGCCCGTGGTCTACACCAGCCCCTCAGCTGCCTCCTGCGTGCCCTTCCGAGCCGTGGTGGGGCTGATCGACCAGCACGCCTTCACTGCCTCCGCCTACCCCCTCATCCTCTGCCTGGTGGTGCGCTGCTCGGCCCCCCAGCAGCGGCTGGCTGCCCAGTGCCTGCGCAAGACGCTGGGGGAGAAGCTGTACCTGGAGCCCCCCAACCCCGTGGCGTCCTACCTGCCCTCCCCGGAGGAGCTCAAGGGCCGCATCCTCATCAAGGGCAAGAAGCTGCCACCCACCTGCGAGGACAGCGAGGGGGAGGTGTCGGATGAGGAGGAAGGCTGGGAGCTGGCGCGGCGACTGGGCCAGGAGGACCGGGAGGCACCGGAGGGGGGTGGGCTGCGGCGGGTGCGCCTCAGCCGGGAGCTCTCGGAGCTGGTGAGCCTCTGCCAGGCAGTCCCCTTCCAGGACTTTGAGAGCTCCAGACGTGGGCAACGCTACTGGGAGATGTGCTCCTTCAGCGAGGTGGAGGCGGGGCGCTTCGCCAACGAGTGCCCGGCTGAACTGGTCAGCTACAACAAGCGGTTCCTGTCCCGCATCTACCCCAGCCCCATGCGCATCGACGCCAGCAACATGAACCCCCAGGATTTCTGGAAGTGCGGCTGCCAGATGGTGGCTATGAACTACCAGACACCGGGGCTCATGATGGACCTGAATGCGGGCTGGTTCCGGCAGAACGGGGCCTGTGGCTACGTGCTCCGCCCGGCCATCATGCGGGAGGAGGTTTCCTACTTCAGTGCCAACGCCAAGGACTCCCTGCCCGGGGTGCCTGCCCAGCTCCTGCACCTCAAGGTCATCAGCGGGCAGAACCTGCCCAAGCCCAAGGGCTCGGGGGCCAAGGGGGAGGTGGTGGAGCCCTATGTCTGTGCTGAAATCCATGGAATTCCGGCCGACTGCGCTGAGCACCGCACCAAGACAGCCCTGCAGAGCGGGGACAACCCCATCTTCGACGAGAGCCTGGAGTTCCAGATCAACCTGCCAGAGCTGGCCGTCCTGCGCTTCGTTGTGCTGGACGATGACTACATCGGGGACGAGTTCATTGCCCAGTACACCATCCCCTTTGAGTGCCTGCAGCCCGGCTACCGCCACGTCCCCCTGCAGTCGCTGGCCGGGGAGCCCCTGCCCCATGCCACCCTCTTTGTGCACGTGGCCATCACCGACCGCCGTGGCGGGGGCAAGGGGCACCGCCGGGGGCTGGCGGGGCGCCGGGGCCGCCGGGTGCGGGAGTACACTTCCACCAAGGCCACTGGCATCAAAGCCATCGATGAAGTCTTCCGGACGGCCACCCAGCCGCTGCGGGAGGCCACTGACCTGCGGGAGAATGTACAGGTACGGGCTCTGCAGGGAACCTGGTTTCTGCAGAGGAGGATGGGGCTGGACTGAGAGGGGTGGGGAGCCAGACTGTTCCCCTTTTCCTGGGGGATGTGAGCGAGGAGCTTTACCTGGAGCAGAGAGCTGTGGGAAATGGGGGTGTTCCTGTGTTGGGGGGCTCCTGGGGGGTCCTCTCAGCTGAACTTCTGACACTGGACACTGGTCTCTGCAGAATGCGCTGGTGTCCTTCAAGGAGCTGTGTGGGCTGACACCCGCTGCCAACATGAAGCAGTGCATCCTGACGGTGTCCACGTGGCTGCTGCACAGTGACAGTGCACCCAGTGTCACCCTCAACCTGGCAGAGCAGTACCCCCCCATGGAGGCCCAGGGCCCCATCCCCGACCTGCTGCGCAAGGTCCTCACTGCCTATGAGACGGTAAGTGCCATCCTGACAGGGCTCTGCCCCTTGGGGAGGCTCTCTGGGGTCAGTGGCACTGGGACCAGCACACTATGGTGGTGCAGGTTTTATGGGATGAACCTGGGTAGTTTTTGTGGGATGAACCTGAGTAGGTGTTGTGGGATGGATAAGAAGGTCCAAGGATGGGGAACTCTGAACTCACTGTACCATCCTGGGGCAGGGGAAGGTGAGTAGCCAGGGAGCTGCATGAGGGCTGCCCAGGGAGGAATCTTGCCAAGGCACCAGCTTGCTCAGATCAGTCTGACTCTCAGACACTGCAGCCCCTGTGCCTGCACTGCCTGTCCCCTGCTGTGGTCCCACCAGGTGGGAGAAATCCCATTAATAGCCACAGCCAGAGCTGCTTCCTTCTTTTGTGTTGAAGGGAACCTGGCCATTGGCCAGGTGCTGGTCACCCCATACCCGGCTGTATGTAGTGAGATGGGAAGGGCCAGACCCCAGGCACTGTGCTGGTGCAGGAGGCAGCCCCTGATGAGCCTCCCCATCCACTTGGCCAGGGGGACACAGGGCCAGGGTTGCCCAGCTCCTCATGCTGCTCCTCTCCCTAGATGATCCAGACTAGCCGGACGCTGATCGAGTCTGCAGATGCCGTGTATGGGAAGCTCATCCAGGCACAGCAGGCAGGTGGGTCCTAGAGGGCAGCCCCAGCTCTGTGTGGCTCTGGCTGTGGACTCAGGCATGTCCTGGAGCTCGGGGCTTCCTGCACTGGGGCAGGGCGTGGGTGGGTGGGCTGCAGAGCTGTGTGCCAAGGAGCAAGCGGAGTGGGGGAGGCTGATGAGGAAGCGGGGAAGAGTCATTAGCTGTCAAACGCCAGAACATAATTAGTGCCAGAAATAACAGGCTGGGGCTGACGGCAGAAATGGCAACTGAGTGTTAAGACTTCCCAAACACATGGCAGAACCCACACAGGCAGGTGCTGCTGCTGCCTGCCCTGGTCCTCCCTGCAGGTGCCCCCACTCTGTGGCAGCTGCCTGGACCTCTGGTCCCACTCCAGGCCTCGATGGCTGAGTGGCCCATCTGTTGGCTGGGACCCCACAGGGATAGCCCCACCAGCTGCAGGCGCTTCTCCCTGTGGGGCTGGGAGTGTGTCAGGAGATAGAGGGGCTGGGGAAGAAGGAGGAAGCCCTGCTCTGCTGTCCCCACCATGCCAGCCTTGCTGCCAGCAGCCATGTTTGTTCCCTGCCTACGCAGCAGACGGAAATCTCCCCGAGCTCTTGGCTCAGCTCTGCCACTGCTGCGAGTGCTGGGGGAGTGGAGCAGTGGGGCACAAGCTGCAGGGCACAGATTGGTGCTGTTCCCTCCTGTCCTGCTCTGGCTGCTGCACTGGAGTGCTGCAGAGTGATTCTGGGGTGTGCAGCTGCTCAGGGGGGGTGGCAGGCAGAAATTTGGCAGCTCCATCCTCCACCCCCATGCCCTGATGCTGCCTGTCCCTGCCTTCACCCTGGGGGTGCTGTGGACAAGCCCCTGTGGTGGCAGCACAGGCGGTACCGGGCTGGCAGGAGCGGGGGGTCCGGGAGCTGCGGCGGGGCCGTGGGTGCTGGTGATTGGCAGCGCGAGGGCGGCTCAGCTGCGTGGGAGCTCTCGCGTGGGCCCGGAGCCGCTGCTGCGTCAGGAGGGGTAAATATAGCACCCACTCACGGGGATGGCACGTGGGGCACAGCCACGGGGCCCGCGCTCCTGTGGGGGGTCTGGTGGCCCTGCTCTGACTCCCCCCAGATGTGTATGGAGTGCAAGAGTTGTGCCTCTGCCCGGGGGTTTTCACTGCCCTTCCAGACCTCGTGGTCTCTGGGTCCAGAACAGCCACAGGCTGCAGCTGACAGTGGTGCTGGGATGTTGGGGGTTCCGTTGGCCCATCATTTAAGGCAGGGAGGCTTCTCGAGGCTGCTGGGGCAGTGGGGAGCCCACGCAGCCTGCAACCCCATGGTGGGCAAAGGGCATTCCTCTGGTTTGGTCCCTGTTGGTCACGGGTGGTGGCTGTCCCTGTGCCAACATCCCTGCACCCACTGAGCACCTCTATCACCAATGCAGGGATGGATTTCCACAAGGAGCTGCACCGCATCGAGACCAAGGAAGGGCTGCGGGGCCGCAAGCTGCAGAAGGCGCTGGAGAGCTTCGCCTGGAACATCACTGTCCTCAAGGTGAGGGCCAGGGCTGCGGGGACACACCTGCCCAGCCCTGCCCTGTCACCCTCCTGCCTCCACCCTAACACACCCCCCGCCTCTCCTCCCTGCAGGGCCAGGCTGACCTCCTCAAGCACGCCAAGGCGGAGGCACTGGACAACCTGTGGCAGATCCACAATGCGGGACAGTCCTGCGGCATCGGCAGGAACGGGTCAGCCTCGCCGGAGCCCTCTCGGCTGCAAACCCCCCTGGAGCCCATCCCTGAGACAGATGGAGGTGGTGACACAGCGTCCTGCTGACCCCGGTCTGGGGCTCGGGGCCCGGACTGAGCACCTCTGGCTGCAGGGGCTGGGAGCAGGGAGCCCCAGCCTGCCTGGGGAACGTGTGTGAGGCTGGGTGCCTGTGCTCTGCCGTGTGGAGGGGCTTGCACCAGAATTCAGTGGAGAGGTTGGGGAGAGATGTCCTGCTCCCTCTTGCCCCATCAAGCTCCCAGAGGACTCATCCATCCTCCCATCTGCTTCTGGAACCAGTACTCTGCCAAGAGGCCAGTGGGGATGCTGATACTCCAGTGCCCATGTACATGTACCCCCAGCCTGCTGTGCCAGATGCCACTTGGAAAAGCAGCCCCAGGTCTGGGCTCCTGCCCACCCTGCCTTGGGCTTCAGGTTTGGCCTTCACCAGTCCTGGGGAATACCTGGCTGGCAGGAAGGATCCTGGCTGGTCCTGTCACCTCCATAGCATCCCTGGGGTCCCCACTATACAGAGGGGCTGGGAGGCTCTCTGGTGCAACAGAAGGGGGCCAGTATGTCCCTGAACAGCAGTATGTGGCTTCTGGAATTAGGGACACGTTTGGGTTCAGCACAAGCAAAGGCTGGAGGTGGGCTGGGGTTGGGCTGGGACTTTGAAATGTTATAAAGAGTGCAAGACCCTCCCTAGTGCCCTGTGGCTCCCTCTGTTCCAGGCACAGGACTAAGATGGGATGGTCATCAAAGGGGATGGAGGGTGGCACTGGATACAAGATGCTGGTGGCACTATCCCTCCCTGGCACCAGCCAAGCGCAGAGTGACGGCTCCCCACGTCAGTCAGGGAGCTATACAGCTGCTGGCACCCCTTTGTTCAGGGGGTTAATTAGCCTAATGGGGCTCTGAGCAGCGGCCCCGCGCACCGCGCTGCTGTCGGAGCCGGCCAGCGCTGACCTTCAGCCCCTTTGTGCCAGCCCAGCAGCTCAGCCCATGGGCAATTACCGCCTCATTAGTGCCAGGCGCCCCGTCCAGTGAGTCCCCTCACAATGGGGAGCTGCAAATGAGGGGAAAGGCCTGGATGGTCTCCGAGCTACCGGCCACAGCGCTCCCACGTCTCCCAGAGACCAGCTGCTCCCGCTGCCCCAGCGGTATTTTTGGCAGCACTATTGTGCTGGGCCCTATAAAGTGGCGGTGGCAGTGCAGGGTGCTGCGCTGTCGGCTGCCCGATGGGACATGCCCCAGAGCCGCTCGGCCACCTGAAGAGCCCAGGAAGGATGGAGGTGCCCAACACCAAGGTGGGGCTGGGGTGCTGCAGCCCCTGGGGACAAGAGAACAGCGATGGGTGGGAGGTCAGAATGTAGGGCTGGGGGTGTGGGAGGGCCTGGCTGGTTTCTTGGGAAGCTCCAAGTGTGCAGCAAATCCCCGGGATTCCCTGACTGCAGCCGGCAGCTGATGAGGGGACGGTTTGGGAGGGAGCTGGGCACGCAATGCCTGCAGCTGGGTGCATTCACTGCTTGTCCCGTGGCACTGGACAGCGAGAGGAGGGTGTTTGCCACGGCTGTTGTGTGCCAGAGCAGGACAGGGGTGCGGTGAGGACACATCTGGCTGCTGGTTGGAACACAGGTGAGAGTGCTGGCCATGCCCCAGGGCAGTGAAAGGTGACGCTCCAGCTGCACCTCGGGTGTGGGGCTGGGTCTCTGCGGCAACAGCCAGGGCAGGGGGGAATTGATGCTCCGGTGAGCACGGCAGGGAGGCTGTGCAGTCTCCCCCTCTCTGCCCGGCCGCTGCCCTGCACTAACGCTGCCCGTTGCTCCGGCAGCCCCGGCGAGCTGCCTGCCTCCTGCTGCTGCTCCTCTTCTGCTCCCTGGCTGCTGCCCGGCAGAACCTGCCCCACTGCTGCCGGCAGAAAACCTGCTCCTGCCGTGTCTACGACCTCCTGCACGGCATGGGCAACCACGCCGCTGGCATCCTCACCCTGGGCAAGAGGAAGAGCGTCCCCCTGGCCTTCCAGAGCCGTCTGTACCGCCTGCTCCATGGCTCCGGCAACCACGCTGCGGGCATCCTCACAATGGGCAAGCGCGGGCAGCACCCTGGCACCGCCTGCCACGACACGCCGGGCTGCCCTGCGGGCACGGTGGCCCAGCCGACAGCGGAGCCGCGAGGTGCTGACACCGGCCCCCACGGCTCCAGGGAGTGCCAGGGACACTCGGGGAAGGACCTGAGCACGAGCCAGGCCCAGGCAGCTTCAAGGAGCTTTTACTGAATGGGATGGAGGCAGCGGGACAGAGAGGGGATCCCTGGCAGGATGGACTCCGCGGACACACGGCGGAGCTGAGTGTAAATAACACTTTTAAATACCTCCTCCCAGCCCTGGCCCTGGCCCCGCCTGCTCAGGGCACCGCGGGCACCGCGGCCTTTTACAATAAATGGTAGCCTGATGTCACCCGGCTCTGTTGTCTGTGTGGGGAGGGCGCAGCTCAGCGCCGGGGCAGCGGTCGGAGCAAGTGCGTTCCTCTGCGGGACCTGCACTGGGGCGTGTGCGGGACCAGCTGCTGGGCGCAGTACCAGGACAAAGGTTCACCGAGGTGCGGCGCCTCCTCCTCGTGAGCCCGGGAGCGCCGGGGGAGAGCGGGTCCCGGTGCCTCCCGGTACGCCAGCTCCTATGCCCAGCGGGTCCCGGTGCCTCCCGGTACGGCGGCTCCAGGGCAGAGCGGGTCCCGGTGTCTCCCGGTACGGCGGCTCCAGGGCAGAGCGAGTCCCGGTGTCTCCCGGTACGGCGGCTCCAGGGCAGAGCGGGTCCCGGTGCCTCCCCGTACGGCGGCTCCGGTGCCGAGCAGGTCCCGGTGTCTTCCGGTACCGAGGCCCCGGCGCCGAGTGGGTCCCGGTGCCTCCCGGTACGGCGGCTCCAGTGCCCAGCGGGTCTGGCGCTACGAGCCCAGAGCTCCCCCGGGCCAGATCGCCCTATCCCCGGGCGGGGGACGGTGCTCGGCGGTGCCCAGGCCCCTCCCGGTGCCGGGGCGGGGCGGGGGCGGGGCGGGAGCCCCGGGCGGGCCGGGATCAGCCGGCGGCGCTGCGGAGGGGCCGGGGGCGGCGGAGGCAGCCCCGCCGCCGCAGCCCCGCGGCGGCCCCGGTCAGGCGGGACGATGCCGGTGATGAAGGGGCTGCTGGCGCCGCAGAACACCTTCCTGGACACCATCGCCACCCGCTTCGATGGCACACGTAGGACTGGGACGGGACCGGGGAGGAGTCGTGGGGGGAAACCGGGTGGGGGAAACCAGGAGAGGGCGAACGGGACAGGCCCGGCCCCATAGACCCGGGGCTCTGCCGGGTGCGGCCACCCACGCGCTGTACGGGGACCGTCCCCTGCCTGGGCTCGGTGCTCCGGTACTCCCCGTGCCCCAGACCGCCCCCGAGATGCTCTCCCCGCTCCCGCCGCCGGTGCCGCCGCAGCCGCGCTCAGCACCAGGGACAGATCCCGGTGTCAACGGGAGGGGCGCGCGGGGCCCCGGGAGCGGCGGGGGAGATCCGGAGAGGGCACGGTCTGTCTCGATATGCCCGGCTGACCCGGGATCCCCAGGCCCCCGTCCCGTGCCCGAGTGGTCCCCTTGTCCCCGCCGCTGAGTTCTTCCCCGTGTCCATGTGCCGGGGCCGGGATGGATTGAATTCGGCATGGGCGATGCTCAGGTGCCCCATGTCAGCTCCAGTGCTGGCACCATGAAGCCATCCGGGAACGGGCCGTGCTCACGGCTGACCTCAGCTTCCCCTCAAAACACCTGGAGCAGGTGTCTCCCGGGCCAGCTGCCTCTCTTGCTAGGAGAGACTGGTGTGGAGATGGCACTGGGAGCCTGCAGCCACCTCCCAGGGCACTATCGAGGCACTTGCAGCACTCTGGAGCATGTGTTTATGCGGTGCTGAGCTGTCTCCTGGTCTGGAGTGACACGGGGCAGCCCTGGTGGTGCAGCGGGTCATTTGCCCAGGGAAACTGAAATTTGGGATGTTACCCTTGGGGCTGCAATGTGGGAGAAATCTCTCTTCCCCGACTCTGCCTGGGCTGCGTCTGTAGGTGACAGGGCAGAGCCACACGTGTCTCATGACGGTGATCCCTCTGTCCCTCCTCAGGGGCAGAGCTCCTGGATCAGGCTCTCCAAGGGAAAAGTCCTCGGGAACTGCCTGCAACAGCATGACCAAAACCTTGGGAATCTGCCCTGGAGAGCCTGGTTTTGCCTCCAGTGTCCTGGCAGTCCCCTGTCCAAAGCTGCCCAACCGCCCCCGGGCACATTTAAACAGTGTGGGGCTTTGCGGGTTTGATGTGCCTCTTATCGGCTTTATCTGCCATGGAGAGGGGCTTAGTGCAGTGATTCCCCGTGGGAAATTAACCCTGCCTCTCCCGGGCAGCTGCTGCTCTGAGCCCCGGGACATCCAGCCAGGCACACTGGCCACCATGGCTGGGATCTGCCAAGCCTGCCAGGGTCACATCCTTCAGCTCAGTGAGCCACTCCCAAATGCAAACCCTTGTTTTCTGTTCTAATAACACATCCTGGATATCACCATAATCCCAGCTTCCCAGAGCCAAAATCTGGCCTTAGTCACAGCTTCAGGCTATTTTTGCTTCTCCGAGCTAATCCTGGGCTGAGCTGTGCTGTGGTGGCCCCACAGCAATCCCACTGGCCAGGGCAGCCTCTCTTGCTGTGTTTGCCTTGCCCTGACACCACTCTGCCCGTGGTGTGTGGGTGCTGGCATCATTGTGGGCTCTTTTCTTTTTGTGAGAGGGGGCAGAACACATCTACCTGATCCTGGCTGTGTGGTACAAGGATCCTGTGCTGGGCACCCACCACTGGAGACCATTTTGGGGCTGGGAATACTCTGATCTGCCCATGGAGGATTCCATCACAGTCCATGCCAGCTGCACACCTGTCTCCTTGGCACCCTGCTAACATGAGCCCATCTGTCCTGCTGGTGCTGTGGGGCAGGGCCTGTGGCAGGGGGGCTGGGGGCCAGAACAGCTGTTCTGTGATTGGAAAGGGCATGGGGTTGGTGAGGACCTTACTGTGGCTGGTGCCACCTCTCTCTGCCAGGGCTGGGTGAAGTTGGGGATGGCCTGTGCTGCTGAGAGGACGAGGATGCTGTAGTTCACCTCTATCTCATGGCAGCTGGGCACTGGCCCTTGACTTCCCATGGGTTCATGGCTTTTCTCCCACCCTCTTAGCTGGTGCCCCAGCACTCCACACCTCTGGGGATCTCAGCACCACAGCTGGGCACCTCTGGGCTGGATATGCCCAGCTGGGAGCTGCTGCTTCCACTAAGCTCCCTGAGCCCCTGCGGAGCTGGAGCAGCAGATGGTGAGGGGGAGGCGTGAGCTGCCTTGCGTGGGTGATGGGGGCCGGGAGATGGATCCAGGCTCCTTCCCCTTCCCGTTCATGGGGCTTGTCCTGCTGCCCCATGATGGGGATGGGGCCTTGGGGGCAGCAGGATGGGGGATGAGCAAGCTCTGGGAGCATCTAGGGCAGCCAACAGCCAGACGGAAATCTGGCTCCACTTCCCAGAGGGATACACGGGGGTCCAGGAGGGCCGGGCTGCTGTTAGCACCCTCTGAGGTGGCCCCAAGGCCTCTGGGGGCAGCTGTGTCTCCTTTCAGACAGCAACTTCATCCTGGCAAACGCTCAGGGCCGCTGTGGCTTCCCCATCGTCTACTGCTCCGATGGCTTCTGCGACCTCACCGGCTTTGCCCGCACCGAGGTCATGCAGAAGAACTGCAGCTGCCGCTTCCTCTGCGGGGCTGAGACCAGCGAGCCCACCCTGCAGAGCATCGAGAAGGCACTGGAAAGCAGGCAGGAGTATCAGACTGAGGTCTGCTTCTACAAGAAGGGTGGTGAGTGGCACAGAGGGCTGGGTCCCTGGCCACAGATCCAGCAGGGGTTTGGCCCCATCGTGGCCTCGTGGCCCTCGGGGGAAGCTGTTGGTGGTGGGGGAGCTGCCCTGCCTTCACCAACTCTCTCCTCCACCCAGGAGCTGCTTTCTGGTGCCTGCTGGACAGCATGCCCATCAAGAATGAAAAGGGGGAGGTGGTGCTCTTCCTCTTCTCCTTCAAGGACATCACAGAGAGCCGACGCAGGAGCTACCCTGGTGACAAGAAGGAGGGTGAGCCATGGCTGTAGAATGGGGATGGGATTCAGGGAGCAGTGTGTACAGTGGGCTTGTGGCAAAGCCACATGTGGGGAACACATACACCCATGGCACAGCACTCTCTCTAACTCAGCATGCCTTGTCCACTGCAGAGAAGCAGAGGAGTGAGAAGCAGAGGAACAAGAAGCCCGGGAACCCCCACCTGAGGGCTGCACGGAGGCAGGGCAGGACCATGCTGCTCCAGCTCAGCAGCCAGTTTGTCCGGAGGGACCATGGAGAGATGAAAATTACCCATGTAAGGACCTGGGGAGCCTTAGTTCTGCCCAGTGCCTCTCATGCTGGGGCTGTGGTGAACTGGCAGTGCAGCAGCTCTCCTGAGAGCAGCCCCCAGCAGAGCCCAGGCTCAATGGGATGCTGTTCCCATGCACATCTCTCCCTGGCCTGCCAAGTACCCCCCATCCCTCCAAGTACTGAAATGCCCCCCAGCTCTGGCAGCCACGCTGTAGTCAGGCTGTACTTGTGTTTGGTTGGCAGCAGGAGAACCCAGTGGGTGCCCAGAGCTTGAGGCAGCAGACCTGGCAGCTCTGGCAGAGCTGTGCCTCTCCTCACACACTCACTGTCAGGAAACACCAGTGCTGGCTCTGAGCACAGCCATGCTGGCTCTGGGGAGTGCCGTTACCAGGGTGCCAGAGCTGTGGAGCTGCCAGATGGGGCAGGGAGCAGAGTCAGTCCTGTGCCAGGCCCTTTGCAGGGCTGCTGTGCCCAGTACAGGGCACCACCTGCAGTTGTGGGGCCGGGAAGAGGGTCTGAGAGCTGCTGGGTCCCAGAGCTGATGAGCAGGCAAAGGATATTGGTGCACCAGTCTTGAATTTTGGGAATTTGGGTGGGATGGCCCTGGCTCTGCTCTGACCTCTCCCCTCCTCTGCCCCAGTATGTGAATTGGCACCTGAGACGGTTCCAGGCAGCAGATGGCATTGCCAGGGGATTACTGTTAATGCCAATGACATTGTGTCAATTGATGTGCTGTAATTGGGCATTCTGGGCCCATCTCTGAGGGTGACCACAGTGCAGGAAAAGGGTGTCATCACTGTGGCATCAGAGGGTGCCAGTGGGATGGCAGTATTCAGGAGAAGGGCTGGCTGTGGTGGCCTTCATCCCTCGTGTGGGATGTCCCCTGCACCATCCCTGTACCCACCCTACGTTTGCTCCTGCAGAACATGTTTGAGAACAAACCATCCATCCCCGAGTACAAGGTGGCCTCAGTACAGAAGTCCCGTTTCATCCTGCTCCACTACAGCATCTCCAAGGCACTCTGGGACTGGTTGATCCTGCTGGCCACCTTCTATGTGGCTATCACTGTCCCCTACAATGTCTGCTTCACGGACACAGAGGACAGTCTCTCAGCTGCCCGCAGCACCATTGTCAGCGACATCGCTGTGGAGATGCTCTTCATCCTGGGTAGGTCTGTGTGAGGGGCTGGGCACTGATCCAGGACAGAGGATGTGCTGGGGCAGGGATGAGGGGTGATGGAGAGTGGAGCTGGGGTTGCTCTGCCCCTGTTGTTGGTCCTGGGCACACCAGAAGTGAGACCAGTGTTGGCTGTGGATGCTGGCTCAGCTCTGCCTGCCATAGAAGGGGTGGTGAGGGCTGGTGCTGCTCTCCTGGGGTAGATATCATCCTGAACTTCCGGACAACGTACGTGAGCCAGTCGGGCCAGGTTGTGTACGACCCTCGCTCCATCTGCATCCATTACGTGGCCACCTGGTTCTTCGTGGATCTGATTGCTGCTCTGCCCTTTGATCTGCTCTACATCTTCAATGTGACCGTGGTGAGTGCTGCTGGTACAGCAAAGCCACTGCCCACCTCCCTGCCTCTTTCCAACACCCACATTTCCTGGGGATTTTTGTTGCCCTGGCAAGCCACAACTCTGGCTGCCTGCTGGGTGTTTGGCACAGGGGTGCAAGGCTGATTGGGGATGAGCTGCCTCTGGCTTGCCCTGTAAGCCATGACCCTCCTGGCAGCTGTGGGGGGTGGAGAAGGGTTCCTGCTCCGGGAGCAGTGTTGGGGTCCCTTCTCATCCCTCCCTGCAGCTACACGGGGTTCACCTTCCTTCCTGCCCCCCAGACCTCGCTGGTTCACCTGCTGAAGACAGTGCGGCTGCTGCGGCTGCTGCGGCTGCTGCAGAAGCTGGACCGGTACTCGCAGTACAGCGCCATGGTGCTCACGCTGCTGATGTCCATGTTTGCGCTGCTGGCACACTGGATGGCCTGCATCTGGTACGTCATCGGCCGCAAGGAGCTGGAGAGCAACGACCCCCACACCTGGGACATCAGTGAGTGAGGGGTGGCGGCGTGCTCAGAGTGCTGGGATGGCAGTGCCTGTGTGCTGCTCTCACAGCTGGCTCCTGCAAGTGCTAACCCCGGGCTGTGCTTGGCAGGCTGGCTGAATGAGCTGGGCAAGAGGCTGGAGGCTCCCTACATCAACAATTCCTTGGGGGGCCCTTCCACCCGTAGCGCCTACATCGCCTCCCTCTACTTCACCCTCAGCAGCCTGACCAGCGTGGGCTTTGGCAACATCTGCGCCAACACCGACGCCGAGAAGATTTTCTCCATCTGCACCATGCTCATTGGGGGTGAGGCGAGCAGTGGGGCTGGGCAGGGCACTCCCCACAGGCTGCCAGAGCACTGTGACCTAGCCAGGTGTCCTGGTTTGACAGGACAATAAAGGCAGAAGCTTCTCTTTCAAATGGAGAATGTAAACTCCCTTCCTCCAAATTATTATTATAATTTTGAAATTAAGGGGCTTTCAGGCAAAGATAGGGGAATTAGGAATAACAATTCTTTACTAGGAAAATTAAAATAGAAATACAGTATTACAAAGAACAATCCCAACCCTGACAGGGTCAGAATACAACCTGACACCCTGTCAATCAAGGTGTTGGTAGCAGTCCCCTTAAATGGTGACTGCATCCTCCTGTAGTGACAGATGTGGTTCAGCTGGAGCAGTGCTCCTGTAGAAGGTACAGTTTTCCTCTGAAGGTTTAGAGATGATGTATTTAAAGTCTGGTTTTCCTCTGGAATCCAGTGGAAAGATGGATAACTTGCTGTTGAAAATCTCAGTTTTTATCTAGGCAGGAAAGGCTTGGCTCCTCCACCTGGCTGGAGCATCTCCCAATGGGATGGTGTAGTTTTATTGGTCATGCAGTGGGACTCAATGGGCCAGCAGCAGATGATATCTTCCTGGAGGGAGGATGGGTTGTGGAAAAGATAAAGATGATTGCCTCACCCTGTCCCAAAGTTGACCCATTAGCAGATAATATGTGCCACGGAGATAAGAAATCACTGCCCCATCCGGCTGGTGACAGAATACACATTTCTGTCCACATCAACCCACCACATTGCAGGTGCAGGGGGAGGTGATGGGTGAATATCCCTGTGAGACAGCCCTGGGGTCTGGGAGCAGTCCCCCTGTGCTGTGCCTGAGGCTGCCGTGCTGCCCCCAGCGCTGATGCACGCCGTTGTCTTCGGCAATGTCACGGCCATCATCCAGCGCATGTACTCGCGCCGCTCGCTCTACCACACCCGCATGAAGGACCTCAAGGACTTCATCCACGTCCATCACCTGCCCAAGCAGCTCAAGCAGAGGTTGCTGGAGTACTTCCAGACCACCTGGTCGGTGAACAACGGCATTGATACTAATGAGGTAGGAGGTGTTGGTTGGGCAGCCCTGTCCAGACCCGATCTGCACCCATCAGGGGAGCGATGGGGCTGGCAGGGCCAGCTCAGGGCAGTGCTGGAGGGACCAGGTCTGGGGCAAATTCCTGCCAGCATGGGGAGTGGGACAGGGATATGGAGCAGAAGCAGCTGATTACCACAGGGCCTGCCTCTGCCACGGGAGCTGCTGAGCACTGCTGAGACACCAGGGCAGCTCAGCAGTGAGATTCCCCACTCCAGAGAGGGACCTGTCCCCTGGGTCTGCTGGAAATCTGCTCCCTGCACCTCGTGCCCTGGCTCCTCTCTCCACAGCTGCTCCACGATTTCCCCGACGAGCTGCGTGCAGACGTGGCCATGCACCTCAACAAGGACATCCTGCAGCTGCCTGTCTTTGAGACAGCCAGCCGGGGCTGCCTCCGCTCCCTCTCGCTCCACATCAAGACCTCGTTCTGTGCCCCGGGGGAATATCTGCTGCGCCAGGGCGACGCCTTGCAGGCCAACTACTTTGTCTGCTCCGGCTCCCTCGAGGTGCTGAAGGACAACGTGGTCCTGGCCATCCTGGGTGAGGGCAGGCGGCGTGGGCGCTGCCCCAGCCCTTCCTGCTGCCCGGCAGAGTGAGGGGGTGAGGGCTTGTGTCACTAGCCCGCCCCTGGTCCCCTCCTGCAGGCAAAGGGGATTTGATTGGAGCCGACCTGTGCAGCACAGACCAGGTGATCAAGACCAATGCAGACGTGAAGGCGCTGACCTACTGCGACCTTCAGCACATCGGGCTGCGGGGGCTCTGTGAGGTGCTGCAGCTCTATCCCGAGTACGCCAGCAAGTTCACAGCTGACATCCACCAGGACCTGACCTTCAACCTGCGGGAGGGCAGCGAGATGGAGGTGGGTGCGTGTCCTCCTGCTCAGGCCCCTTCCTGTCCTCATGGCCTCGGGGCTGGGGCTGTGCATGGCCGTGGAAGAGGAGGCTGTGTCCTCCCTGCTCGCAGCCCACAGGCTCCAAAGCTGGGGCAGGGGCTGCAGCTCTGCCACCCCAGCATGCAGGTATGCCCTGTCCTGGTTCTGTGCAACTTGTGGAATTGGCAGAAAGAGTATTTGCAATGCAGGAGGATGAGGGAGATGGAAGGTTTAGGAATGGGGTTGGAGAGAACTGGACAGACATCAGGACGGACAGCTGCACACCCCTGGAGTGCAGCACGCAGCTGGGGCTGTGGGTTTAGTCATGCTGATGGTTTCAGCATCTGGGGGGATGTTCTGTTGCAGAAATGACTCTGCTGCACTTTTCCTCCCCCGACTCTGCTGAGAGAGGCTTGGAGCTCCTCTGGAGCATCTCCCTGGTACCCAATTTCCCCTCAAGCCTGATGGAGGTGGTGCAGGAGGTACCAAACAGCCCTAGCAAGACACACCATGTCTCTAACACAGGAGGGGTGTAAACAAAGCAAGAGTGGAGAATGTCAGGAGTGTGCACTAGGTTCTGCACCTATGTCACCCTCCACAGCTGGCTGCATGCTCCAGACAGAGCTGGTGCTCTGATGGCTGAGCTGGGGCTGTGGCTTGGGATGCAGCCTCAGCTCTGGTTCAGGACACTCAGGCCAAGGTTGGGCAGCTCATCTTTGGCATGGCAGCAGTAAAGAGAGTGGGTGAGGGGTTTTGGAGGCTGGTACTGAGGCTGATGAGTGGGGCTGGTAAAGGTTGTCCAAGGGGGCACTGAGAGGCTGAGGGGTCTGCGGGGCTGTGACTGGTCCTGTGGAGCTGCACAGGGGCTCCCTCCTGCTGAGCCGGTACCGTCTGCTCTCCCGCAGGGGCTCTGCCGCTACTCCCGGTCCCCGAGGCTGTCACAGGCACCCCAGGTTCGTCCCTTGACAAGGTGATGGGGGAGGACGAGGCAGGGATGGCCGTGTCTGGGATCAATCCTGACCTCCTGTCCGCCTGCAGCCTCGTCCGGAGAGCGGTGCTGCCCCGGAGAAGCCCCTTCCCTCCATTGTGGAGGATAAAGAGGAGCCCGAAGATGTTTTCCAGCAATCCCCTGCCAACACCTCCCGCCGCAAGCTGCTGCTGCCCTCGCTGAGCAGCTCGGTGCGCCGTGGCTCCCTGAGCAGCCTGCTGGGCGATGAGCTGTGCCAGGTGCCAGCCCCGCGGCTCAGCTGCCCCTCCGCAGCCCGGGGCAGCCGCGGCCGCAGCCCCTCTCCGCAGTGCCGGCGGGACACCCGGCTCCTGGACAGGAACGGTGGCGTGGGCAGGAAATCGGCCAAGCTCCTCATCCACTCCCTGCACGCTTACGGCTCGCCCGACCTCAGCCCCAGGTACGCCGGGATGCGCCGGTGGCTCATCCCGCTGCTGCGGGTTTGTGCCAGCCAGGCTGCGAGGGGCTCTGGTGGCAGAGAGGTGAGGGGGTGACGCGGGGCAACCCTCACCCTCTCCTGCTTCAGAATCGTGGATGGGATTGAAGACAACGGAGGGACTTCAGAGTCACAAACCTTAGTCACAGACCTGCCGCCGAGTGCGGCAAGGGATTTCTTCACCTCAGGTACTGCCAGCAGCTGCCGGGCGAGGCCAGAGCGCTGGCCCTGGGGCCGGGAGGCTTGGCAGGGCATTCCACCGCTGTCCGTGTCCTCCCCAGCAGGGACTGACGCAGGCGGCCCAGCCCTGGCGTTGGAGGCAGAAGAGAAAAAGCACAACATCAGCAGGCTCAACCAGGAGGTGCGGTGGGGACCAGAGGTGGGTGCACGTCCTCGAAATCCCCGGGGACCTCGGCCGGTGCTCACTTGCTGTCTGTCCTTTTCCAGATCAACCACCTCAACCAGGAGGTTTCGCACCTCAGCCGGGAGCTGCAGAACATGATGGAGCTGCTCAAGGGTCACCTGGGCACCCCACAGCCCTCGGCCTGTCCCTGCCGTCTGCCTCCCCGGCCGTCACCGCCCGCTGCCCCGGCGCCCCCCTCGCCCCCGGCGCCCCCCAGCTCCCTCAGCTCCCCCTCCACCAGCCCCCGGGCCAAACGCTGCCCGGTCCGCAGCCGCTCTGCCCACGCCGCTGCGCTGCACCCCTGGCTGGGCGCCGAGGGGCCGCGCCCGCCGCGGGGGGACACCCCCGGCCCCGACCCCCGCCGGGGCTCGGACTCGCAGCCGCCGCCGCTGCCGCCCCGCTCCGCCCGTTCCTTCCCCGGCTGCTCGGCCGGGGCTTGGTGCCGCGCCCGCCCGCAGCCGCGAACCGGCTCCACCAGCTTCCACTGACCCCGGGGGACCCTCACCGGGGGTCCTGCCCCCGGAGCCCCCCGGGATGGCGCACTCGGAACTCTCGCAGGGATTTTGATACTGTTTTTTACTCTTCGCCCACGGGGCCTTTTCTACAGCCCGGCCGGGGTCCCCCGCCTGCCCGGGGCCGTGGGACGTGGCGGGGGCGGGGGGATCCGTAGGGATCTCCGGTAAGGTCTCCGGTTTGCCCGGGGGTCACGGCCGCTACCGCCCCTCCGCGGCTGTGGTTCGTGTTGTTCCGTCCCGCCTCTCCCCCGCTCCCCGCAACACTGAGAAATAAAGGCTCTATTTTTCCATCCCCGGCTCCGCTGAGTCTCTGCCCGCGGCCGCCCCGCCCTGTCCGGGCCCCCCCCCTCGAGTCCCCAGCGGGGCCCGTCACATCGGGACCCCCCGGACCACAACTCCCAGCAGTCCACGCGGGGGTGCAATGACGTCACGCCCAGCTCGCTGGGGCGGGATGCCCCGGAGGGCGGGGCGAGAGCGGGGCGGGGACAGATGATTGGCAGCTGTGTGTGCCTGTGGCCGGCAAGCGGGGGGCGGAAGGGGTGGTCGGGTCCGGAAGCGGAACGGGTAAAGGCGGAAGTGAGGGCCGGGGCCTGCGAGACGCACCGGCGGGAGCGGCGCTGCGGGCGGTGAGTGTGGCCGCGGCCGCGCCTTTCGTCCTGAGGTGACCGGGCTCGCCCCGAGGGCGTGGGCCCGTTCCCCGTGATCTCTCCCGGCCGAGGGCGGCGGTCGGGCCCCGCCGCTTCGGGGGCGCCGTGGCGGGAGTGGAGCGGGGCTCGGTGGCGGCGCTGTGCCGGGCGGGGCGATGCTGGGGCTGGACCGGACGGGGGCCGTGCTCGGCCGGGTGTCGTCCCCTCTCGCCGTGCGCCGGCCTGGCGGGGCCCTGCGTGTCTGTCGGGGCGCGGGAGCGGCGGCTCCGGCCTGGTGCGGGGAGCGGTACCGGGAGAGGAGCCGCGCTGGCGGCGGGGAGCGGCACGGGACAGCGGGAACGAGCGGCTGCCGCCGGTACCGTGTGTGCGCCCCGCGGCTGTGCCCCAGCTCCCGCCGGGACTGGCTGGAAGTTGATGGGATTGGGAGTGGTGCCAGGGCTGAAGGGGTTTTCATGGTGGGATCGTATTTTGTGGTAGTTGCTCAGCCTCTGGGGTGGGAACAGAAACTCCAGGAGCTGGGAAGCCCAGGTGGGTTCCCGGGAACTGCTGAAATGAAGGAGGTGACTTGATTTGCTGTAAATGGGTTCCAGGGGAGACTGTCCTGGGTCACTGCTGGTGCCAAGCACAGCCTTGTGCCCCTTGAGGGCCCTTGTGAAGGGAAACCCGTGGTGCTGTAGGGCCCTGAGCAAGGCCCAGGGGCTGCAAGGACATTTTGTGGTTTATCTGTGAGGCAACCTCGAGCAAGGCTGTCCTTGGATCTCTGTCACAGCAGGAGACACCCTGGTGTGTGAGCTGGGAGTGCAATCCATGTGGGATCCTGGTGGGACTGCACCAGCTGTGTGTGTGAGCAACAGGTTTGCCCTGCTGAATCCTGGGGAAACTGCTCAGACCTTATTCCTGGAGATGCTCAAGAGCTGCTGGGGCTGGGCAGGAGCTGTGAGTGCTGCTGGGACCTGCAGGACCCCAGCCCAGCTGACCTTTATTTGCTGCCCTCAGATGTGGCTGTTGGAGCTCTGACCTTGGCTGTTTTCAATCCTGTAAGGAGGTTGGAAAGGAGAATATGTCGAGGGACTATTTTAAGTCTGCTGTGGAACAACTTGCATCTGCTATTCTTAGCTTTTTGTGTGGAGGGTCAGCACACTTGAGCTGCCCTGTTTACAGCCTGACATTGGGCCTGTGCTCTGCTGGGGCTCCTGAGCTGCTCTGAGCCTTGGCTGGGGCCAAAAAGGCAAATTCAGTCCAGTTGTCTTGACATGCCATGCAGTCTGAGTGAGCTTCCTGGAAATGCCCACAATGTCCACTACTGCCTTGACTCTGAAAGTCATTTACATTTCTTTTCAGCTCACCTGCATGATAAGGTGAAAGAACTATGTCTGAAAAGGGTTAAGAATTCAGGATAGTACCTTCAGGCAGCTGCTTTAGGCAGTTGATCTTGATGCATTCTTGGAGTGAGGTGAGCAGGTAGAGCAAGAGCCTGGCTGGATCTGGGAGGTCAAGGACAGGAATGTTTGGGGTCATACCTGTGTCTCAGTGTTGAAATCACCTCAAACCCCTCATGAGTCACAATAGTTTGCTGGAATAGTCAATACCAAAATTCACATCAAAAATTTGCTTCTGGGGTGATCTCTCCTAAGATGCTCTGGCTGATTTAGTTGGTTGCACATTGTACAGGCAGTGGGGGAAACCTAGAGGCTCTAAGTAGGTGCTGATTCCTCTTCAGGTGATGGAACAACTCAGGCAGTGTGAGATGGACTCCTGGAGAGGATTTGAGTTACTGGAGAGCATGAGGGAAACTCTGGCTTGACATGTAGGTATGAATATAGTAAGATAAAACATTTCTCTGGTTTTGCTGTGAAACCAGTGATGCATTGGGCAGTGTGTAAAGGAGCTGCCTGGTGATGTGAGTATGCTTGGCCAAACCTAATTGTTGTGCTGAGCCATGGGATTATTCCCATCACAGCAGAGCTCTTCTGCATCCCAACAGTGATCAGCTCAAGGGTTGCTCTAGGCCCTGCCAGTCATCAGCTCTGGATCCAAACTTCTTCAGCTGCTGCACACTTAGTGGATGGTGGTCATGGCATCTCCCTGAAGAGGGAGGGGGAAGGAATGCCAAGTGCTTTCAGACACAGGAAATGAAATGGGAACGCTTCTAATGAAGTGGGTGTAGCCCAGAGTATTCCTGTCAGCAGACTTAAAAGAGGATAGAATGTAGAAATGTTGGAGTCAGCTGTTTTCTTCCCTTGGGGTATGAAGTTTGCAGCCTCTTATGCAAGTCCTGAGAAGTTGTCAGAATAACACTGAAAACACTCCAGACACCAGCCAGAAACAGGGAACCTTCCTGGATGTGACAGTATTGGGGAGGTATAAAATTCATCTGAGGTCTGGAGAGAATGCTGTCCTCCCTTGGAGCACAGGAATGAGCTGCTGGAGCAACTCTGCATAAACAGATAAGAAAACACTGGTTTTCATGTTTGCTTTGGTTTGGTAGCACTCCAAATAAGGAGCTGCTTGAGGCAGGAGATCTTTGTGCAGTCTGGGAAAGATATTCTGAAGGTCACAGATTCTTTGCAGTGCAGGTGGCAGTTTGCTGCTGTGCTTTGCTGATGTTGCCTCCTTGCTGGCTGAATAGTGGGTGTTATCCAAGGGATGTGTTGCTGGGTGTCTGGTCAAAGTGAACCTGTGTCTGTTGAGGGCATCTGAACAAGAGTCAGTGTCAGAAATAAGAGTTAAACAATCTTGGCAGAAGAATTTAAACCTTGATGCTTTTGTTCCATTTGAATCAGTCCAGGCTGCATCCAGGAGTTGATCCTCCAGCCTTGCTGTGATAAAGATAACTGAAAGTGGGTGAGGGCTTCCAGAGGGAGCTACTGTGGGACAGGGAGCTATTGGGCAGCTAATGGGAGATGAAGGTGATGTAAAACTCTTCCACTGAAGTCTGTGCTGGAGTTATTGTCACAGCAGGGTGGTGGCCTTGGAATCTCTGAAGATAGAGTTGTTTTGGAAAAGCTGCTTTGGAAAACAGCTGGCTGCTGGGGCTGTTCCAGAGGCCATGGATGTGCAAATGTCAGGAAACAGATGTGTGTATCAACAGCATGAGGAGCTGGTACTAGTTCAGGTCTGTAGCTGAATGAGTGGATCAACTTTGGAATGGAAATCCTGTAAATTAAGATGTGTCCAAGTCTTTGTGAGTCTTGGACATGCACTGCACAGAGAAGTTGTTAGCCTATCTTAAGTTACTCACAGCCATAGGAGTGCTCTGAAACAGGTGTCTGAGCTGATTTGGGTCTGTGAGTCTGTACTTCAGGGCTGTAGTGCAGCTCCTGCCAGCTGAAGTGGAGCATGGCCCAGTTTAGAGCAGTTCCTGAACTCCAGCCTGCTCCTTGCTGAGTGAGGGCTCATTCTTTGGGGAGGGAAAAGGCAGGAAGGGAGAGTGTTAGAAAGGTAGAATGTCAAAACTTGTGAGACTTGATGGGGCTGAGGTCTGTAGGTTGAGTGTTTCCTGGTTCATCTCCTCTGAGATGGATCTGTTCCTCCTTTCTCTGCAGCCTGCACCCCCCTGCATTTAAGCTGAAGGAGTTTGTTCTTATTAATCATATTGATGAGTTGGAATATTAGGTTAACAATCCTGTGCTAGCCTGGGCTGGTGTGGTCCATGTGTGGTTCTGCTGGTCCTGCTCATGGAAGTTTCTCCTGGCTCAGTGAGCTGACCTGTGCTGAAGCTGACTGTGCAGCCCTGGGCCAGCTGCCCATGCAGTGTGAGGTGAAGCAAAACCACTGGGTAACTTCAGGGCTTCCTTTGCCAAGAAATTCATGTAACACTGTCAGCTATTTAATGAGATAAATACTTCACTGGGGCTTTTGTCTTGAGTATTTTGGTTCTAAGCCAACAAATCCCCAGTGAAGCAACTCCTTGCATAGCTGAGAGTAGCAGCAGTCCTTTGGGTAACCAGAGTCTTCAGGATTGGGTTTCTAAATATCCTCAGCTTTCAGAGTAGTCCTTGCTACTGGGTGAACACAGGGCAAAAATATCAGATTCTCTAACTTCTGACACCTTAAATGAGCAGCTTCCCTGTGGTGAGGTCTCCTGCAGGGGTTAATGTGGGGATCTGACTGTAATTCCCCAGTGAAGGTTTGTGTTGTTGTCCTGGGTAGGTTTGTTTGAAATGGTCTCTGCTGCTATTCCCCAGCATCCTGAGGACTCTGGAGAATGGTCTTGCACTTGGGCAGGCAGGGAGTGCAATAGCCATGGCATGTGCTTTCTCATTTAGGGCAATCAGATTCTTGAATTTAATATTCCTGGCTGTGCACAGCCCCCTCCAGCAAACCCTGGCAGGCAGAGGAGAGGTTGGAGGAGCATGAACTGCAGAAATGATAGACCTGGAGCTCTCACTCATGGGACAGCATCAGGAATTGGTACTTGACTTCGATCTCAAACTAAACAAGAAACTATGTTAAGAGTTCACAATAAAAAAATCAGTGTTTTTGCTGTGGATGCAGAGCTCCAGAGTTCCTGTGTGTGCTTCAGTGAGCGGGAGGTGGGTAGGGCAGGTAAATAAACCAGCACCAGCCTTTCCTTGGGTCTTGTGATCTCCCAACTGCTGGGTTTTGCTAGTTAAAAGAAACTAGTAGGAAAATTAATGCTTAATCTTAATGACATGATTATCCCACCGTGCCCTTCCTCTTCATGGCCTTGATGGCTTGAGTTAGATGGCAGGCTGGGACAGGCTGGGCCTTCAGCTGCTTTCCCTGTCTGTTTGGTGTCACTGTGGTTATTTTGGTCTGGCTGACCTGTGGCTCGAGTGTCAGTGCTGGGGCTCTTGTGGGGAGCAGGGAGGGGTGAATGCCCAATTCCCTGCTGGAAGAGGGGGGAGGATGAAGAGAAATGGCTTCATACAGCAGGAAGCAGTCCCTGTTCCTCAGGTCAGTGTCCAGTGTGTGTGTAGGCTGACCTAGCACAGGTTCAGGCTGTGTAGTTCAGCTGCCTGTTCCCTCTGCAGAGCTGACTTCTGTCTGACTGGAATCCTCAAACATACTGGCATTAGCAGAAAGTTCCTGTCCTGCCATGGAGTGTGCTCACTGTCTGCAGCATTGGTGGCCACTCTGTTCAGTTGCTTCCTCCTGTGACCATCAGCTGGTTATCCAGGTCCTGGGTATGTCCTTAGCCCAAGGCCATCAGTGACCACTCAAACATCTGAAAGATATTTCAGCTTCTCATGTGAACATGAAGCCATATAAACTTATATCCAAGCCCCAAACTATCCTTAGATGATGCTCTGGTTCTCCATAATTGGAGCAGTCAAGGCTCTGGTGCTGCCCTGCCTGCACTGACCAGTGGCTGTCCACAGTGAGCTCAACACAGATGTGCTCACCTAATTCCATTGCAGTTCATGTAGCACAACCAGATGGCAAAATGCATCAAGATCTGTGAAATATAGGTCAGGCTAAGACTTGAGGATGTCAACAAGCTCATGTCCTTGTTTTGCTCTGAGATTCACTGCTATCAGATTTCAGGAGGCCATAACTCAGACACACTGTGATTCACACAGTGTTTGTGCAGAATGTTGGTCTGGAGCAGCAGTGGAGCTGATGGACTGCCCAGGGAGTTATAAACACAAGATTAAACCAAAACTGTTCTCTTGCAAGCTCTCTTTAGAGGGGAAACTCTAAAAGGTGGAAGCCTCCTCCAACTGGTAGAGATGCAAAGCTGCTGCTGAGCCTCTTGAACCTGCAGTGACCAAACTGCTCCTGGCCAGAGCAACCAATGCTGCTCACTCACCATCCAAAGCCACTTGCTGGTTTGTTTCATATCAACCTTTCTCATCCTGTCAAACAGTGTTTGCCCTTCCTCAGAAGAGGGAGGAGAGTCCTGACCATGCTACTTGCAAGGACCCAGCTCTGAATTACAAAATCTTCACTGCTTAACCCAACTGGACTCAGAGCAATGGCTTCATAGCTCTGGTTCCTGAAACATCCCACAGCACTCAGAAGTTTTACTCCTCAGTTTCTGTCCTACCTGCCATCTCCAGTGGGTGGTACTGGCTTAACAGCTGGTGTCTGACTGCCTGCTGGTCAGAGCAATTTGAGGTGAGATGTCAGCCTATGCTCAAGTGCTTTGTGTTGTGTAAGCTGCTGAGATTCTCCAGCTGCTGGCACTCACAGGCTCCAGAGTAGCTCTGAAACTGTTGGAGGTTTCCTATCAAAGCTGTCAAATGTTGGATTGTTTAAACTTGAGGCATAAAGTAACCTCAAGCAGTCACAGCTGGACAGGCCTTGCCCTGGAAACTCTCTTGAAGCTCTCCTCTGTACTGAGGCTTGAGCCTTATTCACAGGACACTGCTCCAGTTTGACTGTTTTAAACTTATAAATGGATATCTAATATTGGCTGGGAAAATGCAGCATGTACATAGAGTTTCTTTGGGGATACACTCAGGACAAGGAGCAATTGACTTTTGGGGCATTTTCTTTTAACAAACAGCCTGTGTTAGGAGAGTAGAAGGGGAAAGTGGTGATCCAGAGCAGATGCAATCAGCTGTAGCATTTATCATCCACAGGGAAGTGGGAGTTGTGAAGGGTACAGGAAATGTGCCTAAATTTGTAATTGTGTATTTGGAAAGCATTCCTGTTCTCTGCAAGCAGCAGAGCTTAGTGCTCAGGGAGGCCCTAGGATTCACTTGTGGGTAACTCTGGATGCAAATCAGCTTGTTCTGCTGTTCCTGCCATGGTTTTGTGTTTCTGCACCACTCAGGAGGTTGGTGCTGGGGAGTGGTTGGCAGTGCTGATCCCAGGGGATGCTGATCCCACGTGAGGAACGTGGCCAGTAGCCTGATGACCTGGAATGCTGTGGGATAAGGGTGCTGAGGCAGCAGGATGGGTGTGGGAAGCATTTAGGTGCTGGTTCTGTTTGGATCATGTTGGGTGGTGATTCCTGGTGTGCAGCAGGAATGGGAGGGGGAGCTGCTGCCAGTCTGTGAGGGGACAGCCTGTGCCCAGAGAAAAGCTGCTGTCAGGTGCATTTCTGAGCTGGGCACCCCCTCAGGTGCCCCAGCTACCAGACCACCTGCCTGGCTCCAGGGCTGTCCTTGGGCCTGCTGGGAGATGCAGAATATTGTGGTTTAAGTGCCTCAGGAGGAAAAGGTGCCTCTAGAAACTCCTTTTGTCCAAATGCCTCAATGCCCTCAGAGCTGCCTCCTGCCACTGTGGCACTGGGATGGCTCTGTATGGCATTGGTAGTCTGAAGTTCCTTCCTTGTGAACTTGAGAAAGGAGGAGGGAGCTAAAGGTCAAGCTCAGTTACCTCTGTGAACTGAGTAATTGCTGTTTGAACAGACAAAGCTCTAGTAACACCCATTGTGTGCTGGGTGCTCCTTACCTGCCTCACCCTGGCAAGGTGTGTGTAACATCCATCCACTTCCACAGGGTGGAAGTGCTGGAGGGCCCACTGGTGGGGAGGAGAGCTTGTATTACCTTACCTCTTTTCCAGGGAGGCTCTGCAGACTGAGATCCTGCTGCAGGGGCTGCTGCTCTGTGGTTCCCCCAACTGTGGAAGGACCCACCAGCAGTCTGTGCTGACTGCAGATCAAACCACCCTCTAGAACTGGTACAGCTGGTCCCTGAGCATGTCACTAACTCTGACCTCTTCTTCCAGTTGCAACCTGCCTACAGGTGGATCCCAGTACAGAACCTGCAGCATCCTTAACTCTTGGCACTCCTGCACTTAGACCACGATGGCAGGTCGAGGTGGAGCTGCCCGACCGAACGGACCAGCAGCTGGGAACAAAATCTGCCAGTTCAAACTGGTTCTGCTGGGCGAGTCGGCGGTGGGGAAATCCAGCCTGGTGCTGCGCTTTGTGAAGGGGCAGTTCCACGAGTACCAGGAGAGCACAATTGGAGGTGAGTGCCAGCTCCAGATGCCTGTGGCCAGGAGGTGCTGACCTTGCTGGGGTGTCAGAAGCAAGACTGGCTATTTTGGTCTGGTCTGGGATTTTTGCTATAAATAGAGGCAAACAGTTAATGCTTTAACTCTTGGTTCACAATTTGTTGGTATAGTGATCAGCACAGCAGAGGATAATGCTATGGCAACCCTGCACTTTGCCTCTGAGGCTTTGTTTTCAGTGCCTCAGCTCCAGCTTCTAATTGGAACTGAGGCTTTCAGCTTGGTTTATAGCCCTTAATTATCTTTTCAGACCATGACCTGGGATTTTGGGGCTGTTTCTAGCCTGATACTGTTAACTATTTTCACAGTGCTTTCAGATCTAGTAGTTTATTAGCTTGAAATCGTTAGCACGGCGTCACCAATCAACCAAGGCTGGTTGGTATGTGGGTGTCTGAGCAGCAATACTGGGGGGAGTCTGAGAAAAGGCTTGAGTTGTCCTTCTGTGACCTGTGCAGGAAGTAAGCACAGCTCAAAGTGTGACTTACTGGCAAGCAAGGCCTAATGCTCCTCTGTGGAGGGCTGTGCTGTGCCTCAGTCTGTATCTGACACCTGGGCCTTTGTGCTGGGTGTAACACATGGTGTTAGACTCGCTGGGACAAGAAAACAGCCAGTTACTAAACTGGAGAGTGTGGTGTAAGTGGGCTGAGTTTGGTGCTGCTATTGGTGCTCCCCAGACATGATGATGATGGTGGTGCCACAGCTGAGCTGTGTGATCCTGTCAGGGCCTGCTGGGAGGGTCTGGCAGTGTGATGGTCCAGGGGCCAGCTGCTGCCTGAGCCCTCTGGGCCACCTTGGTGGTTGGTTCTTGTTCCTGTGAGCAGGGAGTGTGACACAGCAGAGCTGCAGCTGCCACAGCCAGTAGCACTGGGCTCTCCAGGGCTCAGCCTGCTCTGAGCTCCTGTGCTGGCTCTGGGCCCTGCCCTGCTGCAGCTGAGGCAAACCCCCTTCTCTTGCAGCTGCCTTCCTAACACAGACAGTGTGTCTGGATGACACAACAGTGAAGTTTGAGATCTGGGACACGGCGGGGCAGGAGCGGTACCACAGCCTGGCCCCCATGTACTACCGGGGGGCCCAGGCTGCCATCGTGGTCTACGACATCACCAACACAGTGAGTGTGGGCAGGGCTGGGGGGCTGCCAGGAGTGCCTGGGAGCATGGCTGGGTCACAGCCCTGCAGGTATCTGGCTGGGGGTGCCAAGTTCTTGAAAACTGCTCATGGCCTCTTCCTCGGCTCTGGCCAAGGTTGTGAGCTGATAAAGGATCCTGCTGCCAAGTGCTGCCGAGGCAGAATGCTTCTCACAGGAAAACCTTGTTCTAATCATATCTGCCCTGTGGATTCCTACATGGCTGCCCTTCCTGACTGCTGCCTCCTGTTTGCTTCCAGGACACATTTGTACGAGCCAAGAACTGGGTGAAAGAGTTGCAGAGACAGGCTAGCCCCAATATTGTAATTGCACTAGCAGGAAACAAGGCAGACCTTGCTAACAAGAGAGCTGTGGACTTCCAGGTGAGTGGGAATCCAGGGAAGCTGTTACCCAAGCAGGTCAGAAAAGCATCTTTTTGCTTAAGTGAGGGAGATGGCAGCTATGTAGAATATGCTCTGAGGGAGCATGAAAGTGAGGTTTTGTGCTGAGGACTGCAGGATGCCATTGTGCCCTGCCCTTCCCTTGCTTCTGTCACAGCACATGTGGCCCTGGCTGGTGAAAGTCCTGGGGAATGTGGAGGAGGAGGAGGCCCACAAGCTTCTGTCCTCAGCCTCCTTTGCTGCCTTACTCATGTGGGGATGTCTGCAGGGTGTGAAACAGCATCTTCTGGGTACAAGACACATGAAGAATCATTCCTAGCTTGTTCTTGCTCTTCACAGCTCTTACCTCATCTGAGGCAAGTGCTCAGGAGAGGCTCTTACCCAGCCCTCACACAGGATTCCTTGTGGTGCCCTTGCAATGGGTGACACATTCCCAGCTGACCTAGGTCCCAGTTGCTGTGTGTGCTCAGTCAGGCTGTGCCCCAGCTCAGCTGTGGGACACTGGGCATGCAGGGCTGCTGATGGAGCATGTCCCTGGGCTGTCCAGGCCCCCCCAGATGAGGACAGGGAGAGGGAAGGGAATCTCTGACCCAAGGTGGGACACAGTGTTTCTCCAGCAGCTAGTGCATTGACAAGTGAAGTACATAAAGTCTGCTTGGACCTCCTGGCAGGCTGCCTTTAGCACTGTGCTGTGATTGTTTGTAGGATGCACAAACATATGCAGATGACAACAGCTTGCTGTTCATGGAGACGTCAGCGAAGACAGCGATGAATGTGAATGAAATCTTCATGGCAATAGGTACAGCCTGTGTGTAGGGCTGGGGCAGCTCTGAGCACCTGCACTGCAGCCCAGGAGGGTCCTGTGTCAGCCAGGGCAGGTGTCCAGTTTGCCACACTGGTGTGACTGGTCATTCCCTGAGTGTGTGGAGCCTTAGCCTTGCAGAGCTGGTTCCCTGTCCCTGTGTCTGGGATGGTGGTGGAGATGGGAGCAGGTCTGATGCCACCCAGAGCTGAGGATGGATTGGCTGGGCAAGCTGCATGTTTGTCCTGTCCCAAACTGTTGTCAGCGAGGGCTCAGTCTGGAGCATCTGAACCCACCCTGGGGCTGAGCAGTGGGAGGAGCTTCACCTCTCAGCAGAACCCTGCTAACACCCTGTCTCTTTCTAGCCAAGAAACTGCCAAAAAATGAACCCCAGAGTGCTCCTGGTGGCCCGGGCAGGAATCGGGTGGTGGACCTTCAGGAGAGCAGCCAGCCCAGCAGAAGCCAGTGCTGCAGCAACTGAGCAGCTGCTGCGGCGCGCGAGCCCTTGGAGGACGTGACTGGAACCCACGCTAACGATCGCACTTACCGTAGGGCGGCTGCTGCCGGCGCCGCCGTGATTCTCCATCCCTTTCTGATCATAGGCTGGAGGGAGTTCTTCCGCCTGCACCTTTCTGTACAAATACTAATTCAATTCTAAGTCTTAAGTCACTTTTTTAATATATGAACTTCTGCTCTTCCCTCTTCCTGGTGGTGGTGGATGCAGGACCTGGTGTCTGCCCAGCCAGCGTGGCCGTCCCGCGGGTGAGGCCAGCAGCACCCAGGTCCCACAGCACTGTAGTTCACTATGGGAAACAAAGGGATATTGGGACACGTGTTTAAAGTTCCCTGTCTGTAAGAGCTGAGGCTGATCCCGTACGATGTGCCCAGAACAACCACTAAACTGTAGCATTAGAGACAAACTCCGGCTCTTGGGCCACTTATTGACCAAATCAATGATGAGTATTTGGGGTGGGGCAGAGGGAAGCAAAACTGGTTTCTTCTGTATTTTGTATTGTATGTTTCTCCATGTAACCAATCAGTATCTTGTCAATATAGTACATCCAACGAGCTGCCTGTTGTCTTTCTTTGTGTTGGACTCCAGCATGCCAACTCTTCTTTTCTCTTGGTTCTGTCGTAATGCACTAATCCTGTTGCAACTTTTGCAAAAAATCTTGTATAGAAATTTGTCCTTTTCTCGATGGTTGTGATGCCACTAATATTGTTAACCCTGCTCTGGTGGGAATACACAAGGTTTACTGATGTACAGAGGTGGGGTGGGGGAAACCTTGGATAACCTGTCGGTGGGAATGACATGTATTGCAAAAGCCTGTAATTCCACAAAGAATGAAGGGAGGTATTAAATGGCTTCTGTTGCCAGACTCTAACTGATGTTGGCTGCTGCCTAGTGCCTAATGCAGTGTCTTATGCATCCTGGTATTTAAGAGGAACTGTTGACTTAGTCTTCATCACAAACTTCAGTTTTGTGTGATTAAAACAAAATTTTTATAAACCTATCATAACAACAATGTTCATGTTTCTTAATGCAGCAGGGACTGGATATGAGCACAACAGCTCTGGTGGAGGCTGAGCTGGGCTGCTCCTGGTATGTCCCATACCTTGGTAGGGAACTGGGGCACTTCCTTCCTGAGGAGGGAGAAATGGGGCTCCTGAGCTTGGGCTGTGTTGGCTGCTCCTGCACAGCTGCTCTCCTCACAGTGATGCTGCTGGTGTTCACTTGGCTCCAGTGTGCTCAAGGAAGCTTGAGGGAAATTGTGGGAATTATTCCTTGCTTGTTACTTCTGGGGAAACTACAATGCAAGTTGGGAGGAGGTGGGGGGACAGTGTGTGGAGCTCTGCTGAGCAGTGGGACAGGCTTGGGATGGTGCTCCAGAATTGATGAACACAATGGCCTTGGAAGATACTGCTCTCCTGTCACTGCTGATGGACTATGAAACTCCAACACACTGGGACCTGGAGCCTATGTGGAAGAAGGAGCAGCCCCTTGCAGCTCCATCCTACCATGTGTGCTGCTGGCAGCACCATTTATGCTCAGGAGAGGATGAGGATGGAGATGGGCTGTATTTGGAACCCACTGCCCCCCTCAGCTGAGGGGCTGTGAGAGGCTCAGTCACAGGAGAGCTGTTGAATAGAGTTGTATGAACAGCCTTGGCTTGTGTGTCCTTCATCTGCTATCTGAGGTCACAGTGCCTCTTCCTCATGCTGGATTTCCTTAAAATTCTGAAAGCAGGAAGGGTCTGGAGTGATTTGGTGATGGAGTGCCTGGGATCATCCTCGAGCCTGGGCTGCCTGTAGGATGTGGGCTTCAGTGGCCCCCACATTTGTGTGGTGCTGTTTGTGCCTGGACTGCTGGAGGTGCCCAAGATCTCTGTGGCACCATCCAGTGCTCACAGTGTGGGGTGGACTGATGCTGGTGCTTTCCCTAGGCATGGAGCTTAACCAGTTTGGAGAAGGGATTCCCTGATCCCACTCAGAATAACTCAGTGGGCAATGTGTGCACTGCTGTTGCCATCTGCTGGCTCCTCTCCCTGGGTGCCTGGTTTCTTCCTTTCAGTCTCTGAAAGCATCTGTGATGCCCTAAGAAGGGTCTTGCTGCTTGCCAGAGCAGGTGCTCAGTACTGTGGCTGGGCCCCTGCTGCTGTTTCTGCTGTGTCTGAGCAATGGGCTGGCTGATCTCAGGGCAGCTTTAGCACAAACAGGCGTTCCTGCCTGCATACCTGCTGCCTGCCCACACACCTGCTGCCTGCCTGGGCCTGAGCATGGCTGTTTGCACCGCACCCGGGGTTGGGCTTTTCCCTCCCTGCTGCTGGGAGCTCAGGGTGGACTCCAGCAGCCCCGTGCCAAGCTGGGAAGGGGAAAGTGTGGGTACAACAGCCTCACACCACACCCAGGCAGGCAGCCCAAGGTGGTTCCCTCCCTATTGTGTGGGGATGGGTTTTGGCTGAGGCTGACAGTGGTGTGAGGAAGGGGCACAGGTGAGTGGGGCTGCCCTTCCTGCCTGCCTCCCTCAGCAGCACAGTGCTCCCATATCCCCTCCCCTCCCTCTCAGAATCATCTGGATCTGCTCTCTGGCCCCATTTTTGCCCTGAGAAGCAAGAGAGGTTCTTCCCTCTGTGCATCCCATTCCTCTGGCACCAAGAGTAGGGCGCAGCCTCCCCATCAATCAACACCCAGAGAACACAAGAAGATTCAATGCAAAAGTATTTTTATTGGATACAAAAACATTCCAGTTTAGTGAAAAAAATGACATCATGGCCGATGGAGCTTGTCTGGGCTTAAACCCGAGAATTGCTCCTGTCTGCTCCGGTCCTGCCGTGGCCATGGGGTCCCATCCTGTTACGCCTGGGCTTTGTTGGGGGCTCCGTCCTCAGAAGCTGGTCCGGGCTGGGGGGCAGCAGGGCTGACCTGGATGGGCACGTTCCTCTCGGGAGCGGCCGGCAGCGCCAGCTTGGGGGCCTCGATGCGGAGCTGCCCGTCCTTGGACAGGGAGCAGGTCAGCGCTTCGGCATCCACCTCCTCGGGCACGTCCCACTCCCGCTTCAGCACCTCGTACTTGTAGGAGAACGAGCCCTTCTCATCGACGTTCTGCGTCTCCTTCTGCCCCACCAGCACCACCTTCCTGCCCACCACCTTCACCGACAGCTGCTCGGGGGCGAAGTTCTTCACGTCCTGGCAGACCGAGAAGCCGTCCCCGGAGCCCTGGGTCGGGGTCATGCTGCTGCTCGGGGTTGTCTCCGCGGCGATGGCTCCGTGGTTGCTCAGGAGCTGCTCGAAGCTGCTCATGAACTCCCGAGCCTTCTCCATCTCCTGCTGCAGCTCGGTGAAGATGGTCTCTGCGTGTGGCCAGAGGGTCCTCACTGTGCCCAGCCGGCTGGCCAGGGAGCTGGAGGCGAATGGTGCGAGGTGCATCCGGCAAAGCATCGCTGCTGCTGTTGTTGTTATTGCTGCTGTTGCTGCTGGTGTTGTTATTGCTGCTGCTGCTGCTGTCCCGTTTCCAGTGGGCTGGAAGCGCTCTGTCCCGCCGCTGCCGTCGAAGGGTTTTATACCCGTTCGCTGGGGGCGTGTCCCTGTCCCGCACATTACGTCACCCTCGGGAGAAGAGCTCAGCTCTTTCCAGCCCGTTCCAGCTCATTCTTGTTACTCACCCGTGAGGAGCGGCAGCGCTGACGTCGTGCCCGGCATACCTTCGCCCTGACTCTTACAGCTCTGCTCTCCTGGCTTATAATTAGCAGCATCACCTCAGCCTCCGAGCGGGATGTCTGAGCCACCCTTGCCAAAAATCTGTGCCCTTTGCATTTCCCAGGCATGGAGTGAGTGCGGGCTTGTCTCCTCCCTGCTTCCCCCCACCCTCAGCTGTGGTGCATTTCCCCCCCATCTGTGCCCAGGGAGGTCTCCTCACGTGAGACCAGAAGTCACCATGCCCAGGTGGGGTGCACAGTGGGATGCTGAGGGGTCAGGACAGGCTGGGGGTAGCCAACAGGGAGAGGGGCTCCAGAAAGTGCAGGAAGTGCCTGGCAGCAGATGGCATGGGACACGTACTTCAGGGGTGGGACTATTCCCTCTACTGGCAGAATTTATGAGCTCCTGGCACAACGGAGCCTGGCTTTACTGAGCCCCCGGAAGGAGGGCCAGGGAAGGGCTCTGTAGCCCCCCGGCCATGGCCCCACGGGCCCTGCTGCATCACGATGGCTCTGCAGAAACCTGAGCTCCCAGCGGTGACTGCGGCTCCCTATTTGTGGCATGTGACTTGTCCCCAGAAACAGGCGCTGCTATTTTGGCTGGTGGATAATCAGCCTCTCAAAAATAGGCGATGGCTCCAGGAGGGTGCGTGGGGAGAGAGCGTTCTGGAAGGGACACACCCCTGGGCAGGGGAGAATAAAACCCGCTGCTCCCCTGCCCCAGCCCAGCACCGCTTCAGCCACTGCACCGAGCAGAGCTGCAGCACAACCAGGAGCACTCGTTGAGAGAAGAGATGCTTTGCCGCCTGCACTTTATGCCGCCAATGTCCAGCTCGCTGTTCCCGTGGCTGGGACCCGTCCGCACCCTCTGGCCACATCCAGGCACCCTCTTCGCCGAGCTGGAGCGGGAGATGAGGCTGGAGATGGAGAGGGCTCGGGAGTTCATGAGCAGCGTGGAGCAGTACCTGAGCAGCGGGAGCAGCCCCGGGCGGCTCGGCATCGCCGCGGACCGCGCCTCCAGCACCAGCGCAGCCCTGACCCAGGGCTCCGGGGACGGCTTCTCGGTCTGCCAGGACGTGAAGGACTTTGCGCCCGAGCAGCTGTCGGTGAAGGTGGTGGGCAGGAAGGTGGTGCTGGTGGGGCAGAAGGAGACGCAGAGCACAGACGAGAAGGGCTCGTTTTCCTACAAGTACGAGGTGCTGAAGCGGGAGTGGGACGTGCCCGAGGAGGTGGATGCCGAAGCGCTGACCTGCTCCCTGTCCAAGGACGGGCAGCTCCGCATCGAGGCCCCCAAGCTGGCGCTGCCGGCCGCTCCCGAGAGGAACGTGCCCATCCAGATGGGGCCAGCGGTGGCACAGGCAGCTGGCAGCACTGAGGAGGGAGCCGAGCGGGCCAAGGCGTGAAGAGGAGCAATGGGGACCAGGCTGAGCCTGGCTACGGGGGCAGCTGCTGGCCGCAGAGCGGGACCGCGCTGGGACTGCGCGATGGCCCGGGGGGTGGTGTCTGCCCAAAATATGCGGCTTTTTTGATATATAATAAATATTCCTAACTTTTATTTGTGTAGTTTCGGTGTTTCTGGTCTTGCCTAGTCCTGTGCTTTGCAACACAACGCCTGTGCCCACGCAGCGCGATGGCAGGGTGGGCAACGGGGCTGTGCTTGCACCGGGCATGTCCCTGGCACCTGCCCTGGCACAGGAGGTTGTGCGAGGGGCTCCAGGCCATGCACAGCACTGAGAATCCCGGTGAGGTCCTGAGCATCCCCCTGGGTAGCCTTGGAACAATTGACTCCCATCTTCGGGATGGTGCTGGAACACTCCCGTGCCGTGCCCGCCCCGCCACTGCTGGTCCCTTCCAGGCGCTGCCCGCAGCTCCGCGCACCAGCCCGACGCTAAACCGCGCCCCCCGCGGCTCTCAGCAAGCGCCGTGCGGGCGGAGCCGGTTCGCTGGTACCGGTCAGGAGGCGCTCGGCCGCGCCCCGTGCCGGCTGCGGGAGGCGGAGGGCGGCTCACACACCGCATTTGGACAAGAGGGCGTGGCCATGCTCCATATTTGCGGGAGTCCGCGGAGTGCGGAGCGCGCCGTGCGCCGCCGGACCGGCACCGGTACCGGTTACCGGAGGGGTGGGGGGGGGGTTCCTCCGGGCACCGATAGCTCGGCATCTCCCCGTGAGGGGCTGTCGCGGTGGGGCGTCATGACCGGACCTCGATCCTTTCTGGACGGTTCGCGCCGCCCGCAGTCCCGAGTGGGGGCTCTGCTCAACTTCGGGACAGCGGGTGCCGTGAACCGGCCCCGGGAGCGCCGTCCCGGGAGCGCCGGCCGCACCTCCGCCGCCGCCGCGGACTACAGATCCCGGCATTCCCGGCGCGCAGGCGCAGTGAGCGCGGGGCGCACGCCGGGCCCGGCATGGCGGAGCCGGAGGCCGCGCAGCCCGGGCGGCCCCCGCCGGGCCCGGGCACCGGAACGGCGGCGGCGGCGGGGGCGAGCGGGGGAACGGCTGGAGGAGCGGGATCCAGCGACCCGGCACGGCCCGGGCTGAGCCAGCAGCAGCGGGCGAGCCAGCGCAAGGCGCAGGTGCGGGGGTTCCCCCGCGGGAAGAAGCTGGAGAAGCTGGGGGTCTTCTCGGCTTGCAAGGTGGGGGACAGCGGGACAGGGAGGGCAGGGAGGGCAGGAGGTGGGTTGAAGGCTGTGCATGCACGGGAGATGCAAGGACGGGCATGGGTGGGGGTGCAGCAGGGGGTGCAGGAGTGGGGGTTCAATGCTGTGCACGGGTGGGGGCTGAAGGACAAAGGTGCTGACCTGAGTGAGAGATGTAGGAGGGAGTTGCAAGGACGTTTATGGGTGTAGGAGGGGAATTTAGGGGCTGCAGGAGGCTGAGTGCGAGAAATACATGGACAAAGGATGCGGGAGTGGGTGCTGGGATGTTCATGGGGTGCAGGACTGGGGTGCTGGGCTCTGTGCAGGCAGGGGGTGCAGGAAGAGAGTGCTGAGTTATCCAAGGCAGGTGCGGGGATGTCACTGGGCAGGACCTGCAGAGTCCTGGGGCTGCACGGGGGAGTGTTGGGGTGGTGGGTGATGCAGGGTGGGGTCTGAGAAAAGCTGGGCTTGGTGAAAAGGGGTAGGTGGGAGCCAGGGAAATCCCTTGGCCACAGAAGGCAGCAGCTTCAGCACATGTGCAACTGCAACAACCACTCCTGTCCCTCATCCCAGGCCAACGATGCCTGCAAGTGCAATGGCTGGAAGAACCCCAACCCCCCCACAGCCCCTCGAATGGACCTGCAGCAGCCAGTGACCAACCTGAGCGAGCCGTGCCGCAGCTGTGGCCATGCACTGGGTAACCCTGGGGGGCCTCCCGGGCAGGGCTGGGCTGCTGATCCCACTGCCTCACTGTGCCTTTCTCTCCGGCACAGCTGACCACGTGTCCCACCTGGAGAATGTCTCTGAGGAGGAGATCAACCGTCTGCTGGGCATGGTGGTGGATGTGGAGAACCTCTTCATGTCAGTGCACAAGGAGGAGGACACGGACACCAAGCAGGTGTATTTCTACCTGTTCAAGGTGCGTCTGGGGCTGTGCATGTGTCACTGCCTCACTCATGAGGGGACTTGTGCAGAGTCTCTGGTCACTGTGGGGGAATGGGGGCTGCTGTCCCACTGTTTGTGCTCTGTTGGAGCTGGTGCTGAAGCTGGGGCTGTGAACATCCCACAGCCCAGAGATCTGGAGCAGTCACCCTCTTCTGGAGTGACTGCTCTCCTGGCCTTGAATTCCCTAGAGAGGCAATTTCTAGGGGATGAATGGGTGTGCTCCAAGGGCAGCATCAGTGCCTTCCTGGCTGTAGAAATTGGAGCAGCCCCATGGCAGCATTCAGCCACCTCCACCTTTCCTGGGACTCTACTGACAGTGTCTGATGGTGTCTTTGCAGCTGCTGCGAAAGTGCATCCTGCAGATGAGCCAGCCTGTGGTCGAGGGGTCCCTGGGGAGCCCCCCCTTTGAGAAACCAAACATTGAGCAGGTGAGGCTGCTTCAGGCTCGTGCACTGCCCTGATGACTTGTCCTGTGTTCTGCTGCTCTTGCACAGTGCCTTCACTCTCTGTGAGGCAGCATGGAAGTACCCAGAGCAGCCACCATCACCTTCCCACTGTCCCCTCCACTCCCCAGGGAGTCCTGAATTTTGTGCAGTACAAGTTCAGCCACTTGCCGCCCAAGGAGCGCCAGACCATGTACGAGCTCTCCAAGATGTTCCTGCTGTGCCTCAACTACTGGAAGCTGGAGACACCGTCCCAGTTCCGTCAGCGCTCCCAGAATGATGATGTGGCCACCTACAAGGTCAACTACACCAGGTGAGGGCAGGGGGCCACTGAGCCAGCCACCCTGGGGTCTGACTCTTGGGATTGTCAGTCCTCTAGGAGGGCAGGCACCCAGAGGGGCAAATCTTCTAAATGTCAGCCGTGCTTTTCATCCATCTGCTCTTATTGCCCCTGCTCCCATTGTCCCAGGAGGGATGTGGTTTCTCTAGGGTCTCTGGTTCCAGCTCTGTCACCAGAGCCCCTTCCTGTCCCACAGGTGGCTGTGCTACTGCCATGTGCCACAGAGCTGTGACAGCCTGCCCCGCTATGAGACCACCCACGTTTTCGGGCGCAGCCTCCTCAAGTCCATCTTCACGGTGACCCGGCGGCAGCTGCTGGAGAAGTTCCGGGTGGAGAAGGACAAGCTGGTGCCAGAGAAGCGGACACTGATCCTCACTCACTTCCCCAAGTAGGTGTCCAGTGTGGAGATGGCTGCTGGAGCACTGAGGGGACTCCTCCTTTGGGGTGCTAGCATGCTGATGTGCTACTCCCTTCCAGGTTCCTTTCCATGCTGGAGGAGGAGATCTACGGTGAGAACTCTCCCATCTGGGAGGCTGATTTCACAGTGCCAGCTGCAGAGGGTGCCCAGCTGGTGTCTCGCCCAGGTATTTCAGGAAGCAGCTCCCCCTGTTTGGAGGCTGTGAGATAAAGGGTCAGGGTGTGCCTGAGCAGTGGCAGTGCTGCCATGGCATGACAAGGCATTTTCCAGCATTCATGGGCACCACGGGTCTGTTGCAGCTGCAGTCAGCACCGTTGCTGTGCCCACCACTCCCCTCTTCAGCAAGAAGCTCAGCAGCAGCAGCTCAGCTGCCAGCCTGGATGCCAGCACCCCAGAGCCCCTGCCAGGTAAGGTGACATGAGCCCACGCCAGAAAGCTGGAACTGTCCATGGTCCCTCCCATCACTGGATGGGCCACTCTGCTCCCATCCCAGGAGAGAAACGAAAGCTGCCTGAGAGCCTGACACTGGAGGATGCCAAGCGGATCCGTGTCATGGGAGACATCCCCATGGAGCTGGTGAACGAGGTCATGCTGACCATCACCGACCCTGCTGCCATGCTGGGCCCCGAGGTACGGGCTGGGCTGGCTGGGATGCTTCCCCAGCGTGCCAGGGTGGAGTGGAGCTCCCCCAACAGAGGGTGTGCAGGGCCAGTGACCCCCCCGTGCCCCCAGACCAGCCTGCTGTCGGCCAACGCGGCGCGGGACGAGACGGCGCGGCTGGAGGAGCGGCGCGGCATCATCGAGTTCCACGTCATCGGCAACTCGCTCTCGCAGAAATCCAACAAGAAGATCCTGATGTGGCTGGTGGGGCTGCAGAACGTCTTCTCTCACCAGCTGCCCCGCATGCCCAAGGAGTACATCACTCGCCTCGTCTTTGACCCGTGCGTGGCCGGGGGGGTGTGAGGGGGCCACTGTGGGGGGCTCCCCTTACCCTCGGCCATGCTGCCCACAGGAAGCACAAGACCCTGGCACTGATCAAGGATGGACGAGTGATTGGGGGCATCTGCTTCCGCATGTTCCCTACCCAAGGCTTCACGGAGATTGTCTTCTGTGCTGTCACCTCCAATGAGCAAGTGAAGGTGAGAGAAGGGAGATGGGCGCACAGGTGTGCCCCCCAAAGCCTGGCATGGGCAGGATGGTCTCTCTGTAGCTGGTGTAGGGCTGCCCCAGCCCCTTGGGCTGCCAGACCTGCTCAGCACTGACCAGCCCAAGCAGTGGTAGTTGCTCCAGGACATCTTACAGCTGCCATTTCCATGAGTGGGAGGGAGTTGTTTATCCCAGCTGGGGCTGCCTGGAGGGGTCCCTGTCTCATGGTACTTCCCCAAGGGCTATGGGACACACCTGATGAACCACCTGAAGGAGTACCACATCAAGCACAACATCCTCTACTTCCTTACCTATGCAGACGAGTACGCCATTGGCTACTTCAAAAAGCAGGTGAACTCCTTTCCCTGGGAGCTGCCCCCAGCTCTGCTGCACACCTGCCCCCTCCCAGCTACCCCCTTCCACCTGCCCCTCTCTCTTAGGGATTTTCCAAGGATATCAAGGTCCCCAAGAGCCGCTACCTGGGGTACATCAAAGACTATGAGGGGGCGACCCTGATGGAGTGTGAGCTGAACCCACGCATCCCCTACACTGAGCTTTCACATATCATCAAGAAGCAGAAGGAGGTGTGGCCCAGGGGTGGGTGGGAGGGTAGGTGAGTACTGCCAGCCACCCCCTGAAGGCAGGGGAGAGGTTTGGGGCTGTGCTGGCTCTGAGAGCAGCCTTGCAGGGCAGCAAGGGGTCATTGACACTGGCCCTGCATGGTGGGTTTGTGGTGTCCCATATCACAGTGTGGCTCCCTGGAGCATCCTTCAGCCCCATACATCTGCTCCCTTGCAACGCCCTATCCCCTGCAGATCATCAAGAAGCTGATTGAGAGGAAGCAGGCGCAGATCCGCAAAGTCTACCCAGGGCTGACGTGCTTCAAGGAGGGCGTGAGGCAGATCCCCATCGAGAGCGTCCCTGGCATCCGTGAGTCCTGGCAGGAGGGCTCTGTCCTCCCTCCCCATGGCTGCAGTGCAGACATGGTGACACTGACTCTTGTCTTCCAGGAGAAACAGGATGGAAACCGCTGGGGAAGGAGAAGGGGTGAGTGCTGCGTGGGGGTCAGCTTGGACTGTGCCTCAGTCTTGGCATTTTCCTGGCCCTGGAATGAAAAGGAGCTGATGGGCACTGGCTTTGTCCTGCAGGAAGGAGCTGAAGGACCCGGACCAGCTCTACAACATGCTGAAGAACCTCCTGGCTCAGATCAAGGTGTGGGAAGGAAAGGACCCTCTGGGGTGCCTGTCTGCCTGAGCCCTCATAGCTGCCTCCCTTGGGATGGGCTGTACAGGACATTGCCCTTGGGGACTGCTGGGGTAGCCCAAGTGTGGGGGGAGCAGGACTCCTGAGTGCTGGAGTGAATAAGGGTTGTGTGTTCATTGCTCCAACTGTCCCCCACTTCTCCCCAGACCCACCCCAGTGCGTGGCCCTTCATGGAGCCAGTGAAGAAGTCAGAGGCACCAGACTACTATGAAATCATCCGCTTCCCCATTGGTAGGTTCTGTGTCTGGGATTGTAGGAGAGGGGGCTGAGGACCTCACATTAATTGTGGGATTTGTGCTGGAGACTCATGTTTGGGGTGGTGGGAGCCTCAGGGGGTGCAGGGGCGTGGGGAGGGGTCTGACCCTTCCCCACTCACAGACCTGAAGACCATGACGGAGCGGCTGAAGAATCGCTACTATGTCACCAAGAAACTGTTCATCGCCGACCTGCAGCGCATCATCACCAACTGCCGCGAGTACAACCCGCCCGACAGCGACTACTGCAAGTGTGCCAACACCCTCGAGAAGTTCTTCTACTTCAAGCTCAAGGAGGGAGGGCTCATTGACAAGTAGCAGGGGTTGGCCTAGACCTGCTGTGGCCACCGGCCCTCTCATGGGAGGGACAGGGCTCCTGTGGGATCCAGCCCCACTCTCTCTGTTGGTAGGAGCTGCTGGAGGGATTGGTGCTGCTGAGCAGCCTGGGGAGCTGGGCTTTCCTTCTTGGGGAGCCACAGGGGCTGGGGGGGATGGTGCTTTTATCCCTGAGGTGCTCTGGCTGCCTCTCCTAGGGATGGGGGTGAGGCTGGAGCTGCCTCCTCGGGATGTGCCCAGCACAGGGACAGCACTGAGCTCCTGCCTCTGCCTGGGGAGGGGGAGCCCCCTGACCCCTGTGCATCCCCCCTACCGGGGATCGTGCCTTCTGCCCTGACTCCCTGTGACAGGGCAGGGGCACACAAGTGCTTTGGTTTCTGCTCCGTCCATGTCCAGGCAGCCCCTGCCCCTCACACTGAATGTACGGTGGGTCAGCCCTGTGCTGCCCCCAGCGGTGCTGCTCCTGGGCCGGGGTCCTGATGGGCGGGGGGCTCTGCCCTGCACACCCAGCTCCTGCTGCCTCTGTCAGCTCTTCCCTCCCCACGGGGCAGGTCTGCCTTCCCTGCCTGTACATCCTCCCTGCCTGTCCCTGCTGCCAGCTGGGGGGTGGGGGGCTGCCCCAGTCCTGTCCCTCTGAGCGCCAGGGAGGGTGACTGCCCGATGCTGTGCTGGGCTCTGCTCCCTGCTCCGCTCTGGCTGGCAGCCACCTCTGCTCATCTCCCCCCTTGCTCCCCACTCCTTGTGCACCCCACCCCTTTCCCTGCCCCCCACTCTCCCATTCCACTTACTGGTGTTTTTGTTGGTTTGGTTTGTTTGTTTTGTTTGTTTGTTTGTTTTTTTAAATAAATGTCCTTGTGCAGCTCTGGCTCCATCCTTGGGGCTCACCCCAGCGTGGTAGGCAGGGGGATAACCTGGGATGTTCTGGAGGGTGTTGGGGAGGGTAATGTGAAGATCCCCGTGGATGGGCGGGGGTGCACTGGGCAGAATCGGGGTGCAGGGGTTGGTTGGGATGCACGGGGTCACGAACAGTCTGGGGTGCAGGGGTAGAAGAGAGGTCCACTGGGTTTTGGTTTTGGCTGCAATTCCCAGCCGGGATTCCGGGGGGGATCCCCGGGCGGCTCGGCTCGGTTCAGCTCGGCTCCAGCGTGGCCCTCCCTCGCTGGGCCCTCCCCGTGCCCCGCCCGCCGGGACCGGCCGGACGCGCCACCTCCGGTTTCGTTTCCCGGCTGCGGGAGCCGGGGCGGCGGGGAACGGGGCGGCGGGGAACGGGGCGGCGGGGAACGGAGCGGCGGGGAACGGAGCAGCGGAGAACGGAGCGGCGGGGAACGGGGCGGCGGGGAACGGAGCGGCGGGGAACGGAGCAGCGGAGAGCGGAGCTGCGGGGAGCGGGGCGGCGGGGAACGGGGCGGCGGGGAACGGAGCAGCGGGGAACGGAGCTGCGGAGAGCAGAGCTGCGGGGAACGGAGCTGCGGGGAACGGAGCTGCGGGGAATGGAGCTGCGGGGGTACCAGCGGGAGGCGGCGGCCCCGGCCCTGCGCGGCCGCAACAGCATCGTCTGGCTGCCCACGGGCGCCGGGAAGACCCGCGTGGCCGTGCACGTCTGCCGGCGGCACCTGGAGAGCCGGCGGGGCCGCAAGGTGGCCGTGCTGGTCAACAAGGTGCTGCCCTGCCCCAGGACCGCGGGAGCCGCGGGTCGGGGTCCTGGCCGGTGCTGAGTGCGGTCCTGTGCGCGCAGGTGCACCTGGTGGACCAGCACACCGAGAAGGAGTTCCACCAACTGCGGGATGCTTTCAAGGTGACATCCATCAGTGGGGACACCAGCCACAAAACTTTCTTTGCCGACCTGGTGAAGAAGAACGATGTTGTCATCTGCACAGCCCAGATTCTGCAGAATGCTCTGGTCAGCACGGAGGAGGACATGCACGTGGAGCTGACAGGTAGGTGCTAGACTACATATTCTGCCGGCCCCACAGCTGTGGCTGAGCCACACAGCTAAGCCACCATCTCACCCTGCTCCCCTCCCTGGCCTGGAGCAGATTTCTCACTGCTGGTGATAGATGAGTGTCACCACACGCACAAGGACGCTGTCTACAACAAGATCATGCTGAGATACCTTCAGCACAAGCTCGGTGGGGAGCAGAACCTGCCACAGATCCTGGGGCTGACGGCATCCCCTGGCACTGGGAGGGCAACATCCTTTGAGGGGGCCGTAGAACACATCCTGCAGGTGTGTACTGTGCCTCCTGTCCTGCTTCAGCACAGGTTGCCCTGGGGTTCCGCAGGGTGTTCCTTGGCATGGGGGTTGATGCCCAGATGTGTGGATGCTGGATAGCCCAGAGGAGTCATCCCCAAACTCACCAGGATGCCAGTGAGCACCACGTGCTGCTGCATTGTCCTGGGCAGCTGGGCTCAGGGTGGAAGCAGAGTCTTTGCCTCTCAGATCTGTGCCAACCTGGACACTGAGAAGATCACATCGATGCAGGATGAGGTGCAGCACCCACACAGCTGTGTCCCCCAACCCAAGAAGCAGTATGACCTGTGCCAGGAGAGAGAGAAGGTGAGGGAGGGCTGCTGCAGCTGCTAACTGGGTGGAAGATGAGACTCCCATCCCTGCTGGGTGAGGGGCTGAGTCCCTTCATCCATTTCACTCAGGCTAGTGTGAAAAATCGGTTGACTCAGAACTTTGGTGCTGGGGGATCCTGCAACTGTCTGGGTCCTGCCATGCAAGCAGCCACAATTTCTGGGTGCTAAGCCCCTCCCTGCTCCCAGGACCCCTTTGGTGAGCAGCTGAAGAAGGTGATGATGCAGATCCAGCAGTTCATGGGGGAGCCAGATCTCCCGCAGGACTTCGGCACGCAGATTTACGAGCAGCGCATTGTGGAGCTGGAGAAGAGAGGTGAGGGTGCAGCAGAGTGGGAGTGGCAGGGCTGAGCCAGGGGGACAGGCTGTGACTGGGGTGTCCCCTGGCCCCTCCAGCCACAGAGATGTTCCGTCGCAAGGCGCGGGTGTGCGCCCTGCACCTGCGCAAGTACAACGACGCTTTGCTGGTCAACGACACCGTGCGGATGGTGGACGCCCTCCAGTGCCTCCAGCAGTTCTACAGCACTGAGAGGGATAAAAAGGACCCCACCGAGCAGTTCCTGGCTGCCACGTTTGAGGGTAACAGAGGGGCCTGTAGGAGGGTGGTGCTGGCTGAATTTTGGGTGCAGGGAGTGTCCCTGACACCCCACTCGCCCGTGCAGAGAACAGGGCGAGACTGCAGGTGCTTGCTGGGGACCACCGCTATGAGAACCCCAGGCTGGGCAAGCTGGAGGGGATCCTGCGTGAGCACTTTCAGCCCCTGGGCAATTCTCGTGGCATTGTCTTCACCAAGACCAGGCAGAGTGCCCACAGCCTGTTCAGCTGGCTGCAGACCACGGCCACTCTCCATGGGCAGCACATCAGGGCTGCTGTCCTCACTGGTGCTGGCTACAGCAACCAGACCAGGCACATGACACAGGTGAGTGGAGGGTGGGCAGGAACGGGACTGAGCCCACTCTGCACATTTTGGGTGTGTTGTGGGTGGTGCCCAGGTCTCAGAGACCTGCTCAGCTGCTGCAGCATCACCCCCTTGTCTACCCAGAATGAGCAGCAGAATGTGATCAAGCAATTCCGTGAGGGAGCCCTCAACCTTCTCTTCTCCACCAGTGTGGCCGAGGAGGGCCTGGACATCCCTGAGTGCAACATTGTGGTCCGCTATGGGCTGATGACCAATGAGATCTCCATGATGCAGGTGCTGCCCAGGCTCCCTCTGGCCCTGCTGGGATCACCCAAATCTGCAGGGGTGGGACATGGGGGCTCTTGCATTCCCTGCAGGCAGCTCCTTGGGGATGAGCCCAGCCCCTGGCAGAACATCCCTTGGCAAGGTGCAGGGGAGGGTGGAGGTGGCTCTGTTCTCAGGGTAGCACAGAAGGGTTGGTTGTGTCCCTCCTCTGCAATGTGTCCCTCTGACTGCAATGTTTGGACCTTGCCCTGCAGGCCCGGGGCCGTGCCCGTGCTGAGAACAGTGTCTACTCTGTCCTTGCCAAAGCCAACAGCAGAGAGATGACCCGAGAGCTGCTCAATGAGGACCTGGTAGACCTCATGAAGAGGGCTATTCAGGCAGTGCAAGCCATGCCTGAGCAGGAGTACTGCCAAAAGGTGGGTGCTGGGTGCTGCTGTGGGTGCTGGCGGGGCCAGGCTGCTCTTGGTCCCCTCTGCACCCTGTGTTTGGCTGCCTGCTCTGTCTCAGGGAAGCACTGGATCCTGGGCTGGGGATGTGTGAGGGGCATGGGGCAGTGTGTGCCCATCCTGCCCTGCCTGTCCTGCCCTGTGGCTTGGGCTCCTGGGATGATGCATCCCTCAGTAGCCATGAATCTTTCCATGTCTGCCATCTCTCCTTATGCAAGAGCCAAAATGAGGGATGCAGGGCTCTAGGTGACTCTGTAAAATGCTCTTTATTTTATCCAGATGATACAGGAATTCACAGGTCATGGGTAACAAGAGAGAAGCCCACAGCTTTTCCAGCATCAGCTGTAGGTTCATCTGAAGCCAACTCTAGTTTTGGTTACTATGCATTATATACTTTTCATTGCAGAACATATTAAGACCTAACAACCAATCAATATTTTTACTATTACCTATAGCCTATCAGAACTACTAACATTATTATTCATGTTACTGTTTTCCAATCACAAAACATTAGTATGTTACAGTTTAAGCTAGAAGTTGTTTTTCAGTTTTCTCCCAGTGGAAGATTTTGAGATCTTTCTTTCTACTTGCAACATGGCATTTTTGTTTGCCTGTGAAAATCTTTTTTGCTTGGTAAAAGCATCTTTTGTTTGAGGCCGATTTATCCTTTGCTTAGAGTCATAAAAACCCCTTCCAACTCACTTGCTCTTTGGCTTCTTAGTTATCCAGTAAGACTGGCTCAGGAATTCTTTTCTTCTATATCAAAACTTGCTCTTATTTCTATTCCTTCTTCAGCTTCTACATTCAAAGATCTTTCTGTTACACATACACATCTGTGAGACCTTGCTGTCAAATCCTTGTCTTTCCCAACATCCTTGCCTGCAGTCCTGTGCTGACCCCTTGTCCTGGTTTCAAGGACAGGTATCTGCCAATAAAGGCAGAAGTTTCTCTTTCAAGTGGAGAATGTAAATCCTGTCCCTCCAAATTATTATAATTCTGAAATTAAGGGGCTCTCAGGCAAAGATAGGGGAATTAGGAATAACAATTCTTTACTAGGAAAATTAAAATAGAAACAGTATTACAAAGAACAATCCCAAAACACTGACAGAGTCAAAATACAACCTGACACTGTGTCAGTCAGGGTGTTGGCAGCAGTCCCATTAAATGGTGGCTGCATCCTCCTGCAGTGACAGATGTGGTTCTGTTGAAGCAGTGCTCCTGTAGAAGGTGCAGTTTTCCTCTGAAGGTCTAGAGATGATGTGGAAAGGTCTGGTTTTCCTCTGTAATTCAGTGGAAAGATGGATAACTTGCTGTTGAAAATCTCAGTTTTTTATCTAGGTAGGAAAGGCTTGGCTCCTCCCCCTGGGTGGAGCATCTCCCAATGGGATGGTGTAATTTTATCAGTCATGCAGTGGGACTGAATGGCTGAGTAGCAGATGATATCTTCCTGGAGGGAGCATGGGTTGTGGAAAAGATAAAGTTGATTGCATCACCCTGTCCCAAAGACGGCCCATTAGCAGGTAGTATATGTCACGGAGATAAGGAATCTGTCACAGCTGGTGACAGAATCCACATTTCTCTCCACATCAACCCAGCACACCCCTGTATCCCCCAGATCCGGGAGCTGCAGCAGGTGGCCGTAGCCAGCTGGCTGATGAAGGAGTCCAGGATCAGCGAGCGGCGGCAGCTGCACGACCCGGCGGCCGTTCGCCTGTACTGTGCCAACTGCGGCGCGGCCGCGTGCCGCGGCAGCGACATCCGCACCGTGGAGGGCATGCACCACGTCAACGTCAACCCCCACTTTGGGTAGGAGCCTCACCTGGGCAGGGATGGGCAGGCAGATGGGCAAGGGTAGCACCAGCCTGCTGCCAGCTCATTCTCAGGGTTTTTGGTACAAGGAGATGGCAGGAATTTTGAGTGTGGGAGCGCCTGTTGGTGTCCCCTGGACCATCACCCTTATTGGCTGGTGGCCTCTTCCTTCCAGGTCGTGTTACAGAGTTTCTTCTGGGAAAATGCAGTTCCAGCGGACTTTCAGGGACTGGGAGCCTGGCTGCCGTATCTCCTGCAAAGCCTGCAGCCAGGTGAGCACCAAAATTCTCCTGTGTCTGCAGCCCAGCCAGAGCTGGAGGGACAGGAAAGGCTGTGCCTTGTGCCCAGCTCATAGCTGCACGTGCCAGTGTCATGTGTGTGCTGCAGGACATGGACACGGGCTGTCTCCAAAGGAGGGACATGCCTTGGGAGCAAGGAGCTGCCCCATCCCTGTGTGTGTGGGGACACTATGTGTTCACTGGGTCACTGTCCCCTCCCTGCCCACACAGGACTGGGGGATGGAGATGCTGTACCAGCAGGTGAAGCTGCCTATCCTCTGCATCAAAAACTTTGTGGTGGAGACACCAGCAGAGAAGAGGAGATACAAGAAGTGGGGCTCTGTGACATTCCCCATCAAGGCGTTTGACTATGTGGAGTACTGCTCTGACACCTACGGTCTGTCCCTCTAGCACAGGCTCTGTTCAGAAGAGAACTATTCACAGGACATTTTCAGGGTGCTACATAAAAAGGGGAGGCTCTCTAGACCCTTGGACAGAGAGCTATGGCTCACTCCTCTCTTCCTCGCTGCTTTGAGCCCCAGCAGCACATCCCAAGCTGGACCCCATGGCTGCTGAAGGAGCTTTGCTGCATCCACGGAGGAAGGATGAAATACTGGGATTGAAAACCACTTAAACCCTTCCTTGCTCCCCATGCTGCTGCCTTCTCCTCCACAACCCTGCCAGGAAATTTCTGTGGATCCAGGACATACCCCAATGCTTTTCCACTCCAATTTATGAATTTGATGTGTCTCTATTAAAAACACACATGCTAGACTGAAGGGGCAGGGTGGCTGCATCACTCGTGGCAAGAGCTGGCTGGACACAGGAGGCTTAGAGGGGCGACATTGCCCTACAGCCAGAAATCACTGTACCCTGTGCCAGCAGAACAGGGGTCTGCCAGGGGGCAGTGGAGTCTGTGAGGCTGCCCCGGCCCTCCCCCATCTCACCTTCTCGAGGTGCAGAACGAGCCTGAACCCCTTTGGGCCAGCCCCGGGGATCCGTGCGGGGCTCCAGGCGTCCCCTCGCTCTCACCTGGGAGCGCTCTGGAAAGTCCTTTTGCCTCCGAGCTGCGGGGCAGCCGCGGGGCTTCGGCAGGGCTCGGGTCAGGACCGGGCCGGGTTCGGGGCGCGGGGTTCGGTACCGGGAGCGCAGCCCGTGCTGCCCCGAGCCGGCCGCTAGAGGGAGCCCCGGGCCGGGAACCGGGGGATAACCGGGAACCGGGAAAGGGAGCGGGGGAACCGGGAACGGTCCGGGGAGACCGGGAAAAGAACCGGGGGGACCGAGGGGCGTCCGGGGGGACCGGGAAAGGGACCGGGGGGACCGGGGGGTGTTCGGGGAACGGGTTAAAGATCCGGGGGGATCGTGGGATGTTCGGGGAACCGGGAAAGGGAGCGGGGGAACCGGGAACGATCCGGGGGAACCGGGGAACGATCCGGGTGGACCGGGGATATTCGGGAAACCGGGCAACGATCCGGGGGGACCAGGGCAAGCAGGGGGTGTTCGGGGAACGGGATAAGGATCCGGGAGGACCGGGGGATGTTCGGGGAACCGGGAAAGGATCCGGGGAACCGGGAAACGATCAGGGGGGACCGGGGGATTCCCGGGAACCGGGGGATGTTCAGGGAACCGGGAAACGATCCAGGGGGACCGGGGGATGCCCGGGAACCGGGGGATGTTCGGGGAACCGGGAAAGGATGTGGGGGGACCGGGGGATTCCCGGGAACCGGGAAACGATCCAGGGGGACCGGGGGATGCCCGAGAAGCGGGAAACGATCCGGGGGGAGCCGGGGAATGATCCGGGGGGACCGGGGGGTGCCCGGGGAAAGGGGGATGATGCAGTGAGCACAGGCGCTCGCACCGCCTCCCCACGCGTGTCCCTTTCCCGCGGGTTGCTGCCGCACGGGCCGGTGCTGGCCCGGGGGCTCCCAGCACCAGGAAACAGCTCGGCAGGTCACGGGTGACTCTGTGAGTGCTGGGGAACTGCAGAAGGTCAAGGACATGTGCAGGGAACCAGAGCCTTGCTCCTGCCTGACTTTGGTACCAGAGGTTCCCGCAGTGTCAGGCACACTTTTAGGTAGAGATGGCCCCGGGGAAACCAAACTCCTGTTCATCAGAAACTGGGTAATGAGGCCATTTGAGTTATTTGTAGCTCCCTGTGGGCTGGGATGGCCTCTCCTCACACTCCCTAGGCAGGATCCCTCCCGCAGGGACCCCAGACCGTTTTGCTCTGTTCAAATTGCCCTGATTTATGCTTGAAGAATTCACGTTGTGAGTTAGCCCAGTGGGTGCCGACAGCACTGGGTGGTGCAGCTTCTCACCAGCCCTGGTAGATCTGTCTGGCTGCTTGGGTGCCCCAAACCAGAATTTCTGTGACAAAACTTACCCCTTTTTGAGGGGGCGCAGCTGACTTTGTGGGATACGGGGCCAGGACAGCACTGTGAGTCTCTGTGGGTTTTGCAAGTGGGTCTGTATCCAGCCTCTGCTGGTTCTTCCCTCCCTGCTTCAGCTTCAGCTGCATCTGATTTCTCCTTCCCAGGGGCTCGGTCACCTTGGGCCTGGCAGCAGGGAGCAGCCGAGCTGCAGAGATTGGTGCTGCGACCTTGCTCGGTGTCCTTTGGGGCTGGCATCCTTCTGAGCCTGCATCCTTCTGAGCCAGCATCCTTCAGGACTGGCATCCTTCAGAGCTGGTCTCCTGTGGCCAAATCCCCAGGCTGGAAGGAGTCTGTGGCTCGAAGCACCTTTGCTTATCTCTGATTTTCCGGCCATCACGACTCGCTGCCTGTAAGAAGAGATGGGCACCATTAGCCCCGCAGCAAACAGCTGCTGCAGCAAGTTCTGCTGGCAGAAACACCACGAAGGGGTTTGCCCCTGTCCCACGGGCTGCCAGCGTGGGCACAGCCCCAGCAGTGCCTGTGGCCTCCTGCCCCAGCACCCCCCGTGCCCCTGGGTGTGCTCACAGAGTCAGGGCAATGCAGCAATTTATTTTTCACAGCTCATTTCATTTGTCATCAGTGCAGAGCAGTCAGAAAGCACTGATTCCCCTCTCAAGGCACCAGCTGGAAAAGCTCCAGCTCCTCCACCTGGCAGTGCCTCAGGTCAGCCCTTTCCCCAGGCTGGTGTTTAGTGGGACTTAGCACTCAGCCTGTTCGACTTATCGGGAAGGAGCCTGAGATGTGACTTGATTACAGCATGCAAGTATCTTCCTGGGGAGAAAACTGCTGGGTATTAAAGGGCTCTTTAACTTGGCAGAGAGAGGAATAATGAGAACTGGGGCTGAAAGATAAAGTCAGGCAAATTGAAATTTGAAATCCAGGGCAGGTCTGCAGCAAGGAGGGCACAGAGCAGCCGAAGCAGGACCCCAGGCACCTTTATCAAAGACATGCCTGGGGCTGGGGGTCCTGCCCTGCGGGTGGCTCCATCCTGCTTCGTGTTTCTGGCTCAGGCAGCAGCAGGATAAGCAGCAGGAGTCCGGTTGCATCCTGGGCGAGGGGGATGGGGACTGAATTTTGCTTCCCAGGCACATCTGAAAATCTGGCTATTGCACAGTATCTCTTCCAGAGCCCGGGAACACATCAGACCCTGAAGTGACCTTTCCCGGGACAGCTGGAGTTTCCCTCTCTATACCAGGGGAAATTCCAGTCTTCAGAAAACTGCTTGTACTCCATCCCGAAAACCAGAATCTCTCCCCATTTCGTTCCATCCCCTGAGCTCCACGGGAGCCCGCAGAGCGTGCGGGGGCGTCCCTGCCCTGCCCGGTGCTGACCGGCGGCCGCATGTCGAACGATCCCCGCCGGGAGTTAATCCTGACTGTTCGCATGTCAGGATGCTGGTGGATTAAACAAGGGGATTAGCATCAAACAATTTCCCTCGCGCCCCGACCGGGAGGCAGGAAATATAATCACTGCAGGTTTATTCTGCTTAGGTTAAAACAGCTCCCGGGAATGTAGCGTGCGATGCCATCGGAGCCACGGCACAGCGAGCCACTAGCCCGGGGCACCGCAGGAGCATCGGGACGAGGAGGGCAAAACCGGGGGCTGCTCATCCCGGGGGAATCAGGGAGGTGTCCCAGCTGGAGCCTGGAGTGGATCCCACAGCCCAAACATGCGCTGCCAGTGCAGGGGAGCCAGCCCGGCTTGGGGAAAGGGCTGCAGCCCTTCACTGGGTGTCCCCAGGAGGGTACAAAAGCCAGGACTGGGGAGACTCCAGCCCCCCACAGCCACCGAGCCCCCTGGCACCATCCTGCCGGCTGCTGCTGCCAGCCTGGGCTCAGCTGCAGATGGCAGAGGATGGAACAGCCTCGAGGATGTGAAGGCAAATCTGTTTTCCCAACATCTCCTGGGTTCCCGAGCCAGGGAATGGTGATGCTGCTCTGATCTGATGGCAGCAGTGCTGCAGGCAGCCAGTTTTCATCCCGAGATTGGTGCTCACCTGCAATCCCAGGGTCCCTGTCAGCACTGGGGCACAACCCTGTGCTCTCAGCCCAGTCCCGGGATTTTGATGGAAAAGCTCGTGCAGCCCTGGCTGGGGCACTACATCTTGACTTTTCTTCAGACCAAAGCACTGTGGAAGCAGCTGGACTCACATCCCTATGTCCTCACTGGCCTGGATCTTTTGGTCCCTGGAGGTTTCTTGGCTGCTTTCCTCTGAGGAGCATTCCCAGGGCAGCCAAGTCCCTGGTCAGCTGAGAACACGACCATCACACATGCCCACCTTGTTTTTCTAGGAAAGGGCTAAAAATACCATTCCAGGGCTGTGTGGAAGGGCCTGGGCAGATCCTCAGCTACTGGGAGTCAAGTGATTTACAGCCTGTAGCCTGTGCAGGGGCAGGGACAGTCCCTGGGCCAGGGCACGTCTCTGTGGGGCAGAAGAGCAGGGGAGCTGCAGTTTCCCCTTCCTCAGTGTTGCTGGGGGGTGGCCACTCTCCTTCTTGCCGTTTTGGGGTGACTCTTTTTGGGCTGGGCATTGGCAGAATGTGGCAGGGAGGGGACCCAGCACAGTGGGGTAAGACCCAGGGACAGCTGGCAGGTGCTGGCACATTCTGGAGTCTGCTTGGGATCCCTGGTAGAAGCTGCAATATCTGAAAATTCCCAAACAAAATTTCATGCACTAAATCTTAGGGCTGCAATTCTGCTGAGACCTGGCTTTATAATTGGATCTGTCAGAAACCCGTCACACTTAATGTGCAGCTGCCAGCATGTGTGCGACTCCTCAGCCACTGCACTGGCTCTGCTGGGCTCTGGGAAACCTGCTCCAGGGATTTTCCAGCTTGAGGAAAGGTCTAGTCCATACCTAAACCTCTAACTCTGGGAAGAGGGCAGTGCAGACCAGCCCTAGCTTTAACTTGAGGTGTCCCCTCCATGCCAGGGATGGGGTTGGTGAGGCAAAACAGCCCAGCCTGTGTGTGTGTTCTTCACCTGAGTAATCAATATGCAGTGTTTGATTAAAGGCCACAAAACATATTATCTTTGATTCTTCCACTTTATTTTTGTTGCCTTCATTTGTCCCTTGGAGATGAGAGTTGCTCTGGTACTTATTAGTCACAAAGCCCCAACCTCGCGCTGCGTTCCTGCTATCTGAGAAATGAATTATTAATGGTGCATTAAACAGAGACTGGAAAGGGGCCCTGGGACACTGATAATCAGGAGCTAATTGAGGAAGAAATGAGATACTGCTCCCATTGGAGAACGAGGACTGTGCAGCTCTGTGATACCAAAGGTGACCCTGCTAAAATTCCTGGGCCAGCAGTGCCCAGCTCTGCCTGCTCAGCCCTTGCTGGTGGGTCTTGTGTGCACCTGCCAAGGATGTTCTCCCTGGCTGGGATGTTCTCCCTGGCTGGGATGTTCTCCCTACTGGGATATTTTCCTTGGCTGGGATGCTCTGCCCTGGCCAGGATATTCTCTCTGATGGGGATGTTCTGCCTCAAGCATCACAAAGAAATCAGACAAATGCATTCATGGCCCTGGAAAGCTGCTGCATCTCAGATTTTGGTGGCATGAAGCAGATCCCAGGACTGGCCAGGAGTGTGGGCACAGGCAGCTCTCTGTGTACAAAGGGATGATATCCCACCTCAGTGGTGGCTGCCAAGGATGCTGGATCCTGCCTGGACCTCATCTGCACTCCTTCTGCATCTGCACACAAGTGACTGGGGCTGAACAATTTCAACCAATTTTATTTGTCCTCCCTTACTGTTTTTCCTGCCAGATTTTTACTCTTCCACTTTGGCTGCACCAAAGGCTCACCCCAGCCCTGAGGGATCCTGTGGGACATTGCCACAAGGTCTTGAGGGCTGGAGAAAGATGGGAACACGGGGAATTGTCACTGCCACTGGTCTCCCTGGCTGTGGGCTGCTGCTCTGACAATGTCAGGCTGACATGGAGCTTCAAACCCCAGGGGAGGGTTGGGTTTAGGGCCCCCCTGTGCTGTTCCCCTCCCCACACCCAGCCAAGGCTCCCTGCTCCAGCTCTGCTCTGACATCACACCGAAGCAGCCGCAGTTCACCCAGACTCCTTGCATAAATATTTATGCAGTGATGCAACACTTTTCTAAATATAAAGCTTTATCTGAAATTTCATTTAAACATTAAGTGTAGATAATTTATTTATAATTAATGTAGACATCAAGCCCCATCTCTGGAATGCCTGTGAGCTTTCATTTATAATTGGGAGGTAAGTCAGGAGCTAGAGGCTGGGCTCTTATCAGTTTCATTTTAATTTTCCTCCTACAGCAAATGAAGCTGGTGCAATTCATCTCTCATTAGGAGGAAGCACAAAACTCCACTAAAATAACAGTTTTATGGAGAACAGGTAGTAAACCCATCTCTGTTCCTCTTCTCACCTTTGATAATGTTACTGGGGCTCACAGATCCCTTCAAAGTGTTGCTCTTCCTTCAAAATAAGTCCATTAAAAATTAAAACCACTTTCCTATATAATAAAATTTACTCCCTGCAATTATGCAGAGGGAGCAGTTATCAGCCTTCCATAGATTTTAATTAAAAGTTACAATAGGAAGGAAATAACAACAGCCATAAAATAACAGCAACCTCTCCCCTAACAATGAGTTATTGGTGCCTCTGTCACTCAGGTGCCTCTCATGCCCAGTGCTGTGAGAGATGCTGTGGCCAGCAGGTTCCAGGAGCAGTGCCAGGGATCCCTTTTGTACTCCTGGAGCTGTGGGGGAAGTTCCTGCATTTGTGGGTGCCCAAGTGGGTGCTCAGCTCAGCTCTGACCCATTTGTGCTCTTGTTTCTGCACCCCAGTTAGAGAATGGGGACGTTCTGCCTGCAGTGCCCATGGAGTGGGGTTGGGGCTGGGGTTAGGATTAGGGTCAGGGTTAGGGCTAGGATTAACATCACCCTGCTGATGTGGCTGTGCAGATGCTGAGGTGCAAACCACAACCCAAAGCTCTGTCAGGCTGTGGGGCCACATCTTCTCCCCATTCAATCCCTCCAGGCACGTGGGTCCCAGCTGGGCTGATCCAGCATCCCCGAGCCCTTCCTTGGGAAGCGTGCTCTGGCAGAGTGGAGCTGTGGAAGCTGTGCGTGCCTGGCCCAGATATTTTACAGAGAGCTTGTAGAGAGCCCATCAAAGGCAGCTAAAAATAGCAGGTGCCCAGGATGAAATAGGAGGGGCTGCTGGTGGGAACGTGGTGCCTCCGTCACCTGCGAGCACCTGCTCATCTGGAAGGAGCTGCAGCACTGGGAAACCTCATTCCATGTTTACAACAGCTCTTGCAGAGTGCAAACCTTTGCTTTTTAGGACACCTTAGGCTCAGTCTGAATTCAAACACGGGTGTTTGTGGGGTCAGTCCCCCATGCCCACACTGGCTGTGGGGCTGAACTTCCCAGCTGGCCAGAGCTGGGTCACTGCTAATTGAGCTGATGAGAAACAGGTGAGAGCCAAGACGCTGGGGCTGGTGCAGCTGCACTCCCCCCATGTCAGCTTTCTTCTGTCGGGTCACATCCCAGCATCCCATAACCCATGTCAGCAGCGTGTCATGGGAATCAAGGTGAATTGAACCACCTGGAGCCCTTACACCCAGGCTGTGGGCTGGGGATCCATCCTGCCCTGTGCAGGCTGTGGGCAGGGGCACTGCAGCCTCACTCAGCTCCCCAGTGCTGTTTCTCCTTTAACCAGTTACTGCTGTTAAGTATTCCACTCCTCATCACCTTCTCTGGGTCCTGGCTGTGAAGGCGCTAAACCCCCCCTGATCTGGCTCTGAAACGTTTATGAAATCTTTATGGGCTTTTGAAAAGATTTTAATTCCCTGACAGTGCTGCTTTCACTGGGAAAAAAAAATAAATTATGACTCAATGAGCAATTACAGCTCAACAGCTGCTGAACGGCCACGGCAGCTGCTGGAGCAGCTTGGCACGGCTCAGCACAGTGGCTGAGGAGCCAGAGAACCTTCCTGGAAAGTGGTGCTGGGCCTGAATCACCCCACAGTGACCTTCCTTGGCTGTGGGACCCTGGCTTGGCCCCTGAGCACAGCCCCTCCATCTCCCATGGCCCACAAGCCTGAGTTCTGCCTGGTGCTGGTCCCTGCCGTGCAGAGCCAAGGAAGGAGACAGCTCTAACTGCACCTGGAGAGCTGGGCACTGCAGAGAGCTGGTGTTTTGGGACCCCAGTGGGTGCTGCAGGAGGGATCCTCCTTCCCTGGGGTCCTTTGGTTCCACATTTGGGATTGGCAAAGTCTCAATTGCATCATGTCACCCCTACCCATCACCTGTCTCACTGGAGAGGTGCCACCAGTGTCCCTGGGCAGTGCCAGCACTTCCCTGTGGGATGTCAGAGCTGCCAAAGGAGGTAGAACACTGGTGTAATTGTAAAAGTCCCTGTTTACTGAAAGCAGAGGTGCTGAGCTCCAGAAACATGAAGGAGGAGGAAGCATTGCCCTGGCAGTGCCCATTCCCTCACAGTTCCCTCTCTCCTGGCAGTGCCTGATCCTGTCTCCTAGGAGAATAATTTCTGCTTCTTCAAGTGCACAAAAGTTGCTGTACAGAACTGAGAATGGGGTTGAGAGAAACTTTGTGTACAACTGCAATGTGATGGAGGGGCTGGATGTGCTGTGCCTTCTGCTGCTCTGTCCCATGGCACTTCAGGGTGCTGCAGCTGGAGATGACCTTCTCCTTGTTTAGAGTTTTGTCTTCAGCTTTGGAGATATCTGCAGCAAACCAAAATGTTGGAGGGTGACCGTGGTCTTGGCACAAACAGTATCTTGGGGAGTGAAGGGCTGCCCTTGGAAGAGAGAAGCCAGAGTTCCTATGGAGGGGAAGAAATGTGTCCATGCTCTCCAGTGCTGGAATTCTTGGAGCTGTGGGTCAGGTAAGAGACCTCATCTCTGCACCTCCTGATCCCCATGCCTGGAAGGGGAGTACAGTCCCTTCTCTGCATTGTGGTGGAGGCAGGATGAGGCTGAAAGGGTTAAAATAAATGAAAAAGGTGTGGAGGAGTCCCAGCCCTACCTCTGCTCCTTGGAGAAGGCTATACCATCATCATCAGGCTTCTGACAGCCAAGGTACTGTAAAGTTTGAGATCCATTAGAGTGCCTGTAATTATTTATAGGGAGGAACAAAAAAAAAACCATCCTACATTGTGAAAATCAGATGGCACAGCAAACAAATGCACCAGCTTTGGCAAAAGGGTTCTGAAAACCCAAAGTGATTTATGATGAGCCAGGATGAGGCTCAGTGGAGCCACACTGCTGCTCCTGGGGACCTGACTCTGACAGCAGAGGGGAAAGGGACTCCTGGAGTGGACAGGTGGGATCTGCTGCTGCTGAGCCACCTGCTTGTGTTCCAGGATCTATAGACCCACAATTAGGTCAAACTGGGACTCCTTGCTCCTGGCTCCCCTTCCCTTGCTGCTGGTGGCCCTGGAGCTTCCTGCAGGGATGGGCACCTGTGGGTGTGGAGTGGTTTGGAGCAGCAGGTGCTCTGCCCCCTCTTCTGCAGCCTCCAGCCTCTGCCAGGCCAATCACACCTCTGCCCCTTGGCATCAATTCTGTGTTTTAGTGGAGGCAAAGCAGTGAGCAGGCAATTGCTCTGGGAGACAGCAGCCCCTGAATACCTGCTCCAGAGGAGAGGGCTCCTGGCCAGAGCAGTTCCCTCCCAAAGCTCAATCAGCAGTTTTGGGAAGTGCTTTGAGATCCTCTGCAAAGTGTCCTGGCGGAGGGCAAAATGTGATTATATAACGTGTCTAGACAGCTTATTCCTTGGGGCGGGCAGCAGGACGCTTTTATATCTCCTCTCCTGTGTCAGCACTGTGTGGCCCCGCTGAAAGGTTCTGGGAGCTGCTAAAATATTAACAATGATGACAGCGACAGGCCAGCTCAGACTTTTGCACTTAAATTGTTGATCTTAGCACAAGGCGGGAGCACGGCAGCAGAGACGCCTTTGCCTGGCGGCACCTTGTGCTCCAGCCGCGATGGCTGAGGAGCAAACAGCATCTCCCGGCAAGCCCCCTCCCTCCATCCCGCCCCTGGCTCCGCTTTACCCTCCTGGAGCAGCCGGGCTGCCCGGGCATGGCCAAGGTTCTCTGCTGGGCCTGGGTCAGACCAGAGCTTTGCCATCGGCAGAACTGCAGCCCCCGGCGGTGCCACCTCCCTGGAGAGCCCGGCTGTCTGCTGCCAACAGGGTGCGGGGCTGGAGACCCTCTGAGACCTGACCCTCCATTCTCCAGGGCGCTGCTCGCACACGGCATCTCAGTACCCAAAAATTCGGGTGCTCTCCCCATAGCCCCGCTGTGTCACCCTCCTTTGCGCTCCTCACACACACCTCACCGACCCCCCAAATCCCCCGGAAAGAGCCGGGGCAGCCGCTGTGTTCCCACCGCCCCAGCCCGGGGTAGGTATAACCGAGGGTTGCGCGGCGGGAGGATGTCCCCGAGCCGCTGGCGCCGCTGCGGGATGCAGCTGCGGGATGCAGCACCGGGATGCGCCGCCGCCGTTCCCCCTCCCACTCCGTGCGCCGAGGGGGGGTTGGACCGCGGCGGCGCGCGCGCTGCCTTCATCCCCCCCCTTCCTCCTCCTCCTCCTCTTCCTCCTTCTCCTCCTCCTCCTCCTCCTCCTCCGAGAGCGCGCTCGCACGGCCGGGAGCGAGAAGCCGGCGGGAAGATGCTGCAGACGGCGGCGGAGCCGGGCGGCTGGGCAGGTAGGGCGGGCGGGGGCGGCCGGGCTGCCGGGAGCGGCGGCCAGCCGGGCCGGGCTGTGGGCACGGGGAGTTGTAGGCTTAGGAAAGTTGTGGGAGGTGGGGGAGATGCGCTGGAGGGGTCCCGGGAATCGGGGTCGCGGCCGGATGTTCGCCCGGGGCTCGCTCCATCCAGCGGGGCAGGGGCGGCGGGGGCGGCGGATCCCCGGCCCCACCGAGCACCCGGAGGGGTCAGGCTAGGAGGGAAACTTCTTGAGCGGAACTTTCCCGAGGAGCAGCCCCTCTCCGGCGCGGGTTCCCACGCCGAGCGGGACCCGCTGGGTGCCGGTAATCCCGGGGTGTCCTGCTGTGGGGTGCACGGCGTGGGACCCCCATGGGTGTGTGCTGGACTGCGGTCAGCGGCAGCGCCTGGCCGTGGGCGGCGTTGGCCCAGGTGTTGGCCCAGGTGCCGGGGCGGGGGGCGGTGGAGCGGCCTCTGGGCCCGGCTGTGCTGGTCGGTGGGCACAGCACACCCTGCGTGTGCCCTGCCTTGCCCGCAGGGTGCCTGGAGCTGCCTGAGTCCGTGCAGGGCTCGGGACTTGGAGAGCTGTGTTGGGAATGGAGGCTTTGGCTGCCTCCACGGGGACTCTTGGCTCTTACGGAAAAAGACCTTCAGAGAGCTGTACAAAAGCGCTTTCTGTTGGCTGTGTCTCCGGGTGGGAGCAGCGTGGTCCCCTAGTCCGGGAATGTGGAGGCAGAAGCAGAATCCACACTCAGCGGATTGACCGCTCCACGCTGGCCACTACCAATAGACTCTGCTGTTAACTTGGAGCAGCAGGGAGATATGGTGGAAGCTTTTAAGGAGTTTGCATGGGGGTGAGCAGGGCTGGGGCTTGCTGTGCCCCAGAGCGAACCCCACGGATCCCGGCACAGGGACGTGCCTGTGCCTGCCCTCGGCAGCGCCGTGGCAGGGCGGCGAGCGCCGATCCTGCTGGATGGGCGTGTGAGAAAACAACATCTTGGCACAGGAGGCTGCAATTTGTTTTCAGGGCAACATTTGTAAGTGCTGCTTAAACAGAGGAGACGGTCCTGTGTGAGGGTGAAGGGTCTAGAGCCTGGCATCGCAGGAGGCTCTAAGGGCTGATTCACCAGTGTGCAGGGATCAGCACCAGATCACTGGCACCTTGCTGCTTGAGCTGCCCCTGCGAGGGCTGGATGTGTCTGTGGGTCCCACGAAGTATGGCAGCACCTCTGCCCCATGGGAGCAATTTTAGGTGTAAATGTGAGGCAGGAGCTGCCCCTGCCCTGCTCAGCACTGTGTACCTATTACCTGGGGTGTCTGAGTGGGGAGTGGAGATGTTTGTGAGCTGCTGTGTCTGCGTGTGGGGTACAGTGCCTGAAAATAGCATCAATGGGCAGTGCTACTGTGTGTGACAGCCTGGGGATAAATGAGTCTCTGTCCTGCCTGCCAGCCTAGCTTGGAGTTCCTTCAGCCACTGCTGTCCAAATCCACCACCACTGACTTTTTAGAAGTGACTGCAGGTGTTTTCCAATGGAGCACCCAGCCCAGTGGCTTGGCTGAATGGTGTTTGTCACTTGAGTGGAAGGGATCTGTGGGGATGGAGGAGCTGTGTTGGTCCCTCAGGAACTGCCAGTTTGATTCTGCCCAGCAGAAACTCTCTTGCCATATGCAGAATTCAGGGCAGGGTGATGATACCATGTGCTGTGGATTTCATGCTTGTTCTGTGTCTGCCACGTGCACTGGAAAAAAAAAGGCTGGTGTGACCCTGGATGTGGCTGTGTCTGTGAATGCACCGAGCTGAGCTCTGCCTTAGCAGGGCTGTGACATCATGCCAGGCTGAGCCTCCCTGCTGTGAGTTGTACACCCTGAGCATCCCTGAGCTGGCATCTCATCGTGCCTGGCTGGGGCTCTAGAGTGGCTGCTCTTGCTGCCCGAGTGCTGCTCGACTCTGACAGAGTCTGTACAGAGAAACTGGAGGCTGGTTTAATAGTCCCAAGAGTAATAAATATTCTGGGGGGCTGGTGGCTCACTGGCCTCAGTGCTTGGACCCGAGTGCTGGACTGTGGAGGGCTGCATGTCCTGCCCATGGGTTGGGGTCTGGCTGCTCAGCTGAGGAGGTACCATTCTGCTGGGGTGTGCTCTGCCAGTGGGCTTGGAGCAGCCATCCCATCCCATCCCATCCCATCCCATCCATCCATCCCATCCCATCCCATCCCATCCATCCCATCCCATCCCATCCCATCCCATCCCATCCCATCCCATCCCATCCCATCCCATCCCATCCCATCCCATCCCATCCCATCCCATCCCATCCCATCCCATCCCATCCATCTCCAGTGCCTGGCTGATGCTCTCTGCACTGTTTATGTTCTGCCTAGTGTTCCCAGCTGTCCCAGGTCAGGGTTCCTCTCCGTGGGACAATGGGGACATGGGCAGGGACAGGGACAGGGCAGAGCTGCCCCAGCTCATTCTGCCTGCACCCTCCTGCTGCTCATCCCCATGGGCAGGAATGTGCAGAGGCTGGAGTGATGCTGTGGCTCCAGCAGAGTGGCACCAGGAGCTCACCTGACTGTGGCCATCTACAGCCATTCCAACCCAAAAATACTCCTTGAGCATTGCCCCAGCATCCTCAGACACTGTCTGGTGGCTGGTAAAGGAACCCTGGTCTTGGGGCTCTTATTTGTTGTATTTCTGAGCATCTTCCTCCTGTTTGGCTTTTATTTAATGTTTCTGGGGAGGTCAATGAATTGCTACAAGTGCACAACACAAGTCTGCTATTAACTGAGCAAGCACCTTTGCATGGATATTCCCAGTCCAGTGCTGGATATGTCAGTCACATTGCTTTACACTGGTGAATTCCCAAAGCTAAAAGAAAACCTGCTGTGGAAACACGGGACAGTCCACAAAATGTGCCAGACTCACACATCCTAGAGGCAAAGATTCCCTTCCTGAGCCCTGCAGCCCTTCCAACTGCTTCTCCTGCTCTCAGCTCGATCAGGACTGGAGTCTGAGTGTTCCAAAGCCAGAGCCCTCAGTTCTGCAGCTCTTTAATCATTTCTATGGATGATAAAAATGCAAAAATGTGCACCCAGAGCAGAATAATGAAGCCCATGAGGGTCTATTTGTCAATTTAGCAACGATATTGTGATGTACAAAGGTTGTTTCTTAGTGTGATGTTCTGAGATTGCCTCCAAAATAGCGCCATAATTTCTGTGTCAGAAAGCCCCTGTCAGGAATTATGTCTGTGCTCTCAAGGAAACCCAGGCTGCAGCTGCACTGTAACAACTGCTCCATTTCTCTTAGAAATACAACAATTTACTTGCCAGTCATCAAAGGGAACCTGCAGATTTAGGAGCCATGAGCTTCTCTGTGGGCAGGGGATGCCCCAGGTCCCGTGGGAGTTTCCCTGGTGCTCCCTGAGGCAGGTGTTGGTATTTCAGAGGCACCAGGTGTGCCAGCCTTGGCAGCAGGGCTGGCACAGGTACACCAGGCTCTGGGCACAGCAGGAACTTTGTTTCCCCAAGCACTCCTGACTTCAGGGGCTGAAGGCACTCTCATAGTGAGAATCTCTTGCTGTAAGAGGGCCCTTTATGGTTGTTTTTTAATAAACACCACTTTTCCTCCTGCAATGTAAGCAGCTTTTTCCCCAGGATGAATTTCCAGGGTGCCAGGGAGAGGGGCTGGTGCTGGGCTGGGGTCTGTGGGGCCCTGAAGGGTGGGTCAGGCTGAGTCATGGGGGAGGGTTCTGGGGAAACCTGGCTCTGGTGAGGGCTCTGAGCCCTTGATACCCAACAAATCTGTGCAGCTTTGAAATGGGAACGTTCCCAAGTCGTGATTTTCCCTGGCCTAATTATGGAAATTTTTTAATTAGTTGATAAGAAAGATCACTGGGAAATTGCAAAAGAAACATTTTGAGGTGAAGCCCTGTGTGTGTGCCTGTGTGCCTGGAGTCAGGAGCTGCTCCAGCTGCTGGCCCTTGGTCAGGGTGCTGAGGGAACTGAGCATCCCTGCTGGTTCTGGATTCCTCTGGCCCAAAGGTTTGATCCTGCAGCTCTGTGCCAGCTCTGCTCACTCCTCTGCCTTGTGCTCAGCAGTCAGGGGATGAGCTGGGGTGTCTCTGTTGGGAGTCAGGCTGATGCCACTCTGTTTCCAGTTTGAGTTTTTCTGATATCTGCCCGCTGGCTCTTGCTCTACATCAGGGGGATGAAGGAACTGTTGAATGTGGGGTGGGTTTGCCTATGTAAGATCAGAGGAAGTTCTCATCTTCCTATCACCTCCCAGTTCTGTGAGAGCTCTGCTGCCTGGGAAATGAGAGAATTCTGCAGCCACTAACTGGGGGATATCTTTGGTCTCATTTTTGTAAAATGACACGGCAAAGGGCTGAGAGCTTTTCGGAGGATATTTGTCCCTTTATCTGTTGGAACAGGAGAGACATGGAGCCAATGACTTTCCTCTTGCTAATTACATCTTGGCACTTGCAGATGCCACTGTGATGCTGCCCTGGATGTCCAGAGGCTCACTGGACTCTGCCAGAACCAGAGATGCCAATGACCACCACTGGTGGCAACTGGAAACCAGCAGAGCAGGACCTTAGCCTCCTGTTTTTTGTGGATGTGGGTAATTTCTGGCACATTTCTGGGGGCTTGGGAGATTTTCCCGAACTTTCTGTGTTACTGTGTGTGACTTGCTGCCCTCAGCCTCCTCAGCCTCGTCCCTGCTGTTTGTCTTGGTCGGAAGCTGCTGCTCTGCATTCGTTTGAAGGGCTAAAGGCACAGAGCCGGTCTGTGCGCCGGGCTAGAGCCTCTTCTGAGGAGCCTGAAATGCTTGTAGGAAAAAAAAATACATAAAATCCCAAACAAGGAGAGCTTGTTATGGAGCCAGCAGGAGACTGGGAGTGGCTGCTGGCCGGGCTGGGGGGCCAGGGCTGAGCTCAGGCAGTGCCTCCCCCCGAGCAGGTTCCTCCACCTCCCGCCCAGTGCTGGGTGAGTTTCGTCTCACGCAAGGCCAGAGCCTATAAATACCCCAACTCCAAATTTTCAAGAAGTATTAGGAACTCTCCAGGCTTATTTTTGAGGGCTGTTATGAAAGGGCTTTAGCAGATTAAAGCTCTCCCGGATTAATCTGTGCTCGGGGAGGCAGAGGGTGTTGGAAGGGCAGTGCTGGCACCCCCGGGTGTGTGATGCAGGGGGTTCAACAAGGCTCTGGGCTCATCACTCCTCATCCTGCTGGGAGATGGGGGAACACTTCCACAGAGCCATGTTCCCAGTTCCCCACTTCTCCCAAGTTCCACTGAGCCCCCCAGACCCAGCCAGCATCTGTAGGGCTGCAGGTTTGCACAGGTCAATGTCAAATTTATGTGACTTCTGGTTCCAGAGGAGGTAATTAGCCAACAGGTGTAATAACAATTTAATAAGTGTGTCAAATAAGTGAGCCAGTTGTGGTGTAGAGCATGCTGTGCCTTTGGAGGAGTCTTCCAAGGACTGGGGATATGCCAGATGGGAAAATAGCAATTCCCTTGGCCAGGCTGGGGTCTATCCAACCTGGGTCTGTGCAGGAGCTCACTCCTGGCTAGGAGATGCTGCAGAACTCAGGGAGGGACCTGGGACTGGTACTGCAGGGTTCACAGCTGTGCCAGAATCTCACCTTCCTGGCCAGATGTGGAGAGAGGTGATGACTTGTGTGCTCCATTACCTATAGAAGGCACAAAGCAGTGCACAGGGCAGGATGAATGCTGACTGATGCTGACTTAGGCAGAGGATGAGTCAAAGGGATTTACAGACACCTGGCAGCCACCTGCACCTCCAAAACTTGGCTGCTGCCAGCACTGCCACAGTGCCAGTGCTGCTCCCATGGGCATGGGGCTCTGACCCAGGGAAGTGTCAAGGTGGGTTCTGGTGGCAGAAAATCAGCTGCAGCATCTGCTGGCTTTTGGCATCTGCTTGGTACTGGGAAAGCTTTTCAGTTTGTCCTTGGGAACATTTCTCCTCCTAAAGACTTGGGCAAACCCTCTGGCAAGAACATGGTGGTGTGTGACAAAGAGATGATGCCCCTGAGCATCCTGGCAGCATCTCCCCATGCCCACCCACCCCTGGCTGGCCAAGCAGCTTTTCCTTCTCCTGCCAGAGGTGGAAAGCCCAACCCCTCTGCAGAAATAATGCAGGCAGGGCACGATGCAGGATCCTTGGAGGGTCAGGGTGGTGTGTCCCAGGCAGGGTCCCTACAAGGTGTGTGACCCCGTGGGGACAGTGATGGGGAGAGGCACTTGGTGGTGCAGTACCTGCTGCATCACCAACAAACATCTGCCCCTCCAAATCCTCATTAACACACGGTGAATGAAGCCAGTTTTGGTTGTGGGTGGAGCAAAGCGTGGCTGGTCCCAGGGGGCTCATGCAGAGGGAGTGATGTGTCTGTTGGAAGGTGGTGTCAGGTCTCGAGGGGCTGCAGAGGATTGTGAATGGCCCTGCTGAGACAGCAACTCTGCCCTCAGCACAGGAATCCTCATGTGGGCAGGGCAGGCAGGGTCACAAAGACGCCTCTGTGAGGATTTGGCCTCTCCCTGCCTGCCCTGGCTCCAGCAGAGCTTTGATGGGTGCAAATCAGCAACAGAGAGCAGGAAACCCTGCAGAGCCCAGACCCAGCAGTGCAGGGGTCACCCTCTCATCACTGAGCCCCATCCTGCAGTGGGATCAGGCACTGGCTGCCCAGCACTGCTGGCTGTGCCACTGCCAAGCTGAGTGCCAAAAATCCTGCCTTTCTTCACCTGCTGACAAGGGATTGGAAAAGGGAGAATTCTTCAAAACATAAAACAAATAAAATTAGGTCTTCTGGTAAGGGATTAAATGGGGGCCCTCAGCTGTATTTATAGAAGGTTCAAAAGTAAATCTGTTCCCAGACTGAATAAATATTTTGCTCAGGCAGGCACGATCTTCAGTTCATCTGTCTTGCAAAGACTTGAGTGAGAGGGGAATTGATTTTCTCCAGCCTGAACAAGGCAAGCGCCTCTCAGACCCAGATAGAGAGTGAAGTCCCATTATCAGCTGAAATGGGGAAGCAGCTGGGAAATCATTAAAGAGAAAGCAAAGACAAAGCTGCTTTAGTGAGGTGACAATTTACTGTCCTCCGCGGTGGCTGGAGCCGAAACTGCTTTGGGGTTGTGTCACTCTGACCCCATGAGGGAATTTGGTGACCCTGGGTGACATTTGCCAGCATCAACAGCAGCTCCCGTGGGAGATGGGATTGGCTGGCAGCTGGCACTGGTTGCGTTGGTCACACTGGTTGTGTGATCACACAGATCCATGCACAAGGGAGGTGGCATGGGGGCACCTGTGAACGGCTCAGCTCGTCCCCCTGGATGGAGGGGGATCCGTCCAGGTGTGGTAGCAGTGCCGAGGGCATTGTCCTCATTCTCTCCTGCACGGATCACCTGGAGGTGCAGACACAGCCGGGTCAGCGCTGCCGGACACGGAGTCACCCAGCGCTGGACCTGCTCTCGCTTGTCGGGTTTCTGCACTCGTACGGCTGCCGGGCTGTGGCTGTCCTGTCTGTAACGATGAGAGGGAATTGCTGCCACATCCCTGTCGCTGTCCCAGCCTGCGGGAAGCAGCCATTCACAAGGTCCTGGGGCTGATGCAGGTGGTCAGGGCAGAGGTTCCTCTGGCAGCGTTCACACAGCGCTGGGTGTCCAGCACAATTCCAGCTCAAAGAGCTTCTTAATTCAAGCCAGCATCTGGTGCTTGCAGACATCAGCTACCGCCAAGACAAGAGCTCAGCGCTCGGCTCTTGCTGAAGGCGGCTGCCGGGGCAGCGCCAGCGCGGCGTGAGCGGCGCAGCCGGCTCCCCTTGCCTTTTCCCAGGTCAGAAAGGAAACGATAAAAGGGACAATGAAGAGCAAGCCCAAGCCCTTGGCAGTGTTTTTCAGCTTCTCCTCCCTGTTTTCCATGGCAGAACCACATCAGAGAGATGCTTGCCTGCCAGAAGATCTCCAGCCCCAGGTGGGTGCCCGGAGCTGGGACGCTGCGAGGGAGCGGTGGCGGTGCCTGGCGAGAGTTTGCTGTGTGAGCTCTGTCCTCCCCGCGCTAAAAACAGGCACAAAATGAGCAAAATTATGCGCTGAGTCACTAATCGTTCACCCGCTGCTTTAGTCACCAGTGCTCCCACACCGGGGGACGTTTGCTGAGGGGGCACAAACCGAGCTGTCACCGCGTTAAATGGATGCGGCCGAAAGCAGGGGAGAGCTGCTGCTGCACGCACGGCTTCTGACACCCGACAGACCACTGGGCTCCGCGGGAGCTGCTCAATTAATGCCAACTCGCTGATGAACCCATTGATTAATCGCGGCCGTGTGCTGCGGCGCCGGGGCGCGCTGCGAGCGGAGGTGGTGACAGCGGAGCAGCTGCTGCCCGTGTCCCATGACAGACGGGTCACTGTCCCGCTCTGTCCTCCCACGGGTATCGCTGAGGGGACACAAGCTGCTGTTCGGGGCTGCTGGTGGCACCGGGGGCTCTGTGCCTCAGTGTCCCGGGGCTCCCCAGCCTCCCCCACCCGGCACGGGGCTGTTTTAGCCGCGGAACCCGCCGTGCCGGAGCCAAATGTGTGTGAAAGAGCCTGTCTCAGCGCAGGGAAGAGCCATAAAGGGCCTATTTATGGAGCTGGCTCCTCACAATGTTTTCAGACACAGCCCTCGCATGTTTTCATAACAGCAACGCCTCCGCCTCTCGCCAGCTGCCAGCGGAGCTGAGCTCCCGCCGCTGTGCCCCGCACGGCCCGGGGAGCCCTGGCGATGGGCTGGCGACTGCGGGGCTCCCCGTGGGGATCCCGGCCCCGCCGCAGTCCCGGGGCAGCTCGCAGGGCCGTGCCTTGGCTGCCTCTCCCATCCTGGCGCTGCGCCCACGCAGGGACACGCTCGGACCCTTGGCACGGACGGGCACTTTGTGCGGCAGGAGACGGACTTGTCAGCAGCCCCTCTCTCTGCCCGGGCCGCCTCGCCACCGCGTTTCCCATTGCCTGGAATGCGCAGCACGGAGCGCAGGGCTGGAGGAGCTGCAGCTCCCAGGCTCCATCCTGGGAATATCCTATGGAGGGACCAGCCTCTGGCCCAGCCGCGGCTCCGTGCTGCTCACTGCGAGCCGTGCCCAGCCCAGCTCTGTCTCCCCTGTGCCAGGGACCCTCTGGTGACAGCGTGGCAGTCGCTGTGGTGACAGCGTGGCACTGGTGGCAGTGTCATGCACGTGTGGGAGGCAGGTGAGCACAGAGAAGGAGCAGGGAGATGTCTCAGAGCCGGTGAGCAGGAGGGAGCAGGAGTGGGGCTGTCTCCATGGCAGGGATATAAGTAACTTTTCATTAGTCCATTTCAGAATTCCTTTAAAACAGGAACGCTGACCCACCCGAGCTCATTAAATGACGTTAACAGTGCTGCCCAAATAAATACTCCAGCTGCCACCTGTGCTGCCAGCCAATGCTCGCTGCCCTCTGCCCTTCTGGGGGCAGAGGTTTCCCAGTCTAATTGGATACACGTGCTTCTCTCCTGACACCGATGACCTCCAGCACAGCACAGGATTCTCACACTGTGACTGGGCTCCTGCAGCTTCATCCCAGTGCTGCAGGAGCAAGGCAGTGGGTCCTGGGGCTGGCAGAGCTGGGAGCTGGGAGAGGAGCAGAGACACCAAACCGTGGTGAGAGGAGGGAACGAATCCAGGCCATGCTTGTCACTGAGCTGATTAAAACCAAGCTCTGAAACTCTTCTTCTGTCCTCCAGCCAGTGAGCAGTGTATAACTTCATTACTCCACATCCAGGAGACGCTGAGGGATGTGGGCAATTCATTATCATCTGTCCCATTTCATTTCCCTGCCTGTCAGCTCTGCCATCCTGGTGTTCACAGACGACTCAGGGCTTCAAGATGTGAACTGAGGCTGAAGGCCAATGCTCCTGGGCAGGATCCCTTGCACCTCCATCATTCTTGGGGACCCCTCAGCAGCACCTCTGGGGATTCAGGGATTTTGTGCCACCCCTGGGTGTGGCACCATCATCACCAAGCTCAAGGCTTTAGGGGTTTGACTTCAGAGCTGCCATTGTCAGCAGGAACCTCAGGTGCTGGGAGTGCAACATCATTCTGGGGAGCCCCAACCCTCAGCTGAGGGGAATGAAGAAGTGAGGGATGGTTTTGGACCCTGGTTTCTGACACCTCTCTTCTCGCTGGCTCTGGTGCCATCATTCTGTCCCTATCAGACAGGTCCATCCTGCTGGCACTGCCAGCTGGTTCATGTCCCCCCAGGCTGCTCTGAGCAGCCACACTAGGATGCTCCTCCCCAGCCCCAGTGGGTCCTGCTGGGTGCTTGCCTCAGATCCTGGTGACTAATTGCTCTGCAAAGAGCATTTCTCACAAGTTTCTTTCATAAGAAATGGTAACAAGGCTTTGATTTAGCTCTTCTTTTCCTTTCTTCCTGTGTTTTTTTCCTCACTGTCTCCCTTTCTACCCCAAAAGCAGAAGCCCCTTTGATCGTGTGGGTTCAGGCTCTGTAACAAACATCTCTGTTTGTGTCAGGGAGTTGTCAGTGTGGTAACATGACAGAACAGTCTCCTTGTCGCTTCACACACAATGAATTATTCCTTCCACTCTTTCTTCACAACATCTCTGGGATAAATTACTGCTCCCAGATGGGCTTGTCACCCAGTGAAGCATCCTTAACCTCTGAGATGATCCCTGTCCAGCATGGAATGCTGGCCACTGAGGCTCATCCAAGGCTGCAGCAAAACGTTGGGAGTGGGGAATTGTCAGCCTAGCTTGAAAGCAAATTGCTTCGCCAATTTATTTTCTTTCTTGTGTATGAACATATTTTTCTTAAAGGGATGCTGTCACATTAAATATGGAGCTGCCAACTGCAGGCATTAAAAAATCATGGGTCGTCCCATTTTCCTTCCTCCCACTCTAAATTCTGAGAAAACAATAAATTCGGGGTTCTTTTTACTTGTCATCTGCTTTTCAGCTCCAGACGCTTCTGCAAACTTTCCCCAGCAGCTGGGAGGTTTGGGAGCTTCAGCACCATGCCAAGTGCCATGGAACTGGGGCAGATGGAGCTAAGGGTGGGGTGGCCCCACAGCCACCTTGGGGTGTCTGGCTGTCCCTGGACCCTCTTCCCAGAGCTCTGGGCCAAGGGCAGACCCAGAGCAATCCTGGGACAGTGCTCAGGAGCCTCCCCTCCCACCACAGCTGATGGGACTGAGCCATGTGCTTGCTGGTAAGGAAATCTTCCCCAAATCTGTCCGTGAAGGGCGTTCACTGTCAACAAGTTGCCTGTGCCTCTGTGTCACTTTGTCACTTCTCCTGTGACAGATGCAGAAAGTCCTTTTCAGCCTTTATGTTTCTTTTTTGGGGGAGGTAATGAAAGTAGTTCTGTTATACTTTGACTAAGTGTGTTTCCATCCAGCCTTGCTGAGCTAGGGAAGGGAATCAGGTATTTGCCACACTGAACAACTTTATGGCAGTTTCTGGAACACGTGTCTGATGGATCTGGAATGGGAGCATGCCTGATCTGGTGTCAGGTATCAGAAATCTCTCATATATAAGAGATCTGATTGAAAACAGATTCCATATGGGGCTGGGCCATATAAAATAAGTGCTTTCTTTTTTTTTTTTTTCTGCTGCAGTGAATCTCCCTCCCACAGCTGCAGGTAGGGATAAGTCTCTTGCTACTCTTAAATTCTAAAGAAAAATCCCTTCTGAAGCTGCACTGTACTGCAGCCTCTCAGCTCAGCAGAGCTCAGCTGCCCCCAGCCCCACCACCAGAGCCTCCCCCAGCAGGGTGTTTGATAACATTGATTTTAATAAAGCTCTGGGCTTGTTTTGATGGACGGATCCAAAGCACTACATGGATTTAAACAGATCCCATTGCAAATATCTCTATCTGATACCCCTGGCGTGACCAGACTGCAAATGTCACTTGCTTAGCACTATCAAATATTTAATTTGCGTGGTAATAGAGGAGCCTTTGGGAGCTCCAGCTTAAACTGGAGGTCTCCTGTTAGCCAGCAGCTCTCCACAGACTCACTTAAAAGCCAATTTCTGCCCTGGAAAGCTCCTGACCCAGATGCAGGAGTGAGGGGAGCTGGGAGGGAAGACCATGCCCTCCTCTGCTGTGGGACCTGCTGGAGTTCTGCTCACCACTGTAAGTGCTCGTGGTGGGTGTTGTCACCTTTGCCACAGAAACATGAGGGTGGGGGAAGGGGATTGGCAATGCCACCACCATGGTGCTCGTGCTGATGCTTGTGGCATTGTGCCTCCAGTGGCACTGCTGCTGTCAGTGCCTGAAGTGGGGGTGGCAGCTCCCCAGGAGCTGGCCTGGATCTCATTCTGGATCCTGCACTTGTGGAAATCTTCTCTGGGAACTTCCCTGTGGCAGCTTCAATGAGCAGCGAGGGGAGCATGAGGTGCTGCCAGGGCTCAGATTCTCCCTGAGTTCTCTTTATTTTATTTCCCAAGAGAACATAGTGGCTCTGTGAGATTTGGCTCTGCCCTAATCTTTGTGCTGACCACGAGAATCCTGAAGGATGCTGTGATCTTGTCAGGTTCTCCTCATCCAGCACAGAGGCCAGGGGTGCACGGCCAGTGGGGTGATGGATCATGGATCCTCAATCCTTCCTCTCCCACTGCCCCCTGCACTGTGCTCACACCTACAGCTGAGCCCTGGGACAGAATGTCACACTCCCTGCCTCTGTTTGCTTTGCTGTTTTCCCTGCTGGTTTGAGAGGAGGTGGCACTGCCCAGGTTTTGCTTACTAGAGTGGACAGGCATATTCCCTGCCCTGCTGCAGAGCAGCAGCATTGTCCCCTCCATGGCTCTCCTTCAGCTGGGTTTCAGCTGTCCTCACTGCCTGGGAACAGGGCTGGGATCTGCTGATTCAGGGGACACGCAGCCCTGCGGTGTTAATGATCTTGATGTGCAAAGGAGAGGATGGTGCAGTGGCCCCGTGCTCGTGTGATGCTCCCTGCCCTCCTGGCAGGCTGCAAGATGTCCCACTGCCCTTCAGTGTGTGGGAACAGGGCTGAGGGGAGCCCTGGACAGCATCTGAGGGTAAGAACTGGGCATTTGGGGGATTCAGAGCTGAGGGTTGTGGGTGGTCTGAGCCCTGTGTGTGCCCTGGTTCCAGTGCCAGGAGCCAGCCTGCAGCCCTTGAGGAGAGACAGCTCACACTAATCCTTGCTCTGATGGTTTATGGACTGATCCTAAAATGTGCCTTGCTCTGGCATTAGCAGAGCATATGTCAGGGCTGGGGGGGCAGCTGGTTTGATGCAGTGTTACGAAATGCTGGAAGTGCTGCAGGCATGGCCAGGCCCTTCCAAAACCTGCCTGGATCTGCTCAGCTCTCAGGCCAGGACATTGAAGCATCTCCTGATGCCACAGCAGGTCCCCTCCACATCCAGGGCAGAGCAGCGAGCCCAGGGACCTTCCCCTCCCTCCAGAACCAGCCAGTGCCTCTCCACGAAGTTACACATGGAGAGCTGCCCCATTGCCCCATCTCCCTGTCACTGAGAGCTGCTGCCAGGTGCATCCGCCTGCTCTTGGCTGAAGGTGGCTCCCCCAGTGTCACCCCCTGCCAGCTGGCGCCCGCCGCCCCGCGTGACGCTGCGGCCCCTCCGGGCACTCGCTGAGCCACGGGCACCGCCTGGGACGTGCCGGCTCCCGGCCGGAGGCTGCTGATGAGGGCTGATTGAGTGGCGATCGAACCGCGCCCGAAGCGCTCCTTGAAATACGAGACAAGTGGCTGCAGCTCTCCGGGCGTAGGGGCGGCTGCGGTGCCCCGAGGGCCGTGGCACAAGGGCAGCAGCCAAGGGCAGGGCTCGGCTTTGCCTTCACCAGCACCAGGTAGGAGCCTCCTGTGCCAGGCTGGGGCACCAGGTGCTGATTTGAAGGGGCTTTGCTGTGTCCTGAGCCCAGATGGGTGGGGGGCTGGAAATTGGTGAGGGGTCTGTGAGGATGGTGGGGCTGCTGGGGCTCACTGGTGGTTCTGGAGCTGGGGGCCCTGGTGCAAACGTGCTTGGCAGGATCACAGAGTTGCTTGGTGGTGCAAACCCTGAGGTGATGGGATGCAGTGATTTTGAGTTGTGCTTGGGTGAGGTGTTGTGGCAGCTCTGGCTTTCTTGTCCTTACCAAAGTGAACAGGGACCACAAAACTGGTCCTTACTCAGGGGGTTTGAGGGAATTTTGTGACAACTGTTGGTGGCCACTTTCATACCAACACTTTATTTTACTTCTGCTGCTTTTATTTTCTGTTGTGTGCACTCAACTGGAGGCAAGTAAGGTGGATTCAGCAGAATGTAATCTAATAAACTCAAATAAGATTTTTTTCTTCAGTTTTCTTGCTCTCTTACCAATTTCATGCACTTTCTGTTCAGGCAGTGTTTTCCTTGATCCCATATTGCTGAATGGAGAGATCTCCCAGTTAGCTGTTGTCAGCTCTGTGGCAAAGGCATTTTGACTTGGGGGGAGGTTCTGATCTATTGAGGTCAGGCCAGGGACACAAACTGGTGCTGATGGCAGGAGGGTCCCTGCTGGGGTAGGGCACTAAGAGAACATCCCTGCAAGGATGTTCAGGTTCCATGTGCATGGGAACCTCTGTTCAGGCTGGGATAACAGCACTCCCTGTGCCCAGGGTGGCCTTTATGGGTCTGCCCCCAGGTTATTCACAATGCAGAAAGTGAGGGAAAGGACCTGACTGCATCAAACCTGCCCTCTCATCAGGATTTTGTAGCTTGGCCAGCACCTCACTGCCCCACTGATGTATCTCATGCCCAGCCAGGGACTTTTCTGGGATGCTGTGGGATGCTGTGGGACATTGTGGGATGCTGTGGGATGCTGTGGTTGTGCTTTAGCACAATGGGTGGGCACACAGCCACTTCCAGTGACTGCAGCCTGTATGGGAAGTTGTGGCTTCTGGAGTTTGCTTTGCATTCAGGAGCTGAGTAAAGGATTGCTCAGCATGGTCTCCTTCAAAAAACCAGCAGCCAAAGGGACATCCCCTGTGAGGCCAGCAGAGCCCTTGGCTCTGAGGCAAGGGCAGCAAGAAGTACAGGTGTCAGGGTGTCCTCAGGGTCCTGGGAGGTGTCACTGATGCTGATGAGCCAGGTCCAATCTGGGGAGTGGTGGGTGAGTGGCAGCTCATCTCCCCCATCCAGGAGAACCCTTGGGAAGACTACCCAAAAGTTTGCAAATTTTTGTGATCCTCCTGCATGGAGGAGACAAAAGCTTGACCTCATCGGTCCTGGGGTGGGATGGGTGGTGGAGCTGGGATGTGGTGACCCTCTGCTCAGAGCCCCTGGAGGTGTCACTTCACCTTGCCTTAGTTAAAGTTAGCAGCCCCCCACACCCTGGCCAACACTTTGCTGAAAAGGTGAAATCTGTCCCAAAGCAGCCATCAGACAGGGTGCCACCATCCTGCACACGTGCCATGACCTGTTCCAGCCACCCAATTGGTGGCCCTGACACCTGAGAAGCAGAACAGACGCAGAAGAAATTAAGTGAATGAGACAAGTGTGTGTGCAATTAGGACAGACCTTCAAACGCTGCCCCGGGAGCCGGTACAGGAGCTGCTGCCTAATCAGAGCAACAGCAGCGCCCGTTCTAAAGACGAGGGAGACTTTGGGGATACTTTGTCCACATAATGTTCCAATTTTAGCTCTGCGTCCTGGGATGTAATTGCATTAAAAATACCCGGGGAGGGGGAGGATGCCAAGGGCACCCGGCGACCTGCCTGGGCTGGCGTGCCGCGTGTCCCGCTGCGTCCCTGAGGCCCCGGCTCAAATTCCTGCTGCTGATCGTCTCCCAGATCTGCTTTCCGGTCGCTCTGCTAATGGTTATCCTGGGAAAGGCCTCCAGTTCAGTTAACAGCTGGTGGGAAAACCTCCCGCTCCTCTTGGCTTAGCGGGACTGTTGATGGAGACACTCGTGGCCACCTCCGGGGCACAGGGAGGGGCCGAGACCCTCTGAGGAGAGCGGGGCTCACCCGGTGGGTGGGTGGGTGGTAGCGCACCCCCGACCTGCCAGGGGAACGCGGTGCCTTCAGGCATCACCCGCTGTCCCCTGTCCCCGTTGTCCCTCTGGTCCCCGCCCGGTCCCCGCAGTTCTCTGCTCCCCCTGTCCCTCTCGTCGCCGCTATTCCCTTTCCCCGTTGTCCCCCTGTTCCCGCTGTCCCCTGTCCCCCTGTGCCCTCCATCCCCTAAGTTACCTGTTCCCGCTGTCCCCTGGCCCCCTGTCCCTCCCATCCCCTCAGTTCCCTGTCCCCGCTGTCCCCTGGCCCCCTGTCCCTCCCATCCCCTCAGTTCCCTGTTCCCGCTGTCCCTCCCATCCCCGCAGTACCCTGTTCCCAGCCCCTGACCCATTCCCGCCGTTCACCGTCCCCGCCCCATCCCCGTTGTCCCCCTGTCCCCGCAGTTCCCTATTCCCCCTGTTCCCTCATCCCCGCTGTCCCCCCCGTCCCCCTGTCCCCGTCTCGTCCCCGCCGTCCCCCTGTTCCCTCTATCCCCTCCATCCCTGCCGTTCCCTGTCCCCCTTCCCCGCCCTGTCCCCGCCGTTCCCCGTCCCCATCCCCGGTTCCGCCGCCGCGGGACCCACGCGCGGGACGGGCGCGGAGCGGCGGCGCCACCGCGGGGCCACGGCCGGGGCTGCAGCGAACCGGGAGCTCCCCGCTGGACCCGCCCGGACCCTCGCAGCCCGCCGGGCGCTGTGCTGGGGGGCGGCCACGCCGGCACGGCCCAGCGGGGTTTTGGACAGCCAAAGCCCCGGTGCGGTCCCTGCTGCCCGAGGGCGGCGAGTCCCGCACGGTCCCCGGACATCCCTGCAGGGCACCCTTGGGTCCGGCCTGGTCACCCACAGACACCCCGGCCCCTGCCTCGGCCCCTTGGCGTGCCGGCGAGTATTTGTGAGCCGCAGCTGCCAGCTCCGAGGTGGTAACTGGATCAGCGGGCTCGGGTGACCTTTGCGCCTTCGAGGCTGCTCTGGATGTCCCGCCGATTCCCAGCTCGGGGTCGGGCAGCAGGAACAGTGTCCCTGCAAGGCAAAGGCCGCTGGAGGGCTGTCCCCAGATGGCCCCAGGCTCTCCATGGACAGCTCTTCTCTGGGGTGTCGCTGTGCGGCTCTGGGGCTGCAGCTCCCGATGCAAGTTGGTCCCACAGAGCCCCGTGCTCAGGACAGGCACCTGCTGGTGGCAGACAGTGACAGTGACAGTGACAGTCGTTCTCCTCCCATGCTGGGCACGGGCTCTGGGACACCCTCACCACACACAAGTCCTGCCAGCTGAATCTCTTGCCTGCAGAGACTTGGTTCCATCCTAACTCTGCCTTGGGCCAACCCGCAGTGCTGCCCACGAGTGAACAGAGAGACTTGTCCTGACACAAGGAGTGTCATCTAGAGCTGGAAACTTGGAAGAAGTGAGTTATTTTCTACTCCAGCACTAACCTCCTGGGAATGCTGCTGCTCGTGTCACCTTGTCCAAACGCTGTTGCAGTTGCTCAGGGATCCCCCCAGATTCAGACACACCACAGGCATTGGGACCCGTGCTGGGCTCTCCTGCCTCACCTGGCGCCTGTTCCTGTCCCTCTGTCCTCACAGTGGGTCTGTCCTTCCTCCCGCAGGCATGAAGCGACCCCTGAGCCCATCCCACAGCCCCGAGAGTGCAGTGCAGCTGGTGGAGGAGGCCAGCTGCCCCCCCAGCCAGCCCGAGCAGCGCATGAAGCGGGAGAAGAAGCACCAGTCGTTCACACTTTGCGAGGTCTGCAATATCCAGCTCAACTCGGCTGCACAGGCGCAGATCCACTACAACGGCAAGTCCCACCAGAAGCGCCTCAAGCAGCTAAACAAGGGGAAGATGCCAGCAGCCCCAGGTAGGAGCCCACCCAGCAGGTCAAGGTTGCCCAAAGGCTGCCCTTGCTCTGGCACAACTGCTCTGTTGGGCTCGTGGAAAAGTTTGGAAATGCTGTATTTTGTCCTTGGCGTCTGTCACTTGCTGGTCTGCCTGGACTGCAGGGCTTCCCCCAGCTGTCACTGCCAGCCCTCAAGTGGTTTTAGGGACCAGGAGGTCACTCTGCAGCAGCAGAGGGGTGCACACGTGGGTTTGTCCATGTGCAAGAGTAGCTGCTGCTGCTCTGTCTTTGTGGGTGCCTTCTGCAGATGGTTTGTGCAGCAGGGACATGCGTGTCCAAGGCTGGAGTAGCTGTCAGTTGCTGGGCTGCTGGATGCTGCTTTCCAGGTGCCAACCTGACTGTGCTCCTGCTGTGCACTTCTCCTGTGTCTGTGCTGAGTTTGATTCAAAATGCTGTTTAGATGTTGGTGCTGAGGTGCCTCACCTGTTGGCTGTGGCAGGGATGTTGGCACATGGCAGCAATGCTGTCACGTGCAGGTGCTGTGCTGCTGGGCAGGAGCTTGTGCAAGGGCAAGGACTCACTTGCCCTCTGTGCCATCTGCCAGCATTCACCTGGCTGGGCCCAGCTGGCTGCTGCAGATTTTATGCACAAAAGCAGGGAAGTGTGCCCAGAAATGTCACCCTGTCACCATGGCTGACCTGCTCCACCTGAGCCTTTGGCTGTGAGGGTTTGTCATTAGCAGCAAACCAAGGGAATTGCATAGAATCACAGAATGCCTTGGGATGGAAGAGACCTTAAAGATTATATGGTTCCCTGCTCCTGCTCTTAGTAGAGACTGGGTAGGCTGGAGCCATAAATTCCTAGCACAGCAATAGTCATCTGTGTGCTAAATCCTGCCCTGACTGGTGCTGGTTTTGTTTGGGTAAGGCCTGGGATATGCAAAGGAGCAGGTCTCTTCATCAACATTACTGACAGATGGAAATATCACAGGCTATTTTAATGGGGATAGGGCTCATAAATTCCAGCCTGCAGCTTCCAACTTCTCCCCTCAATCTGGTTGTGGCCTGATGGGAGGCTGTCCAGGGATGCATTTCCTACTGAGCCAAAGAATCTTGGAGCATTCCAGTCTGCTCTTTGTGCTTCTGCACTGTCCCTGACCTGTGCCATGTCACAGCCCCAGGGCCCCACGCTGTTGTCCCCCCCACTCTCTGCTCTGCCAGGCAAGGCACAGTGCTCCTGTGTGCTCAGGGCTCTGATCTGCTTATGTGGGGAAATTGCAGGCAGCAGCTGCTCCCTGTGCCTCCCTGTCCCTCCTGTTCCCGCTGGAGCTGACCTTTCCCTGCACTTTTGGTTAAAAATGTCACTTCCAGCATTGTCACTGTGAGCCTTTCCCAGCCTCCTGAGGCGGCTGGGAGCTGACTGATGTGACTCCTGTGTCCCCTCTGCACGGTTCTGCCACTGGCACTGGGGGATTTGGTGCCATATGTGTCCCCCTAAAATGTGTCCTTGCCCCAGGGAGCTGAGGACAGTGCAGGAGGAGCTCCTGGCTGGGCTGCAGTGCAGGGCAGGAGGGCACAGGCAGGGCTGGCAGGTCAATGGGGTGCTGGGGAAGCCTTGCCCTCCCCCATACACTCCTCTAGGAGCTCTTCACCAGCCAGACCTGCACCTTCAGGTGCTGAGGAAATGCAGTCCTGGGAACAATGACCCCTTCCTGGGCAGCTGTCTGCTCTGGGGCTGGGCTCAGCCTGGCACAGCCCACAGACAGGAATGGCTAACACGGGTCTCCAGTGGAGTGTCAGCACTGGGGGTGTCTTGGTAGGTTAAGGACAGTACATTAAATGAAATAATTGAGTTAGACAAAGATGGGATGTTCCTCTGGGCTGGAATCTCTCTCTCATGCTGACATCTACAGCTACATCAAAGGCAATTTCCCAGCCACCACTCAGTCTCCCCATTCCCCTCTGGCTCCTGAGATCTGTTCTTCCTGCACAGACTGTGATCACTGGCATCTCATGGAGCAGAGCTGCAGAGGAGCATCGCTGGCAAACATGCTAATCAGTGTCATTACAATTCATTAGCTCTGTACCAGAAAGCCCCCAACTTAAAAACAAATTATTGCTTATTACACGTTTCATTTTGTGAGATCCCAGATCCTTGTTGTCCTGTATGGAATCATGGTGAAGCTGTGATTGGGTACAGGGTGCCCACAGATGAAAGACGTTTTCGTGCCGCAGATGCCAGTTCTAATCCAAATGGGTCACGAGTGATTTAATTACTGCCTGTGATTTCCCAGGGAGCCCAAGCCATCTCAGTTTGCTCTCAGAGTGCTCGGGAAGCAAACCACAGCCTGGTGCTGAATGAGCAGGAAGAGCTGAGCCATCCTGAAAAGGAGGCCAGTGGCTGCCAGGGCATGGACAGGGGGCTGCTGCTTGCCCTCCTCCTGGGTCATCTTTGGATCACAGGACTCACATCCTGATCCATTGCTCTCCCCAAAAGTCCTTTCCACCAGTGTCTCAAAAAAGGATGCAAAGAACAGTTCTCACAGGCTGCTAGCAGAGCATTGTGCCACATCTCCCTGAAAGGCAGAGGGAAGCTCTCCTCTGGTGCACAAGCTCTGGCTTCCCAGGCAAATCTGAGCTGACAGCAGCTCACACCCCTTTGGCCAGGGTTTGTGGGAAGGACACACTGTTCAGGCATGTCCTGTGCCAGGAGGGTTCACACAAACCCTGAGACCAACTCAAACCACTTTTCTTGGCTTTGGAGGCTGCTGAGCTGCTCCCCCAAACTGAATGCCAAGGCAGGGCCCCCAGAGCACCTGGAGGCAGCTGTGCCCTGGGGCTGATTCGTGTCTCAAGCTCTTGCTGCTCTCCAATACCCCTGGCACTGTGTACCCTGACCCTCTCCCTGGCTGCCCAATGCTGTCCCCCCCCCCCTTGGCAACACAGCCCTGCAAGAACAGTTCCATGCAAAGGGAAAGGTCCTGGTTTTCCCAATTATCCACTGAAATGTCTGTCCATGCGTGTTTGGGAGCAGAAAGGTTTGAGATGAGCAGAGAAATCGCTGTGACAGCTTCAGCATCACTGGGCTGCAGCAGAGAGCAGGGCCCCCAGCAGGGGATGTGGGGACCCCAGAGGAGCCTGGGCTGCTCTGGGAATTGAGGGGGTTGGCAGCTGCTGGTGGGATTATTTTGGGTTTCATGGGTGGTGCCAGATGAACCCCCTGATTTTGGCAGCTGGCAGGGAGCCCACTCCCCTTGAATGGCTCCTGCAGAGCTGGGGTCGTGGTGCCTGAGGCTGGGCAGTGCCTGTTGCACTGACCAAGGAGTCTGGGGGAGCCCTGCTGAGAGAGAACTGCTGAAAACCACCCAGAGCAGCACCTGGGAGAGCTGTGCCCTGGGGTGGAGAGCAGCAGAGGGAGGGAACTGGTGTGTCTGACCCAGTCAGGGTGTGTGATCCCACTCCATCATGCTGCTCTGTGATCCTGGGCCATGCTCCTTTTCCATGACCCTGCCCTGTGTGCTCTGGCAGCTCGTTGCTCACTGCATTCCCTCCTCCTTCCCCCACTGCTCCCTGCTGTCACAGCCTTTCAGCTGTTCATTACCCAGCAAACTGGTGCCAATCCGTTTCAGCCATGTTCAACAGGGCTTTGTCTGCAATAATCCCAAGGTATTGATTTAAATAATTTGCAAACATGTGGGATTAGGGTCTAATTGGGACTAATCGGGGTGCAGTGGTCATGTCACCACTAGGTCAGGCCTGGAACATTTTCACATCAGCCCTTGATGGAGCTCCCTGCTGTGCCCAGCCTTGGTGCCTGCCAGGACCTGCTCCAGCAATGCCAGGGGAAAAATTGTTCCTTTTTCCTTCTTCCTTACCTCCTGCAGAATTTTGCTGCTCTCCTGCTTTTGGGACTTTTGGGACAAATTTGGCAGGGACAGGCTGGTATCTGGCTGGCATGGGAGTCACTTCACAGCATCCATCACTGGGTACCCTGGCAGCACATCAGGCTCTCCCAAACTTCCCATGCCCAGCCCAAGTGTTAAAGGGGATTTAACATTTGGCTGGGACTGACCCTGCATCTGCCAGGTGCTGATCAATACCTTGTGCCCAAGCAGCACCAAGGTTCAGATTTTAAGCTTCTGTGAATTTATGAAGGACAAACATACGGAGTCCTCCTGCTCCATTGGCCTCGGCTGCTCCCTTCAGCTGTGAGCAAAGATGAGCAAAAATAGCTTTTCAGATCAGATTTGAATAACCTGGAATCTCAGTGGGAGAAATATAATGTGGTTTTTTCATGTCTTAAAGATGTTGGCTGGGATCAGAAATAATTTGAAGAATCTAAATTGGGTAATTGTACATTTTCCTTCCCTCTGCTCACTCCCAGGGTTCTCCCTTCTCGTTGGGG